>NC_142791.1:17202500-17802500 GCF_988280905.1 Pimephales promelas
GTATTTCTGAGTTTTTCATTAGGGCTACAGATATTAAAACATTTTTGAATCAAGATATTTTGGAAGCAACGGGGTAACAAAAATAAACTTTATTTTTATTTAAAATTTTGTGAATGATTTTACACAGAAACATTTTAAACAGAAACATCATATTCTTCTGGAACTTTCCACTTAAGATAACAACTTATATTCATAATTTTTTGTGAGGGAAAAGTTACTGTGAACACGAGTTTGGTTGATTGTACAAATCTGCAGTTTGCAAATGAGCAGACTGTCTCTGCACAAACGCCAAACGATTGTATCTCGTGAAAATCGAAACACAAAAGCAGTTGACATTTACTGTTGGTCTTTTTTTTCCACTTCTGTTTTAACCATGTGCAGCAACTTTGCATGAAACAGAAGGAAACCACATCTAATGAGCAAAAGCAGTCTGCTGTCCTCTCACTTACCTAACCGCACACAACTCTCACATACACGCACGTACACACACACACACACACACACACACACACACACGCACGCACACACACACACACACACACACGTCAGAGCCAAATCACAAACAAAGTAGCCTCTATTTCGAAATGTGTATGATGTTTTGGCACGGAACTCAAACCATCAACTCATGATCATGATGTGAAGCGTGGCATTTCAGCAAGTATGAACTTGACCACATTTTTCATAGTTCCTGAAACAAAACAAGAGCAAGTTCTTCAGTGAATAACACCTTGCTTTTTAAACTTAAAACATTAATCTAAAATCAAATAAATGCATTACATAATTTCAAAAGCCTACAAAAACACCCCATTTGACACTATAGGCCTACTTGTGTTTGGGTATTTTAATTCTTGATTTGAATTTTACTGTTAAAAAGGCATCACATTTGTCAATGACAGCAAAGTGTATTTAAAAAAGAAGCTATTCTTAGCTATAGGCTTTGAGAAAAGTTTGCTTTACCATAAATAGTATATAGGCCTACTTTTGCTTACTTCTTTGGATGAAGTGCAAACTGATTGTAATGATGTTTCACACACATAATTGCATGTTATTTTAATGTAATGAAACAGCATTATATTTAAAAATAAATAAATAAATAAATAAAAGTAAGGCTATTTGACCCACATCTGTAATTTCATAATTACTTCTATTGTCATTAAAATGAGGTTCAAGTGCTGAATGTAGAGAAACATTTATTTATAACTATTTAGGCTATTTTATAAAATATACTTTAATGGCATTTCTTTAGAAACTTTTATGTAATGTTATTAAAACATGATTTAAAATGAAACTTATGGTATGCCTTACTTTAATGTGCCATTATTAGCTACAAGGGCACTTTTTAAAACAGTCATGAAAGTGTAGCCTACAGCAGTGAAGTGATTGGGTATGTAAGAATAAAAAGGCCGTTTAAACTCAAACAAAAGACGAATCGCGAATCAATTTGCGGAATAACAGCATGGCACGTGAGCTTGAATACGATAAAAAAAAATGAATAAATAGATCAGCATAAATGAATGCCTAGTTCAGAGACACACACAGACTTCGACGTTCAGTAGATGTGCAGTAACAGCAGAAGAGCCCTTACCCTGTCAATCCAGTTCTCTTATGCACTTCATTCCTGCCAATATCTGTCGTTTTGTAGAATATCAAGAGAACGCTTATGGTGCATATCGTCCACAGTTTCCGTGTAAAACGCATTTCGCACATCAATATTTCTGAAGATGAGAAGAAAACAGACGAGTCCTCCTGTAGCTACACGCCCATCTATCTCTCTCTCTCTCTCTCTCTCTCTCTCTCTCTCTCTCTCTCTCTCTCTCTCTCTCTCTCTCTCTCTCTCTCTCTCTCTCTCTCAATTTTAAATTTGAGAGAGAGAGTGTGTGTAACACAATGTGGCCAAAGCAGCAAGTAAAACAAGTAGGCTATAAATCATGTCATATGTAGCCCATTTATAAATCGTAATAAATAAATACATTGGGTCAATAGAGAATTAATTCAATTCAATTCAAATTAGCTTTATTGGAATGAATTAGCTGTCTCTGGTGTTGTGAATAGCTAGCACATATTTGCTAGTGCAGCTGTACTGTCATTTTCTGTAAGAAGGACTTTTTTCAGTGTCACTTTTCAGTGGCCAGAAAAGTTTCTCTTGTATTATTTGGGACAGAAGAGCAGAAAGTGTTCCTCATCCAGATCACTGTGTCTACAGATCCTCTGCTCCCTCTCTGTCCATGTCTATGTCTTCCTCTCTCTAGATCATGGTCTCTTAATCTGTATTTGGAGAGGATTTGTCTTTCTTTAAAATGTTTAATAAATAGATAACTGGCCAGTGGTTCTATTGAGGGTCGATTAACATTGGAGTTTATTTTGGAGGTCAAAACTTGCTTTTAGTGATTGATCATGAGTGTCTTTTAGATTTGTGTGGATTTCTGTAGCCTCTGTATAAAAAAAAAAGGTTCCCTTCATCTCAGTGGAATAAGATTTTGTGACTTTTCATACATTATCTATCTATACACACACACACACACACACACACAAACTGTGCTTTATTCGTTGTTCTGAAGGTATTTAAAAAAAAATTAAACTTCTGGACTTCGGGGTCAATATGACCCCACAGTGAAATGAATGGGAAATGTAAAAAAAATTAGGGTTAGAAAATTGTTTAAATTCTGAACAAATACTTCATCCGATGCAGTTTGGCTTTAGAAAAAATTATTCGACTGAAATGGCTACTTGCTATTTTGTTGAAAAAATTAAATTAAAACTAGACAATGGGAGTGCTGTGGGAGCAGTTTTTTTTAGATTTGAAGAAAGCGTTTGATACAGTAAATTATAATGTTCTTCTGTCTAAGTTGTCAAATTAAAATTTTTCTGATACTGCTATGAAATGGATGGAGTCCTATCTTACCATAAGAAGACAAAGTACCAGGGTTGGGAATAAAATGTCATCTTTTAGTAACTGTACTGTTGGCGTCCCACAAGGCTCAGTTTTAGGCCCTTTATTATTTAGTCTATATGTTAATGACTTGCCATTAGTATGTCCTCAAGTTGATACTCTAATGTATTCAGATGACACAGTCATTCTGGCACATGGAAGAGACAGACACGAAGTGGCAACCAAATTAACAGTAGCAATGGCTAAAATTGCCACATGGCTTTCTGGGTCTTGCATGACGCTAAACGTCAGTAAAACTGTGTGTTTGTACTTTTCTATAAGGAAAAATGAAAATCAGCCAGATGTGGTTGTAAATGGGGAAAACATCCGGGTTGTGTCACATTTTAAATATCTGGGAGTTACTCTTAATTCACAGTTGTCTTTTAAGAAACATATAAAGCAGGTTTGTACTACTGTGTGAAATTTAATTTAAGAAATTTTAGACACATTCGTAATCAGTTACCTCTAGATGCTGCTAAATTGTATATGTATTCAATGATTGTCCCACATTTTACATATTGCATTACATGTTGGTCACAAACTGGAAAAACAATTCTTGCTCCATTACAAACGCTATATAAACAAACACTTAAAGTATTGGATAAAAAACCATCAAGTTATCACTATTGTAATATCATTCAAAAACATAACTTTTTTACTTTTGAAGATTTTATATTTTTTGGTAATGTTTGTTTAGTGTACAGAGTATTAAATAATTTGGCTGCGCCCCCATTAGAGGAGTTAATAATATTGCTCTCAGATAGCCGGAGAACAACTAGGGCATCCAGTAGTGGCCACTGTGCCATTCAACACAGACGTACCGAGTTTGGCAGATCAGCCTTCTCTATCAGTGCCCCTAAACACTGGAATTTAGTCCCAAAGGAGTTTAGAGACATTAGTACATTCAATTGTTTTAAATATAAAGTGAAATTATGGTTAAAATCTATACAATCATGTACCCATTGATCATGTGAAACTTGTTGTCTGAGAGGCGATTTGTGTGATGTTTTTATGGTATATATGTGTCTGTTGATTGTCAATTGTTCCATGAAGCTTGTATGATGATGTTTTATGGTTTAATATGTGTTGCTGGATTGTTGGTTGTATGTTTTCCTTTCCTGCCCATGGGACTACAGATGAAATTTAGCTTGTAGCTAATTCTGGTATGGCTGCATGCCATACACTGTCCCTGTTAAATAAATATAATAAATAAATAAAAATCTGGCATAAATCTGAAAATTTTTACACAGAAATGAAGGCCTACTACTAGAGCATAAATGCAATGTATCATAAAAAATAATATTTCACATGCAAGCTAAAGGTGTAGTTGAGGGATTGTGGTATATGGATACAAAAGTATTATATATAAAACACAGCATTAATGAATAGATGAGTAGATGATATATTTTATTTATATTAAAGTAATACATTTTTTGATTTTTGAATACATTAGCCTTGTTAGTGGTATAAACTAGTGATTTCATTTTACTTAGTCAATGCCCCCATTAGCATTATACGCTAAACAGTTTTTAAAAATAAAACTCTTTACATTCGATTATCATGAAAACAAATCTCAGAGAACGGTTGACTATGTACCGATGTTTTATTAGACCAAAGGTTCATTGTTCGCCGGAGTTCTCCTTTAATCTTGTTTTAGTGTATCTTGTATCCTGCCTGTTTTCTAGTTTTCCCCCACAAGGGAGTTTTTGTTCTAGTTTTGTTTTATTATTTTCTTAATAAATACCCATTGTTTGCGCTTGAGTCCTCACACCTTTTTCCCGTTCCGTGACAGAACAAACCAGCCCAGTACTGAGAACACAAGGAGATAGAGAGGCAAACAAAGGAGGCTAACGAACAGACAGGTGGGGCAAATGAACCAATAATGAGATAACAAGATGGGCGGGGTATACAATGTCAAGAGAACACGTGGTACAAAACAACAAACACCCAAGTCCAAGACAAGACAGGACAGGCATGTGGGTGGGTCATAAAAGATAAGGTGAATAACATGGGAATTGGATCTTTGAACATCTGCCCAACAGTGACATATCCAATCGTGCCTCTGTGGATGTTACAAGAATTGAAGGTTGATTTAGGACTATTGGAAGTAAGGAAGAAAGATGGAGTGGATAAGTATGGGGTAAGCAACTATATAACAGGAAAATACAAAGAGTGTGTAAAGGTTTTTACAGATGCATCTAAAAACACTGAGAAGAGAGTAGGGGTAGCTTATGTAATTCCTGAGATGGGCATAGCAATGGCAAAACGGATAAATGATGAGCTAGCAGTGTATAATTGTCTACAGGCAGTAATTGCCTCTGATTCAAGTTCAGCAATGTGCAGTATTCAGATATCGGTCTGATTCAAGGGAAGATATTTTAATTGAAATTTTACAGCTAGCAAATGGAATACAAGCATCAGGAAGGAGCGTGACATTCATATGGGTTCCAGCCCATATAGGAGTGGAAGGTAACGAAATGGCCGATGAGCATGCAAAGAGAGTAACAGATAAAAGCAATATAGATATAGATGTAAAGTACAGTAAAGCAGAGATAAAAAGCATAATTAAGGCTAAAACTATTAAAAAGTGGCAACATATCTGGGATAATGGGTGCTCAGGAAGACATCTATATAGGATACAAGGGAAAGTGGGAAAAGAAACACACATAACCAGATCAAGACAGGAAGAAATTGTGCTGACTAGGATGAGGTTGGGTCATACAAAGTTGAATAGTACAATGTTTTTAATAAAAAAGCATGTAGATGGAAATTGTGAGTATTGCCAGAGTAATATACCTGAAACAGTAGAGCATGTAATAATGTACTGTCAGAAATACAATGAAGCAAGGCAAAGGCTATGTTGAAAGCAAAGAAAATGTCTTTAGAAACTAAAACAGTATTGAACAGAAGTTCAAGGGAGAATTTTGATCTCTTATTTTCTTGTTTGAAAAGTACAGGCCTTTTAAAAAGGATATACGAATAAGTTTATTTTTTTTTTTTTAAGTTTTTTTTTTTTATCAATAATTTCACTGTAAAAAATATTTTCAAGATTTGTTATCACAACATATTTTCTTTTGTCAAATCAACTTTATAATAGTTTATTTAGTTGAGATAACTTATTATTTTGAGTTTCAGATGATTAAATTAATCTCCTTCATTGTATTAACTCACTTTTTTCAGTTCAATCAACTTAAAATTTGAAGGCACCAGGTTACTTACTTTTTTAAGTTAAACCAACACTATTTTTTTTACAGTGTAGTAATCACAACATTTTTTCTTTTGTCAAATCAACTTAAATAATTTATTTAGTTCAGATAACATATAATTTTGAGTTTCTGATGATTAAATCTTACTGATGATTAAATCTTACTTTTTCCAGTTCAATGAACTTAAAAATTTAAGGCAACCAGGTTACTTACTTTTTAAAGTTAACCAACAATATTTTTTTACAGCTGTATGAAATTGCTGGTATATTTTGTTTTTTAATAATAGTAAAGAATAAGACAGTAGCTCCTATGCCTTACTCCAGTCCTGTGGTGGCGGTAATGCACAAGAAATAGTTGCCAACCGCCAAATGAAGAAGAAGAAGAAGAAGAAGAAGAAGAAGAAGAAGAAGAAAGGACAGGACAGGCATGTGACCCAAGGGGGCAATCCATCGACCAGAAGTTGAAGCCTCGCAGGAGCTGTAATCTTGTAGCGGAACTTTACTTGCGTTAGCATTCCCATTGACTCCCATTCATTTTGGCGTCACTTTGACAGCAAATAACTTTACATCTGAAGTATTTGAAGACCCCATTTGTCCTTTATTTATTTCTAAAGAAACAAGACAATGTATAAATAGCTCCATTACCTTGTAGCTTATGTTATGGCCCCGTAGAAGCAGTTTTAGTGAAAGTAGGCTAACGATTGCGTCATACCCACGCGGCTCTCTGTCGCACAGTAGAGAGATTACCGTATGGACAGGAGAAGAAGCTTGCGCGCAATCGGGGAAACATGGAGGCAAAATGACAAAATAATTAATCAGAATATCTAGCAAAGGTGTCTCCTTCTCCTAGCTCATGGACAGCTCCTATTCACACTCTCCACCTCTGCATGTTTCAGAAGGGAATGATTCAGATTTCTCATGCCACAGCACTAGAAGACAGACGGGTCACTCACGTCCCATCTACGTAGTCAAGTTCTGTTTGAGTCTGCGCGTCAGGGACGGAAGTGCTTAAAAATCGCCAAAAACGGGCTTCAATCGTCTCAATGGAGTTCCAATGAGATCGCTCTGTCCATTTCTTTTACTGTCTATGATGTGACCGTGTGTGAGAGCTGGAAGAAGTGTAGGAGATATTAGGCGTTTCTCAATGTCAAGGAAGGATCCTCGGAAGCCAGAATTTCTAGGATGCTACGTCATCGACGTCCGTCGAAGGACTGTTCCAATGTCGAGGATCCTCAGAATTTCAACCAAGGACTGAGTCCTTCGTTCGGAAAATATCCCATACACAGGAAAGGATGCATATGTGTAGCCTTCGCGCTCTTAAATCACCCACAATCCTATGCGCAGCTTTGCTATCTTGTTCAAAAAATAAAAAAATGTCGACCGTTAGCGGAGTCGGAGTGATAACGGCAATATGCTTTCAAATGTAAGCAAGTATAATTTCAGTTTAGCCAGTTATTTAATGTTTGTTAAACTATTTAACATATCGGCTCAAATTTGCTGAGGGGATTTAAAGCTGTTCCCTTTTACTGGTGATTAACTTTTTAATTTTTACTTCATAGCCTTTTTTGTTGGTCACATATTTTACAATTGCATGTGTTTTAACACCTAACGTTAGATCATGTTGCTATATGGAGGTAGTTCTGTTAACTCCGGTAATATAATCGTTTTTGAATGAATAAACTCCTTTTTAAATCAATATTTTGTGTCAAATTATTGATTTATTTGGTAGGTAGCCATGTTATAAGTGGGAAAATGTATAGCGAGGCGGTTGTTACAGCGAATACAACCGGCTGATCAAGACCCCTCTGCTTTAGAGTTTGCGGGGTTGTATTCACTATAACAACCGCCTGGTTATACATTATCCCTTTATTTATTTATTTCTATGAGGACTGACAAGACAAAATAAGGACTGTCAAGTGTATTTAAACAGTGCAGTAGGCCTACGCCAGCACAATGATTTTTGCAGCGCCAAAGCGGACCTTTCACTGATGTAATGACGCAATGACGTGCACTTGCTAGCCTGTTCCATTTACATGTTCTCCGAACGCTTAAGAGGACCCTTGCCTAGCCTCTGAAGGAAATGACTTGGAAGGACCCGTCCTGCCAAGGAAGTATCCTTGACATTGAGAAACACCTATTGTTTGTAGAAGGTGTGAGGGGATGGGGTCTGGTGGTAGCATGACTGGAGAGGAGACTTTAGTTACTTCTTCCTCAGTTAGTGGAGTGAAGGAGGAGAGAAGGTTGTTGGCTGTGGGAGAGGTTGGTCTGGGCTTCTGTGTGAGTGAAGCTAAAAACTGACTTCTGACAGTTGTAGTTTTGTTAGTGAAAACTTAGCAAAATCATCAGCAGTTAACGAGGAGGTGAGTGGTGGAGGTGGACAGATGAGAGTTTTGAATGTCTTGAACAGTGAACGTGTGTTAGAGGCGCTGTTGATCTTGTTGTGGAAATATGAAGATTTGATGGTGTGAACATCAGTATGAAAAGGCAGAGAGCAGAGATTGACACCTACTGAGGTCAGATGTGTATTTTGATTTGTGCCATTAACTCGCTGCCCTGAGTTAAGTCCGGTGTTCACGAAGAACCTCAGATAAGCAGGGGTTGGAGGTTGCTGGCCTGGAGGAGAGAGGGCAGATGTTGTCTAAAGAAGAGGTTAGAATGGAGCAGAAAGTATCTGTTGCAGTATTCACATCCAGAGATGAGAATTGCGAGGGAAGAGAAGACGACACAGCAGAAGAGAGATGTGATGGAGCAAATGAGCGCAGGTTTCATCTGAAAGTATAACTGGTAGGGGAGTTGGTGGTGCATGGGTAGTGAGTTGTAGATTGAAAGTAATGAGGAAATGGTCTGAGACGTTGAGAGGTTTAAAGGGTAACTAAACCCCTGGTCAGAGCCTGACTCCACCCACTAGCAATATTTGAAAAATGCTGAAAAAATGGGCAGACCCCAGCGGGGCTAGGGGGCGTGCACCTGAGACCCGCCGTGAGTGACAGCTGCTGTCAGACTCTAAAATAGAGCGAGACTGGTCTGGAGTGACTCAATAGCTGCCTTTGCAACAGAGCGGCCATTTGAAGTCGAGGACTTTTCTCCCTCACCTTCACCTTCACCTGAAGTGGATGAGGGTGAATTGTATGTATACACAGGGCCAAATCCATTCGAGCTGCTGGCTCAAACTGCGGTCTTAACTCCCGCATCGCGACCGGCATCTGATGAGTTATGTCGTCGAGTTGATCTCAATAGCGCACGCTATTGATATTATGCCGCTATATGAAAAAATCCAGCAAAATGCACCGGCTCGTTTGTCGACCCTAGAGGATTAACTTTATCCTAACCATAAATTGTGATTAAAATATCCATGATCACTCACATCAAGACGCCGCTGCGGTGGAGGAGTCCATGCAGGACGAGCAGTGTTTGGCACTGCGTGTGGAGAAGCCCATGTCCACCTCTGTTACTATCCTGATCACTGTACTAAACACTGATAAATCTATGCTAACTTGAAGCTATCCTAACTGTACTATGCTACTAGCTACACAAAATAATCTAAATTATCTATATAATGCTATGCTAAATAGATGCAACAATACTCTATCCTGGTCGTTTTCAAAAATAATCTAAATAACTATATAAATGCTATGCTAACTAGATGCTATTATATGCTATAGTATCCTGATCGTTTTCAATATTCATAAATCCAACTCCTGACTCGCTACAGTAGTTTTGACGGAACCAGATGCTTTTATACCAGGGGCTGCCAAGGGCGTGGTGAGCTCGCACCAAGGGTGTGACAGAGTGGCGTTTGAGAGTTCCCTACGTCAGAAAGTACCCCTACTGCAGGAGCTTTCCGTTTAACCTGAAGAGGGCAGCACTCAGACGTTTTTACACCATATATTTGAAAATCAAAACACTTTATACTCAATTGTCAAAAAATGTACTCGAATCAATGAACAGCATTTATGAAGCTCCATTCTTACAGATCATTAACTAAAAAAGTTGTTTTGGTGTTTAGTTACCCTTTAACCAAGATATATTCTGTGATGCAGTTGCATGTGTAAACCAGGTCCAGTTGGTTGCCTGACTTGTGAGTAGGGATGCAGCGATTACTGGATTTCACAATTCACCTTTGCCTAAGCCCCACCCCCCTTAGGTACTGTTGCTACATCCGTCAAACTTCATCTGCGCTCTGCATGGCTTAAGCTGTAACAGCTCTTCCTGCTGAAATGTTATCAAACTTTTATAAAGCACTAAAAGCAGCAAATAAAGTGTCCGATAGAAGTAGGCAAAAGGGGCTGCAATATGCGTTCGAAGGCTATATTCAAAACATACAGGTGAAACGCAATCAACAACAAGGCATCCAAAATAGAGGCAAAAGCATAACGTTACAGGCGGTCACAGTCAAAAAATGAACCACCGCATTTCCTACTAATCGAGACGGAGGCTGGGACTAACAATATCAGGGAGCAACACTGTTCATGCAAAGCTGGGTCTCTATTCACTTCTATAATCGTTATTACAAAGCAAACGGACTACACGAGTACAACGTATTTATTAGCAGCGTGTGCTAGCGTATCAACAACTGGTATGAGAACCGAAATCATAACCTAAAACATTATAAAACGGTCTAACTCGTATAACTTCACACTCACAGTAAGGTTAGAAGTGAAAAAGATGTGCTTGTTGATCTTTGCGGGGTTTAGCTGACTGAGGACGTCCATAGTTTAATCCAAACACGACACTTGTCAGGATTTTACTTCGGTTTTGGGAAGGGAAAAAACGGACACCCCCCTCCAACCTCTCTGGGAAACGCGTATCTGTGTCGCAAATGCCCCAGGCACAACGTTTAACCATATTTTGGATAAAACTTCGACGGTAATAGCCTGCCGAGACCAAAAATATGAGACGCCTGTGTTGAAAGTCAATGGAGCGCTGTGAAAAACTGTCGAACCTCTGTGGGAGCTGGTTCTTGGCTGGTCTGTGATTGGTCAATCTACATTCTAGGGCGTGGCTTAGCCAAAGGTGAATTAACCGCGATTTAAAACGTCACGGTTAATTAATCGTAAAGACTATGCTACACCGAGTGTTCCGCACGGGCAACTAACACAAAACGAAAACAAAGTTACACCAAAGTGCCGCGCTCATCAGTCACTATGGCAGAGGGACTGCAGCGATGCTCTATTTTCACCGAAAAAACGCCTCAAGTCAGCAGTGTGGGAGCATTTTGGGGACACAAAGAATAACAAGGGTGTAATTGAAAAAAGACGGATCGCCTGTCTGCAAAACTTGCCGTAAAAAACGAGACAAAAAACTTCACAGACAAAAACGAGATGAGAAACGAATAAAAACTAGACGCAAATGTTAGATAGTGACAGTCTGGGGAGCAATCCAGTCAGAACTTATGTCCTGCGTGTGTGATGGTTTGGTTGGATGGGTGGTGAAGGTTTGGGGATGGGTTTAGGGATCAGGGGGTGGAGCTGGGTAGGTTTGGGTATATTGTAAGGTGGGAGGAGTTTGATCTTGATTTCATGTTCTGCAGTGAGGCTTGGTTCATGCCTTATAACTATTTATTTATTTATTTTATATCACTATGCAAGAACAGAAGAGTAAAAGTCCCTCCAGAATCAACGCATAAAAAAAGCACGGGCACAGTTGCACTCTTTTGATTGGATGATTGGGGTTTGCCATTGGTGTATCTCATCATGTGAGTCAGATGAGTGACAGGTTGCCCGCCCTCACGCCAGTAAACACATCGGAGAAGTGAAAAGATACAAGAGGAAGTTATTATTATTTTTTTTAAATAATTATAATAATAATGTGTGAACTGATAAATCATGATAAATTAATACTGTGCATTCCTTAAAACAACAAGAATTCTACATTTTGATTTTATTGGGACCAACGGGAATTAAATATTAGGTAGACTTTGGCTTGTTCGTTGTATTTATTTTACTATAAAAGCAACAGAATTTAAATGGCATTCAATTTATTTGCAACGAAGCTCTTGAGAGTGAATCACATTATGCCACTTTTCTCTTCCTAGTCTAGTCTATTTTCGAGGCGAACAGTTTGGAGTTATAGTCAAGTTATAGTTTCGTTCAGTGATCTGAAGCTTACATATTCACGCTAGTAGGGGGCGACAAAAGAGCGTGTTATGAGACTTTATTAAAATATGCATATAAATTCAATTTAAAACTAATTTATTTTGTTTTAATTTATTTACATTTAAACGTGTCTATTTGTCAATTTAAAACGTTTTTTTTTTCTATTTTTACATTTTAATTATTAAATGTATAGCTTAGTCTAGACTCTATTTTAATTTTAATGTCACTCTCCAAACACTATCACGTGGTTTTCCCACTCATGAACTCATGTATCGATTACACTGGTCTGACTGAACACTGAACATGACAAAACCATAGACAAAACAAGAACAGAAAAATAAGGTAAATAACTGCCATGTTATTTTTGAACAAAGTATAAACATCATATGTTCCTTTTAAGTCTTTCACAAGCCTGTTGTTGCATCATATGAGTGTTTTCTCGGCTTTTGAAGCGTTTCAGTGAAGTTCACTGAACTTCACACGACGTCATCGGTTAGCAAAGCAAATTAGCTATTTACAACATACTTTCGGATTTCATACTGAAAACTGAATATATGTAAGATTTAACAACTTACTACAACTGTTACGAAATTGTACTTTGATGTGAAGCCTTTACTTTTTAAAAACGAGCTTTTATAAAATGAGAGCACACGTTATAGATAAGATACAGCTGTTGCTCTAAATGTTTATTAAGGTTAATTAATTTAAAATAATCGTCATTAAAGAAAAAAAAACATTGTCATCGTCCACGCTGACGTTAAAAGTGGCTTGAAACTGATTTTCTTGCCTTTTGTCATCGATATTGGATTGTGTCGTTTATTATTTTTGGATTAACGGTACTGTTTGTTAGATTTAACGTTAAGAGGTCAGAAGTATTATATATCAGTATATTTTAACTGTGGGCATGGAGTACTTCTTTATCCCTGTGTGACCCGAACCCATCTGGTGGGTTTGCTGCCATAAGGCTCTTTCCTGACCACAGAATCCAGTCCCGTTAGTAGTTGCAGTGTCTGACAGCTGAATATGCTGGAGTGTGTTAGTGTTCATGGATGAGTGCAGAGGATTTTTCTAAAAATATGTGGAGATGGTGATGACATTCATGGTGCTTTTAAGCGTTATGACCCCACGACTTTAAGAAAATATAGACACATCCTCTTCCAGGCAGATTCGTAACATCTTTAGTTGGAACCTTTTTACTGCCCTGATGATGGAAATGGGGATATTTGGGGGATGCTTTAGCTAATTTCTTACAGTCATTTTCTATTTTGTGAAGCTCAACAATCATTTGCTGTGCATCAGAAACATATTCTTTGGTTTTATTCATTGGGATTGATGATTCTGTGAATTTAACCTTTGTGTTTCCTCATATTTATACTTTTGTGAAACAAGAAGTCATAGCTGGAAAATTGTATGTCCATAGTCCCCCATAATTTTAAAAAAATATGAATCAATTTTTAATATGTTGTTAGCTAAACACACCTTGATGATGCCAACATTGAGTTGATGGAGCCCTTACTTTATGAACTGATGATCTGAGTCAGGTGTGTTGAGAGAGAGAGAGAGAGAGAGAGAGAGAGAGAGAGAGAGAGAGAGAGAGAGAGAGAGAGAGAGAGAGAGACAGATAGACAGACAGACAGACAGACAGACAGACAGTGGATCCCAGGACCAGGATTAAAAAACATTGCTATTGGGTGATCGCTTCCATTTCAGGTCTTGTGGTCTCTACTAATGAGCTGATGAGTTAAATCGGGTGTGTTTGATTAGGAGTGTGTTGGAGTTGTTTTAAGTTGTTGCTGTGCCTCGAGGAACAGGGTAGGGAAACACTGCTCTACAGTAAAGTGAGAAAGGGTTAAACATAGATATCCATAATAAAGGCCTTTGATTATGGATATCTATGGTTATAAACATCTTATGCCCGGTACACAGTGTGTGATTTTGTGCTGTTGTCCTGGACTAAAGATGACCAATCTTGTTGATTCCTGTGATGGCTCATAAACAGCAGTCCTGCGTGCCTTGAACTGTGAGAGAGATTCAAAGACTTATGTTGTCAGTCACGGTCTTGCGACCATAGATTGCCTGTCATAATCGCATTCTCCTCTTTCGCTTCCTCCTTTTTTCAGCGAACATCTATATATGATCTTATAGGATTGCCGAAATCGTGCAGGTTGTAGCTGGTGTTACACAAAAATGTCTCACTGCTTGTAGCTGTTAAAGGAACGCACCAACTTTTTGGGACTTTAGCTTGTTCACTGTATCCCTCAGAGTTAGATAATTTGATACCTTTTTCATCTCCATGCGTTCTGTAATTCTGTCTGACGCACCCACTGCTAGCATTGTAACAGAGTTCGCTCAGAGTGTTGCGCTAATCACTCTAATTCACGCACAGAATACAGTTCCCAGTATGTATTCTCATAGTTCTCAACTGAAGAATAAACTAAAAATCAAGCTTGGGTTTTATTATAGGAACAAGTTTTGTTTTTCATTTAATGTAAAAAAGAAATTAGTTTTCGCTACTTTCTCCT
This sequence comes from Pimephales promelas, assembly GCF_988280905.1. Lineage (NCBI taxonomy): Eukaryota > Metazoa > Chordata > Actinopteri > Cypriniformes > Leuciscidae > Pimephales > Pimephales promelas. Next base: position 17,217,252 of record NC_142791.1, read on the forward strand.
TGTCCTTGATTTTGGTGACGTTGTATATCAGTTTGCACCCTCTCATCTTCTTTCTTCCTTAGATGCCGTCTATCATGGTACTTTAAGGTTTATATCAAATTGTAATTCCTCAACCCACCATTGCACCTTGTACCATAGAGTAGGTTGGCCTTCTCTGTCCACCAGAAGAAAAATGCACTGGTACTTAATTATAAAGCTATTTTGGGGTTGTTGCCTTCTTATCTCTGTTGTTTTATGCAGCAGAAAATTATCAAAAATTATTCTCTTCGCTCGCAAAACTTCTATACTCTCTCTGTCACTTTTGTGCGAACTGAGTTAGGTAAGAAGTCTTTTATGTATGCAGCGCCGTTTGATTGGAATGCCCTCCAAACTAAATTAAAATTAGAAAATTTGTTGACTCTAGACCATTTTAAATCAGTTATCCAGCGAATGGAAGCTGATCAAACATTATGTAACTGCTTTTAAACTACTCTTTTAACTGTTTTTTTCTCTGTCTGTCTGTGTGATGTTTGTTTGTAATGGAACCGATTGTACTGCTGCACATTCTCAGGTCTCAAAACCTGCAGTAAGCTCAGTCAACCTGGAGTATGAAACTCACTGGGTCATTTTAAATCCCGGGTTAAAGGGAATTGTTGGGTTATCTTTATTAACAAGGGAGCAGGGTTTAATAACCCCGGGTAAAAAGTTGTGCTAAGCCTGGAGCAGTGTTTCATAACCCTGGGTAAAAAGCTGTGCTAAGCCTGGAGCAAGGTTTCATAACCCTGGAGCAGTGTTTCATAACCCTGGGTAAAAAGTTGTGCTAAGCCTGGAGCAGTGTTTCATAACCCTGGTAAAAAGTTGTGCTAAGCCTGGAGCAGTGTTTCATAATCCTGGGTAAAAAGCTGTGTTAACCCTGGAGCAGTGTTTCATAACCCTGGAGCAGTGTTTCATAACCCTGGGTAAAAAGTTGTGCTAACCCTGGAGCAGTGTTTCATAACCCTGGAGCAGTGTTTCATAACCCTGGAGCAGTGTTTCATAACCCTGGGTAAAAAGTTGTGCTAACCCTGGAGCAGTGTTTCATAACCCTGGGTAAAAAGCTGTGCTAACCCTGGAGCAAGGTTTCATAACCCTGGAGCAGTGTTTCATAACCCTGGATCAGTGTTTCATAACCCTGGGTAAAAAGCTGTGCTAACCCTGGATCAGTGTTTCATAACCCTGGGTAAAAGGTTGTGCTAACCCTGGAGCAGTGTTTCATAACCCTGGGTAAAAAGCTGTGCTAACCCTGGAGCAGGGTTTCATAACCCTGGAGCAGTGTTTCATAACCCTGGAGCAGTGTTTCATAACCCTGGAGCAGTGTTTCATAACCCTGGGTAAAAAGTTGTGCTAAGCCTGGAGCGAGGTTTCATAACCCTGGAGCAGTGTTTCATAACCCTGGAGCAGTGTTTCATAACCCTGGAGCAGTGTTTCATAACCCTGGAGCAGTGTTTCATAACCCTGGGTAAAAAGTTGTGCTAAGCCTGGAGCAAGGTTTCATAACCCTGGAGCAGTGTTTCATAACCCTGGAGCAGTGTTTCATAACCCTGGGTAAAAAGTTGTGCTAAGCCTGGAGCGAGGTTTCATAACCCTGGAGCAGTGTTTCATAACCCTGGAGCAGTGTTTCATAACCCTGGAGCAGTGTTTCATAACCCTGGAGCAGTGTTTCATAACCCTGGGTAAAAAGCTGTGCTAACCCTGGAGCAAGGTTTCATAACCCTGGAGCAGTGTTTCATAACCCTGGAGCAGTGTTTCATAACCCTGGAGCAGTGTTTCATAACCCTGGAGCAGTGTTTCATAACCCTGAGTAAAAAGTTGTGCTAACCCTGGAGCAGTGTTTCATAACCCTGGAGCAGTGTTTCATAACCCTGAGTAAAAAGTTGTGCTAACCCTGGAGCAGTGTTTCATAACCCTGGAGCAGTGTTTCATAACCCTGGAGCAGTGTTTCATAACCCTGGAGCAGTGTTTCATAACCCTGGAGCAGTGTTTCATAACCCTGGGTAAAAAGCTGTGCTAAGCCTGAAGCAGTGTTTCATAACCCTGGGTAAAAAGCTGTGCTAACCCTGAAGCAGTGTTTCATAACCCTGGGTAAAAAGCCTGTGCTAAGCCTGGAGCAAGGTTTCAAATCCCCCTGGGTAAAAAGTTGTGCTAAGCCTGGAGCAGGGTTTCACAACCCCAGGTAAAAAGCTTTGCTTACCCCGCTGCTAAATTACAAGTGTGAAGTGCTCCTTTACCGGGGTAAAGGTGTTGTTTAGAACGACGATAACTTGGGGTTAAGCGCAGTAAAAAGCCCTAAAGACATTCTCAACTGAGCGCCGAATCCAGGAGTCGGAAACCATGGAAACGGAAAACTTTCTTTTTCTTTTGTTTATTGACGAATGCTGATATATTCTTATTGTATATCGCCACCTACTGTGCAGTTGTGCAATTGTTTTTATAAATCTTAAATTTTAAATCTTTAATCATTTTTTTTTATTACTGTATAGAAAATATATGTTTGGTTTAATGCTTATTATGAATTAAAAAAGAAAGCTTGATTAAACTTTAAGAAAAACTGGCCAAGATAACATGGCCTATGTTTAGCCACTTTGCTTCCACATTTCTTGTAAATACATTATATAAAAAATATAACAACAAAAACTTGCAGATCCACAATGTGTGAGATGACTGAGAATAGAATAAATTTGAGTAAATTAAACATTGCTTTATGTTATATAGGCCTATATTATTAACCATATGTGTAATCTGTCACGGCCACTGGAGTGTCAGCAATAGAGTAAATGGAGTAAACGAACGCTGGAACAGAAGCTGCTCTGAGTAAACTTAACCTGCTTTCTGGAATACCCTCCTGTTCATCTTTGTGGATTAACTTAATATTCAAACTAGCTTACATGTTATAGTGAATAAATATTTGTGGGAATTTCCTGAATTGAGAATGTGGAGCTTCACAAGACAATACGAAATTAAATATAATATTATACTTTTTAATAAATGTTAATGACGCTCATTTATAAATCGTAGTAGGCTGTTTATAATCTGTAGTCAGTTTGTGGCACTTCTGTTTTTGAGTGTAATGTTCCACTGAATGTTATGTAATACCAGTGCTATGCTATTATATGTTGTTGATCACACAAACGGCCTATTCTAAAAGTAAAAATGAAACCACAGAATAAATGTGATGTGATCTGGGAAAACCCGTCGGATGTTGTGCTGGGCCCTTTTCAGGAAGATCAAAAATGTCAGTTTTTAGTCACAATTTATTTTTCATTAAATTGTTATCCATCATCTCTAAAAGTATCTTGAAACCAGCACTCATTTGGTATCAAAACCTGTAATAGGTAAATTGTCACCATGTCATGGGTTTTCCCAGAGCGCATCACAAATGGATCATGGGGCAGGGGCACTAACACGATTACTGCATTAACAGTGGCATCTGTAACTGGAAATCTCTATCTTTGCATGGTGCTTTATGCACGCCGCCAGTAGCTATCATCAGCTTGAGTTAGACCAGCGCAAGATGAACAAAATTAAGACCGTTAAGAGGGTAGTACGTGACGTGTATTTGGTTATTTTTTAGTTGGTCTACTCTGCCTTGATTGGTTAGATGACGCAGTCTGCTGTGATTGGTCTAATCTGCTCTGATTGGTCAGATGGCCCAGTCTGTTGTGATGGGTCTACTCTGCTCTGATTGGTCAGATGACCCAGTCTGTTGTGATTGGTCTACTCTGCTCTGATTGGTCAGATGACCCAGACTGTTGTAATTGGTCCAATTTGCTGTGGTCAGATGAACCAGTCTGTTGTGATTGGTCCAATTTGCTCTGATTGGTCAGATGATCCAGACTGTTTTGATTGGTCCAATTTGCTCTGATTGGTCAGATGAACTAGTCTGTTGTGATTGGTTGACCACAGTTTGTGTCGGACACAAATGACCATTATCATATCTGAATTTCAGTTCCTCAGCACTTGATGCACAGTGATATGAAAAGGGCTGTCCTCGACTAAAGATTTTTCTAGTCGAATAGTAGTCATTTATTTAAGCCATTAGATGACTAAACCCACATTTATACATTCATTAAACTGTTTAAATATATACTGGGGTGGAATATTTGGCCTATTATTACACCTAAATTCACACATAAAGCTTGCCGTAAAGTATCGCCAAAAGTAATGATTCTAAACGTGTAAGAATAGCAAGACATTTTGATTATTTATTAATAAACTAGTGTTTTCTGAGTCAGTGTCGCTGCAAAGATGAAGTTGACGATGCTGACTCTCATCTCCGCCGAAGTGGACACACCTTTAGAGAGAATTGCACCTTTCATTTGGATTACATAAGCAAAGATTATTTGTAGACATTTCAAGCCTTTCTAGATGTATTTTTCATATCTGTGAGGAAGTGGACACTGAGTTTCTGTTCATTTTTGTGCCGTGCTCGAAGTTCACCGAGACTTTATTTTACAAAGCACTACATTTTTTTTTGTTATTGGAGTTTACACAAATAAAAGTAGACACTTTATGTTCTGAATGATGTATTATATTACTCTGTATTGTGTATTATGTAATGTACAGTATATAATACATTACATGACCGGAATGAGTATTTTAAGTTCTTTCCGCCGTTATCAGGAAGTGATTGCGGTGGCGCCTCCATGTTGTGCATCAAAGCACACTATACTTCAGCTCGGCACAGACACTTGGATGTGCACCTAATAATAGCACACATTTATCTAGGATAATGATGGAGTTATGTAAAGTTGCTACTATTTTCATGTTTAAATGATAAGCCATATTTGAGGCGGATGGGTGATTGCAAACGTTTGGATAAAGAGCCCGACAAACTGTAATAGTCACAAGAACCCGCCGTTAACGATCTGTCCGTCACAGACTGCCTCACTTCGCCAATTCCTGTGGAGTTTTTTTTTTTCTGCGACTAACCAACTGACTAATAAAATCTTGATCGACTAACATTTAGTCTACTATTATGGGGCAGCCCTAGATATGAACAGTATTGATGGTGTCAGTTATTGTATCAATTTGAGTGTGATTCTTCATCCTTTTGGACGTGCATCAAAGCAGATTCGCAGTGCAGAAAACAGCCGGTTCTCGACATGAATAACGTAATTCAAACTCTTCCAGTCTCAACTTGCAGAAACAGTGTTTGAGTTTCAAAATAGCTGTTGTTTGCATGAAAATCTTTTTTTATTTTAGGAGACAATAACTCTGCACTTTGGTCGTAGACATTTAGAAACAGCAAAATTACACACTACGTGAAAGATAATATCTGAAAAAACACAATAGGGGCACTTTAATGCTGCCTTGCAACATCTAGAGTCATGTCTCTCCAATCACTGATCACTCAAAGTATAAAGTGTTTGTCACATGAAGTGCCACATAATGTGTCTAATCCATCCTTCACACAATGTAAATGTTTGGTAACACTTCAGTTTAGGGTCAAATTCTCACTATTAACTAGTTGCTACTAGCATGAATATTACTATGATATTGTCTGCTTAATACTTCTAAAGCACATATTATTGCCCCCCAAAAAACATAAGTCCCCAAATTAAGCGTTTAAGCCATGCCATTTAACATTTAATTAGTTACATGTTTCTTAATTTATTGGAAGTTTTACAGTAAAGAAATGATCGCATATATCTGGGATTTTAGGAGAAAAAGATTCAGACACAACACACAACATTGCTCTTGAATTTAAATACATGGTTAAATGCATCTTTAAAATAAAGCTCTTGCCAATTGTATTGTATCAACACAGGCCTACCTTGAGTTCTGAAAGTAAGTGATGATTAATACTTAAATGCCATAAGTCAGAGTGATTTTAACTTTATTAAAAAAGGCAATAACCGAACTCCCAGTGAAGAACTACATTACCCATTAGTTCAGAGACCAGCTCCTTTTACCATAGCAACGGATTCTGCGTCAAAGAGCTCGACAACCGCCCACTCCTGTGAAGCATCGTCAATGATGCAATCCGAGTCACTCTCCCAACATTATGCTATTTATACATATTTTGATTTTAGTAATAGACCTAAATAATATTGTTTTTCCTCATGTAATCATGCATCATAGTTTTTTTTTTTCTCACAGTTGTAAATCTCCAACACTGGCTACATGGGCGTAGCCACTGTTTTCATAGTGTGTTTCTGCGCATGAGAGCGAGCGGCTTAAACACTGATGGATCAATGTGGAGAGAGAGAGACTCATGGGAACGGTAACTATGGTAACTGATGGTGAAATGGTGGGCGTGCAGTGGTTACCATAGTTACCTCCTCAGGTCTTGGGTGTGATGATGATGATGATGTCAACCAGCACGCTAGACTGTCTCTCTCTCTCTCTCTCTCTCTCTCTCTCTCTCTCTCTCTCTCTCTCTCTCTCTCTCTCTCTCTCTCTCTCTCTCTCTCTCTCTCTATGAATGAGTCAGGCTGCACTGAAGCAGATATCCCTATCCCTATCTTTTCTCCAGTTCCTTTCTCCAGTTCATTTTCTGTCGTTCTTCAGACCTTATTTTGATGAGCGAGTGAGGTAGGCAGTCTGTTATGATTTTTTGTCTTTCACCTTCTCACAGAGGACTCCTCACTATTATTCCCTGTGTTACGGTGCGTTTAATGCCGAGAGAATGCTTCGTGACAGAGCAGCTCTATATAGTGCGGTGCTTTGAGTGGATTTATGGCGTCAGTGGTAATTTACTGTGACTTCTGAGAGACTGTGTCGTGCGGCAGATTGATAATTGTTGGATGATCAATGGCGTGTGTTCGAGAAGGTGCAGGGGATCATTAGATGTTTGTTTCTCAGAGTGGTACTTGTCTCCCTCCATCCATAATCCATCCTCATCAAAACTTGATTGGGTCAGATTTCTCTTTAAGTAAAAAGCATCAGGTCTGCTGAAAAGTAGACGTTTCCCTGGATCACAGTGGCATCTTTTCAGTTATTATTTGAGATTGCAGGCTGCAAGTTTTGCATTTCATAACAGGTATGGATGACGTGCAGACTTGAGCGTGTGAGATGATTCATACCTAGTGAACGCACAATAGATCATGCGCTTTCTGTTTCACAGTGTCTGTTTTTTTTATATTATAAATAAAATGGAAGATGGAGTCAGTCTGTGACGGCTTAAATGCTAATGTGTTTCTATGCTGACCTTTTTTTTCTTTTCTCACAGCACTGATATCACAGTTATTATGTCAGTAGCTTAAATAGAATAGGCTTAAATAACATAGCCTAATGAAGAGTTTGAGTGACCTTTTCCCACTTATTCTAAGCAAGCTTTTTGAGAAATTCAGGCAAAAAAGAGGGGTGATGTATTTTCATATAGGCTAATCGTTTAATGAACTATTCTGAAACACATGATATGGCTGTTGGTCCGGATGACATCCACAGTCAGTTTTTAAAGAGTTTACCTCGTACTGTTTTGAACTTCCTTGGTAAATGGTAAATGGACTGCATTTATATAGCGCCTTCATAGACCTAATGGCCACCAAAGCGCTTTACAGTTTGCCTCACATTCACCCATTCATACACTCTTTCATACACCGACGGCAGTCCTTTAAAGAATGTCTTGGAAAGCAGTGATAATCATTGATGTTCCTAAAGCAGGGAAAGTTCACAACAAACCATTCAGTTATTGTCCTACAACCTTCATTGACAAAGGGTTTAAGAGAGAATAATAACAATAATGGTTATTATTAATAATGGTTAATGAAGGCTTTTTTTATGGATGATGGATTCCAATCATCCTGTAAGTGATGCTCTACAGTATGTTGATAATCAAAAGATATGCGATTGCGGTTTTCTTTGATTTGGCGAATGCATTTGATGCCACTTGGACGTACAATGTCTTGTTTTAACACTACCTACTTTTATTGATAACTATCAGCGTTTATGCTGGGGAGTTCAGTGTCAAGTCAAGTCACCTTCATTTAAAGCGTTTTTTTCAAGCTTTACAGAGATAACAGGAAAATAATGCAACACAGTTTGTTAGTCCATCATAGTCAAGTTTAGTGATGGTTAATTTTTGTTGTAAAAATGTCTTTGACATATAATAGGGTCTGTTCCCATTAAAGTCCCCGTGAACCGGAAGTTACAAACGATTTTTCTCCAGTGCTGTGACGTATTTCCAAGTGAAACGGAATATTGAACAGAGGGCAGGGTTTTACTCTAGCGCTCCTCCTCTCCATCTCTCGCTCATAGCAAACTAACGGTTTGAGGGGAGTGGTTAAGCGTTTCCCCACCCAAACTGTGAAACCTACGTCATCAGAAAAAGAAACCGTTCCAGACCGGAAGTAACTTTTCAGATTTTTTAAATATATTTTTACTTGCACGGATTAATTGTTCACCACAAGACTAGTAATATGCGCTAACAAAGTAAATAGGTTCAATTTTGATTTCACGGGGACTTTAATAAACGGCTTGAATAGAGCTTTATTCTTTAAAAATGTTGACATTTTTCATGTCAGTTTATTTCTCTGAATCTCCAAGGGAAGGAATATGAATTTGCCGTGTCTGTTTGGGTGTGCATACATTTTTTTGATTATCATATGGTCCAGAAAGACCAAACAGCTCCTTGTCAATTTGTTAATTTCCAACAGTGTCTGTCGAGAGGATTATTTCAGCGATTAGTTCAGCTTAGATTGAAAGACTGTAAGCCCATTTCTGAAAGCCTTCCCAAGATAAATAAACGGCAGAAAAAATACAACCAGACGGGAAAGATCCCGTGCCGTTTATTTATCTTTCTTTGGTTTCCTCATCATCTTGAGACATCTGTCATTGCAAAAAGGGTATCAGTCATGATTAGCGTGGTAGCGTCTGTTTTTGCATCCCATTGACACTGACTGAACGTGGGCATATTGTGATGGTGCGCTCAGGGTAAACACATTGAAGATGCACTCAGCTGATGCCTCCCATGATTCCCAGTAAAGTGACGTCTCCAGCAGTTGTTCCCTGTGGACTGCTGAGGCCCCCTTCACTCCTGACTGCGTCTCCGAGGCTATTGTTATTGGAATCCTCTGTGATTAGATTATTGTGTGCTCTCTCCACCCGTTCCCTCAGTCTCTCTCTTTAGAGAAGGACTCTGTGCATGTATATTTTATGAATGTTGGTAGGGCGTGTAAGAATCGATCTCGCGCTCCGTATTCTGAAAGTGCTGTTTTCATTATTTATTTATTTGTTCTCCTTTTTTGACTGCTGTTTTTGCAGGTTGCGAGAGAAGCCTGATTTGTGATATGCTCTGCCTGGCGTGAGAACCAGAAAGCCTGTTTCCTCCTCTTCTTCTTCATCTCCTTTGGTGGTCGTACTGTATCTGGACAACCCTGGTTTCATTCAGAGTGGAGGCAACTGAGACGGTGGATGGTTTTATGGCACTTCTTTGAAGAGATTGTGCAAGTGAGGAGAAAACAACGGGAGCAGTCGCAGTAGCTGAGTGTTGCCGATGCTTATGGCGGCAGAGCAGGATTGACGCGGATAACGCATCGGCTTACTTTCAGTTCTGTTGTTGATCGTTCTTCCATCCAGTCAGAGATGGGCATGCTGGGGTGCGGCGTATTTGTGTTTGCGCTCTTCTGTCAGTGCCACAGTATCCAAAACCCCATGTACAGGTTCAAGAGGTGAGGCAATTCATTTCCTTTAAATCAGCATGAAACAAAAGTTCAATCTGTTTTTGAAATGCATGTTATTGTGTTTTTCATCCATGCATGTTTCATTTTTTCATGTTTTGACCTTGTGAGTCAGTCATCCAAATCCAACATCCAACACATCTCAACATCCAAATCCAACATCCAACACATCTCAACATCCAACACATCTCAACATCCAAACGTTGTTCATTTTAGTAAATTGATATCTAAACTCAAATTCATCTCAGCTCCATATAGTAATAGCAACCGCATAGCAATGCACATTCACGTTGTTGTTGTTGTTGTTTCTGACAGGTTTCAGGAACATGCCTGGTCAGAGCCCAATGACTGCTCGAGGACCAGGCAGCCTTTTGTCCTGTCCAATCCGTACAATTTTTCACTGGATATTCGCATACCAGGAGTAATTCCAACAGAGGTAAGAGTTCTGTACATCTTCTTTGTTGCACATTTCTTTAAAGGTAATGAAACCTAGTTCTCATATATGTTACGCTGTCATTTAGTTCAAGCTTACCACAAAATACGCTGCAGTTCACCATTGCATGAATCAAAATGATCAGGTCTATTATGATTTTGTAAGCTCATTGTACAATACACAAATGCACACACATTCTGTGATAGCTGTAATTTAATGCACCAATAAATCCACAGCCATTTGCATTTGTGCTCTGTGTCAAACATATATATTCACGCCATTGTATTTTAAAGCATCTGTCATAGGAACGCCTGAATAATTAAAAGAAGTGCCTTTTTATAAGATAAGGACACACAGTCTCATGAATATTTATGACACACCGATGAGTCATAGACGTACAGTCGGCCCTGTTTACACCTGGTATTAAGATGTGTATTTTTGTCGATCTGATCACTGCGTTTGGCGTGATCTAGCGGTTTCAGAGCAGAAACTAAAGCTGATGCTCTCTGTATGCGTGTCCGTCGTCTCCGGTCGCGTTCATAATATGAACGTAACATTTTCTTATTATGTTAATTGCGCAAGCTTATTTAGTCAATTAAGTCAAATGTTTTGACGGTTTAAGTGCCATAAGCATAATTAAGATTTGAAATCCAGACCAAAATAGTGCAAAAAAGCATAAAATTAACAATTTCCCCCTAAAAAGCAGACAAGTATTGCCCCTAAAGGCACATGTTGTATTTGATCTTGAATGGCCTCCAGATGATTCATTATCTCTTGGTACTAACAGTATTTCTGCTTGGCTAGGGCTGTGTTTCCTGACACTCTGTAATGAATAGAGCTGTACTCATTGCTGCAGATTTAAGTTACGTTTTTTTTTTGATGTCTGATGGTGCTGAGTGCACTGAATCTGGAGAAAGAGAGGATTTGTCTAAATAAGGATCATATTACAGTGTTACAAGCAAGCCTACCTCAAAATGGTTGAAAAACAAGAAAATTAAAGCTTTGGAATGGCCTATAAATCTGTATTATATATACATACATATTAATATTTTATATATATAAAATAATGAATTCAGCTATTATGCATACTAACATACAGTTTATGCAGTATATGTAATATACTTCCCCTGAATCTAGTTCCACAATTGGAAAAAATATGCATTATGTTATTAACTTTTTTTACATTACTATACTATATAGTTGTAAATAAGAATTCTTAGACATTATTTACATCTTTAATCCAGTGTTTTATGGAATAACACTCTGCTTTTGATAATTTAGTTACATGTACAGTGTGTAACTAACATATACACTGTAATGAAGTTATGTGATGCCAATTATTGCATGTTGTGTTAAATGGTATTAGTATATATTTTGCAATAAGCTATATGGTTGTAAGGCCAGATGATGACTGTTCCTAAAATTTATTTGAGACACACTGTAGATATTGCTTAAAATTCAATGGGAAATGATTATATTCCCATTATGACAACATGACCTAGAATGCATTTTGTACATGTCCAGCAATGAATGCGTGTGTTTCACAGAAACTGTCTTATATGTGTTTGTTTGTTAACAGTCTGACAGCTACTTCTGTATGGCTGTCCCTGTCCCCACGTCCCGGGAGGCCTACATAGGTGAGTAGATGAACAGTTTTAGATCCAGGTGCAAACATGAGAGAACAAGAACTAAGACTCACCTCATGAACCGTCTACAAATAGACCAGACTTGAGACTGAGCAAGGAAGTTATGAGTTCTTAAGTACAGAACGACTGAAACCTGCCTCCATTATTTTTATGAGTGCATATGCACTGTCATGTTTGGACAAGGAGTGGATATGAATTCACTCCAACCTGCATATCATAAGCTTGAATGTTATTTGTTTTTCTGTGATCTCGATGAATGTTTAATCTGGTCAGGCTTTAAAGGTATAATCTTGTTCAGGCGAGTCTTTAGATGAGACTCACTGAGTCTCCGTGTCCTGCTGTGTGCTTAAGCAGATCTTTACACAAGTCATCCAGGCCAGTAAATCCCATGAAAATGAGTAATGGCAGGCTGTTTGTGTTCGTTGAATTCACCACTACAGTTCAACCTCAACACTCACTGCCTAGTAAAAGAAGTGCATCTTGTACAGTTGATCATTTACTGTATGGGTGATGATGGTTTATTCAGGTTTTAGAGACTATATTCTTTTTATATTCTTCATCTAAATAATTTTGTAACATATTAATAATTGTAGGGGAAGCGATGTACCGATTAAACCAGTATAAATTTGTCAGCCAGTATAAGACTTTCATTAGTGTTACTATCACAGTCGCCAGTCTTTCTTGCAGTTCTGAATCTCCATTGCTATAGCAAATGTATATTTTTCTCAAGTGAAATGAATGCGAGATGAGATTGCAGTTTGTAATGAATGTGATGAGATAACAAGACAACGGACGTCTGTCTATAAAACTGTCCTGTCCATGCGAGCTGCAAGCTAAAACAAACACACAGCGAAAGAGGTGTATTCTTTCTGAGTGACTGAAATGGCTCATTTGATGAATCATTCAGAAAGACTAAAAAAAATCAGGAGTTTCTGCTTTGAATAAGGGATGCACAATATCGGCCTTCATATCGGTATCGGCCGATACATGATCATTTTTAATCGACCCAATTAGAAAATTTGTCCAATATATTAAAACTGATAAATAATGTATTGTTTCCCTTCAGCTGAGACACTTCAGATGTGCACTGTTCAATATGATGGGTTTGATTTGCTTGAAATATGATTGAAATCACTTTGAAAAAGGAAAATACTGTAAAGCGCAACACGTCCAGCACAAGCCTGTCATATATGAAAAGTGGACTTTATAATTGTGTGCTTGGGATGGTGAGACTTTTGTTTTTGTAATCAGAAACGTGGATTTAGATTTATTGGCCAATGTATCTGTCATCTGCTTTCAAATATTAGAAATTATCGGTTATCGGTATCGGCCCATCTCTTTTAAATAAATCAGACTAATCATTCAGTGAATAAACTCATTGAATCAGTCCGAGCGCTTACTGGGTTTTGTCTACATTCAACCATATCCATCTTGCAATTAAGCAAGTTGAGGGATCGTGAACGTTAATTAATTTTTACTGTTGACTGGTTGTGTGGAACTGACTTGTTTTGAATCTGTAATCTTTGTTCATTAATGTGTTGCGTTACATTATGGTGGTCTTCAGGGAAAGCAGGTCCACCCAGACTTCTGAGAGATACATTATCTCTTTGATCGATGTCTTGCTATCGCCGTCAATCAAACATCCCATCAATTATTCATAACCACAGTAGAGAGAGAGAGAGAGAGGGGCCTTTCCTGAAGATATCCATCACTTTTAGGACAGCATATTGATGTTTACTGTGGTTTATGCCAGCAAGCAAACAGCATTCACCCTTTCTAACTCTTCACAGAGGTTTCCTATGCTGCTTAAAATATGATTTGTTTTGAAGTTGTAGATAAATCAAAGATTATTGGAAAATTTCACTTCAATATTTCATGTTTAATGCATTGTGTTACTTGCCATTTCTTTGTAATTATTTGTGTAATGCACCAGTGATTTCTGAGTAAACATTTTTCCAATAATTTGATCCCGGGGTCATATAGCTTGTGGCGGCTTTGCGAGTGAGATCTCTTTTAAAGAGAACTGACTTTACTGTAGTTTGTGGGCAGAAATGCTATGACGCTGATTTATCAAGATACATTTATGCTCACCTATCCATCTTCATTACTGACTTCATCTTCAAACCTTTCTCTCCTCAGTGGACTTTGTTCCCCATGCCAGTATGGACACAGCCCACCACATGATTTTATACGGCTGCAAAACCCCTTACGCCACTCAAGGATACTGGTGAGTGACATCAGAGTGTCTCTGCTGGTTAATGAGGAAGTGTGTGATTTTTATTTATGTGATGTTACCAATACTTGATTTTCCCCCGCTTAATTTGCAGACACAATTGTTAGTGGCACTATACTGTAATAACATTGTCAAGCTGGTTGGGATGCTCAAACAAAAATATGCATACATGCTGTATCACTACTGTTGAAATCTCTTCATTTTTAAGAAATGAATACTTTTATTCAGCAAGGACAGCAAGGATTTATCAAAAGTGACAGTATGGACTTTTGCAATGATACAGAATTTTCTATTACAAATAAATGCTGAGCTTTATATTGAATGATTTTCAAATAAAATCTTGGCGAGTTCATCATGCATATTTTAATTCTGTTAAATAACGTCAACGATGGCAAAAACGGTTTCAGTTGTTTCCTGGTAACTCCTCTCACTGTTTTAAGTACATAGCCAACTGTAAATAATCCACTGACTGCTGAGTTCCTGAAGACTGTAAACAGTGTGGCCTTGTGGGACTTCCAGAACATCGATCTCTTTGTTTGAGCGTTTGACATGTTGGCCTATGGTTTAAACTGAAGTGAGTTTGCGGGTGGGATTACAGTTCCTGTTTGTCTGGGAACAAAATGTGGGAGTTTTTGGGAAACAATTCATATTCTTGTTTTTCTGTTTGGTGATGCTAGTAGCACAAGAAACATTACCATGATAATGAGTGTCTGTTCCAGCACACATACAGTATATAACAGCCTCACCTCAAATGCAAAGTTAAAAGAAGTGAATTATTTTAGTGAACTAGTCATACGATTTTGAAAACAAGTCATTAAATCTCAAATCTCAGTTGTCCTCTAGCCTGTAATGTCACACCTCTGCATTATTACCAAGATTAAACTGAATTCTTTGGGTAATGTGTGCAACAACAGCACCTTCCTCATAGAAAAGTGATCAAACGGCCGGTTACCGTGGCAACCGTGTGCACCTTGACGACAGCAGCATCTGAGAGATGACCTGAAAGGTGGGGGGTTTCCATGGTCTACGTGATAAGAAATCATTCACTTTAAAATCTCTCAATACGTATCGCCCGATAAACCTCAATACATGGCAACTTAAAATTAAGGTGCTAGTGAATAATGATTTTTTGATAAAGCTAAATATATATTTGAAATATGCCGCATCTCTGCCTCATTTGAACAACAATGCCATCCGATTTCCAGCAGCTTCTCTCTGGAACGTATAAAACATTCATCATGCAGATGCTGTCGGGCCCTCCTCGTGGTGTTTGATGTGAGGCTTCTGGAGCTCCGCATGGAAATAGGCTACTTAATATGCCAAACCAGCAAATGTCTGGAAATAGACGTGTGCAGCCTTAGTGCTGTGGGACTATGGGTTGTTGGGTCATGGGTTGTTTATGAGGGGGAAAATATTTGGATACACTACCATCTTCAAAACTTGTCAATAGAGGTTTTTAAATCATGTATAAGGTGTTTAAATCATTAGATCTGGGGCTTTAACATATTTCTGTCAGGAATAAATGAATTTGCAGGAAAATGTGCAAATCAGAACTCAGGTTGGAATGAATGTTGAAAATGGAGATACAATTAAATATCCACACCCAAATTAAAATTACAGACTTTAAACTTCAAGCTTTCGACCACATAGTACGGTATTGTAGTGTTTTTTTTGTTTGTTTTGTTTTTGGAAATGACAGTTTAAAAAACAATCCATCTCCGTATATCATTACCCACCAAGAGGATTATGGATGAAATCTTCATATGTCTGCAAATGTTAAATCTGATCTGTGCTAACTTATAGACATTTTATTGTATGCATTTATGAAATAAAGAACACACACACACACACACATGTATATGCATTCTTTATTTGTTAAAGGTGTAACACCTTAAAGGGATAGTCCACCCAAAAATTGAAACCCTGTCTTCATTTACTCGCCCTCAAGTTGTTTCAACCCTGCATGAGTTTCTCTCTTCTACTGAACACAAAAGATGACATTTTGAAGAATATGGGTAACAAACAGACCCCACTGACTCGTACAGGAAACAAAATACTAGTCAGTGTTGTCCATCAACATCCTTGAAAATGTCTTTTGTGGAAACTCATGCAGGTTTGGAACAACTTGAGGGTAAGTAAATGATGACAGGATTAAACATTTTGGGTGGACTATGCCTTTAATTAGTAATGTATAATTTTCTATAATTTGCACTGCCCGGTGGATTTTCCAATAAACACTATGGATGAAATCATGCATCTGTATGTTTGATGATAGTTTTGTTTAAGCATATCATTATTGGCTCAACCAATGGCATTGGAATTTTCTACCATTGTGAATGGATGTGTTAAATGAGTAATAATGCTAATCTGGAGGATAATTTCTGATGTTTTATTGTTGTTGTTGTTGTTGTTGATTTGCTCAGGGATTGTGGGAGAGAGCTGGGTACCTGTCGGGATCAGGCCAAGATCATGTATGCCTGGGCCAGGAATGCTCCTCCAACCAAACTACCTAAAGGTGCTCCCCTTGCTCTTCACCGTTCCTCCGCTTCTCTCTGTCTCAAAGCAGCCAGTGTAACCTATACTTGATCACGATGAGTAAATGCACTTATCTGAAACATAATCAAACCAACTCTGAAATGTTCTTCTTTTGCAGACGTTGGCTTTAAAGTTGGGGGAGACACCAGAATTAACTACTTTGTGCTGCAAATTCATTATGGTGATGTCAACAATTTCAGAGGTAAGCTCAGCAATACAGAAGATCCAGAGATAACGCAACAATATTGTGAAATCAGCATGTTTTGTCATGATTTATTTACTTCTCTCTTTTCTCATTTTGACAATTTTCTGTATGCACCCACCCAGAGGCCTGTCAATCACTGCTAGTCCTGCTGTTTTAAGCAGTCCTGCCCATTGAAAACTGTTGTATTATGGCTGTGACGGTGATGAAATGCATTGTTTCTGTGTCTTAAGATGTGACTAATGTGTTCATCTCGTCTTGATTGTAGATCATCATAGAGACTGCTCAGGACTCACTTTAAGAATGACTTCCAAACCGTAAGTTATTGCCACTAGATTTTAACATAACTGTGACTTGTCATTCATTAGACATATTTGTTGCTCCCAAACATGGACATTTCCAAACCTGTTTTTCAATTGAACTGCAAAATGAAAGACAGGGAATTTACATTTTTGAGCTTGTGAATAAATCACCATTCATCACGATTTATTTTGTATTTTTGTAATGTGCCAATAAATAGCTTGAGTTTAAATTTGAGCATCTGCTAAATTCTCCATTGAAACCTTGAAACACTGAGGGGAAAAAGCATCTATTCAAGCTTTCTGAGGGTCTGTGGGTTAGTTATAACCGTACGTTCACACCACCGCCGGCGAGAGCGGCAAAATTCGCTCTTGGTATGGGGATGGTATTTAAAGGGGCCACAAAGCAAACAAGCATGTCAGTCGTTATTTTTGCAGAAAATTGATCGATGGAAATAACTTTAAAATTATAGTGACATGTTTGCTAACTAAATAAACAAATTAAAAGCCATATGTATGTGGTGTGGCTTGTGTGTTCATGGTTAAGTGCTATTATAATTTGCATTCTCGCTAAAAAAAAAAGTGTTCTAGCATGAAAATCGTGCCTATAAATAATGTTGCGCGCCCTCTTATCAAATTCAAATTATCAACCTCCTCTATTTTGCTTGGGAACTAATGTGGCCGGAACCAAAGTTTACAGGACTGCGTTCTCTGGGATTCTCTCAAACGGAGCACTTCTACATTCCGATTGGTTGCCGCCGAACTGCGTCATTGCTTATTACCATAAAGTTGAACTGATTTCAACTCTGCTCGCCGCTCTCGCCGTCCGAAATGCGCCGCGCCGCTCTCGCCGGAGCTCTCCGCCGGCTCTCAATGAAAATGAATGACTTCCGGCCACTTTGACGCTCTCGCCGGTGGCGGTGTGAACGTACAGTAACTGTTTGGATAAGCAATTTCACAAAGAAAGATACAAAAGTATAGTAAAACATTGTTTCTCAATGCACTTTGTATAGTGTTAATGAAATAACATTATACATTATAATTTTAAGGTATTCTATGTTTGGGGGATGGGTAAATCGCAATACAGCCTAATGTGATTTGATTACATGTATTACATTTTAAAAGGCTATGATTGCATCAAAGTGGTTCACAGTCATGAATTATGAAAATGTCTACTTTATGGTCTTTATATTGTAATATGTTTTAGACAGCTGTAAGAATGCATATTTTATCTCCCTCATCTGAATTTGAAGGATCAGTCTGCAATAGTATATACATTTCAAAATAAGAGTCCCTGTGTATTTCGGGCTTGTTTATAATTAAAAGTCACACAATATGTGTACATTTTTTTTTCTTTGGCTATTCTTGGTATTTTGGTTACATAGTAAATTGTATTTAATTTAAGATAATTTCCATTTAATTCATATTAAATTATTTTAGTTTCTGGCTGGGTTGCTCTCCCACAGGAAGAAAAGAAGACGCATATTATTCACTATATAGATTTTAGTATCAAAGGTTATTATAATTTTCTAAAATCATAAAAAAAAACAGCAACTACACTATTTTTCCTATGGCAGTTAGAAAAACAAAGAATACTAACTTTAGCTAAGGTAAGCATACAAATTCTGATATTTTAAGGAAATGAGGAAGGGAGAACAGCTCCACAGGAAACTTAGCCAATGTTAGCATGAAATGGCAATAAATAAATACAAAAGCCTTAATTATTATGTGTCACTTAATTTGGCTTAAAATAGCAGTCAACAATGAAACGAAACGCAGAGACAAAACTAAGATTCAAGTTTGTTAATCGTAAATCGGCCTGAATCCAATAAACTTCTGAATATAGATATTTGAACACCCACTGAGACATCATTTGTGGTTGCACCTGTGTCGAAATAAGCTTTGCTTTAAGTGGTGACTGATCTTCATCGGGGTAGACACTACATTAAAAAGTCAAAAATTCCTAATAAAACCTGTCAAATATCTTGAGACTTGGTAACTGTTGAATAAAATTGACTCCAGACTGTAGAATTACTGGAAAAACAATGTCCTTCTTTGCATTGTGTCTGCATTAGCTCCTCAGATGCACATTATTTTTCAATAATGAAGTGTGCTGTCATCAGCAATTCCTTACTTAATCATATAACTGTCAAGTTTATCTGAAATCCCTTGACGTGTGATGGATGTTGTGTCCTCTATGCAGACAGCCCTTTATTGCTGGCATTTACCTGATGATGTCTTTGGACACTGTCATTCCTCCAGGGAAGAAAGGTATTCTAACTATTTTCCAGTTTGGCTCTAATAAGCTTATAGACATCTGGGCTTGTGAAAGACTTCTCAGCTTTACCTGGAATGTTGTGATCAGTTTATCAATAGCTGTCACCTGATAAACGTATGTTATGTTATTTTTGACGTCTTATGTTTTTGGTGTTCGCAGTTACCAATGCAGACATCGCTTGCACTTACACATCTTTCCCGATGTATCCGTTTGCCTTCAGGACACACACACACAGCCTTGGTGAGATATTGCATTTATTTGTTATGTCTACTCTTTTTACTTCATGGTAATGGAAAACTTGTTGCATGTGTTGTGCTTCAGGTAAAGTTGTGAGTGGGTACAGGGTTCGAGATGGACAGTGGACTCAGATCGGGCGCCAGTCTCCACTGTTGCCACAGGTATGTTTTACAAGTCCTCTCTGCTTGGTCGAGCATGATGGGTTACTATGTGGCACCTAGAGAGGGAAGGGTTCACTGATAAGGGTTGTCAGTCATGTCATTGTGATTCATATGCTCCTCGTACATGTTTTGTTTTTTTTGAGTCTGCAGATTTGTTTGTTAAAAACAAAGTTCGCACAAAATGTAAAATATTCTCTACTTGGACTTTCGTTTATCTTCGAAACACAAATGAAGATACGGTTGTGGTCAGAATTATTGGCACCCCTGCTAAATATGATCAAAGATGGCTGTAAAAATAAATCTACATTGTTTATACTTTTGATCAAATTTTTTTTTTTTTTTTTTTGAAAAATCACAAAATCTAACCTTTCATTAAAGTAAAATTATTGAAAGTGGGGGTAAATTACATTATGACATAAATGCTTTTCTCCAAAACACATGGGCCATAATTATCGGCACCCTTTTATTAAATACTTTTTGCAACCTCCTTTTGACAAGATAACAGTTCTCCTATAATGCCGGATGAGTTTGGTGAACACTTGACGTGAGATCAGAGACCATTCCTCCGTACAGACTCTCTACAGATCCTTCAGATTCCCAGATCCATGTTGGCGCTTCTCCTCTTCAGTTCAGCCACTCATCTTCTACAGGGTTCAGTTCAGGGAACTGGGACGGTCATGGCAGAAGCTTCATTTTGTGCTCAGTGACACATTTTTGTGTTGATTTTGTTTCAGATCTTTGTCCTGATGGAAGATCCAACCACGTCCCATTATAAGATTTCTAATGGAGGCCGTCAGTTTTTTTTTATTTTTTTTTTTATCTGATGGTATTTGCTAGAATCCATGATACCATGTATCTGAACAAGATGTCCAGCACCTCCAGCAAACAAATAGACCCACAAAATTAAAGATCCAGCGATGTATTCAGGGACGTGCACAGACATTTTGAGGGGCAGGGGCTCAAGTGAAAAAAGGGCACTTCTCATAATTTTTTTTTTTAATTTTTTTTTACTTTTTTTAAACAAAAAAATATATATAGGCCTATATACTGTATATTAACAACTCTAATATTTTTTTTAAAAAATATTTAAAAAGTTAATTAATTTTATCTTCCTCAAACTCATACAATTGTTTAATTTGCAAAAGATGTCTACAAAATAATCAGTTCACACAGAAATCATGGTCTCCTTAGTATTCATAGGTTTATAGAGCAGCAAAGGAAACCATGCCACAGTGTGTCAATCAAGTACATATTTGATAAACCTGATGGTGACATGGACTTCACATTTGAGGGAGAACTGCATCATCATCAAATAAAATCCACATTTTGATTTTGTTTCTGTTTGCATCAGCTATGTAAGTCATTAACTTTAATAATAAGAATGTTAGGCCATACAAATTCATAAAAACGTTCGGATTTTCCATACAAGGCCATAAATTACATTTAGCCACATCTTAAATTGATATGCTCATTCATTTATTATCACTATACAATTGTTCGCGATAAAATGATATCAAGTTTGAGTCAAAATCGTCAATACTCGGTATCAATATAGAGTTCGATAAACGTTCGATAATGTTTATGTGGCAAAAGCACAACGAAACTCATTTGTTTATCCGCTCGGCTCAAAGTCCAGACGGCAGCGCGAGCTTACTAGAGGTGACGCGTTTACTCTGATCGGCGCTTCAGAACTCTTGACCTGATATTTAGATACACTATGCATTAAATTTATTTATTTGACAGGGAAACTGTGCGCAAATAGTAATATGTATTTTCTTAAAAAAATAAAATGAAAAAGCAACCCAGAAAAAAAGGGCACTTTCTCTCCAGCAATAAAAAGGGCAGGTGCTCAAGCCCCCTTTGATGTCTATGTGTGCACGTGCCTGGATGTATTTAATCGTGGGCATGGGGTACGTTTAATCCCCTCTGGTGTGTTTGCTGCCAAAAAGCTCTTTTCTTAGTTTCATCTGACCACAGAAACCAGTCCTGTTTAAAGGTCCAGTCGTGTCTGACAACTGAAAATGCTGGAGTTTGTACTTTGATGAGCGCAGAGGATTTTTATTGAAACCCTCCCATGTGGTGATGTAGGGGTTTTTAGGCTTTCTGACCCCAAGAATCAACGAATCTCTGCTGTTCTCCATCTGGGATCCTTGGAGAGTCTTTGGCCACTCAAACTCTCGTCCTCACTATGATATAGACACACGTCCTCTTCAAGGCAGATTCGTGACATCTTTAGTTGATTGGAACTTCTTAATTATTGCCCTTATGATGGAAATGGGAATTTTCAATGCTTTAGCTGTTATTTTGCAACAATCTTTTGCTGCGCATCAGAAATATATTCTGTGGTTTTCATCTTAGTGATGGATGATTCAGGGAATTTGGCTTTTGTTTCTTCTCATATTTATATTTCTGTGAAACAAGAAGTCATGGTTGGACAATTTTCATGTTCCCATTCACACTGGTGTGCTAATTGTTTTAAAAATATTAATGGGAATATACTTCATATTTTAGTCATACGATTTTCTAGGGGTGCCAGTAATTCTGGCCACAACTGTATTTCTGGTCAAGCAAGCACATTTGAGCTTCTGTTTACCATATAATGTGTGTTGGCCTGTTTATTTAAGAATAAAAGCCTAAATTAAATCTGTCCGTCAAGCGATCGTGTCTCTTAAGAAGACTTGGATTATATTTAAAGTTTATTTTAGAACTTTTTGAGGCTATTTTTGGTCAGTCAGAGACAGAAATCTCACAGGTTTCATTAAAAAAGTGAGGGTGAATATATGAGGATTTTCATTTTTGGCTGAACTAACTTTTTCATTTCATTTCTCCTCCCTGAACTTAAACTTCAGGCTTTTTATCCAGCCACCAATACCATTGATGTAAAAAATGGAGACATACTAGCAGCCCGATGTATGTTCACAGGAGAAGGAAGAACAACTAATACCGAAATCGGGTAAGCTCTTGCCGACTAACTTTAGTTGTTGTTTTATTTAGACTCTCACTGCTTTTTCGAAACTTAATAACATTGTTTAAAATGTACTGGAAAATTGACATCAGATTTTCTGTAAGAGATTTCACCTTTAATTTTTCATTCCTATGTAGAGTTACGGTGACAGTAAGTGTGCTAGAGATGAGTGATGACGGTGTGCATGCTGGTGACATTTCCAGCGTCTTGCTTTCACTCGGTTTGCATGGTGTTGATTCCTGTCGCTGTTTCTCTGACCACCTGTCTTACTACTGTACGTCCATCTTACAAAGTGACACATGGTACGACAGGTGGTGTGTGTGTGTGTGTGATGAAAGTTGAAACACACTGCGTAGGTCAGCTCGTCGAAGTGTGTGTGTTTCATCATATCCCGATTGAGCGTGACTCCTCAGACGTGTGTTTGCCTTTGCCCTGCCATTCCTGTTACCACGGTGACAGAGCGAGCACACAATAGTGCACTGACGCATCTCCGGGAAGCCCACACACCCGACTCAAGGCCACACGATAAGATGGTTGTTGACTTAAAGTCTGGTCTTTGTCAACTGAAACATGTTCACACAGACATGAATACATTACAGGCCTCATTATACATATAATTTTGTGAAAAAGTATGTGCACCCCATGACAAGTGTAATTAGGAGTCCAAGCACCAACCATCTTATTAAACCTGTTAAATTGTAGAACCTTGAAATAATAAGGTGTCTTGTTTAATCTAGTGTTATATTATTCAACAAAATATCAGATTTCACTGAACTTGATGTAATTCTGAGGTGCAGTGTAAAATTTTGTGTAGATCTGACAGTCGTTGTGCGAAAAATTGTGGGAAACATCATAAATGCATTTGTCCTAGTCTTGAAGTTGGCTTGAAGTTTACTTTACTTGTGTATATGGAAGAATTTCTGAGTGAAATGCATTATCGAGCTGGCAAAAGAAATAGGGCAGGGCTTAATGTATCCATTGGTTGTTGACAAGATTGTGAAAAGTAAGAATTGCAGAATGTGAATGGTTGAAATGCGTTGTGACATGATGACATTTTGATTAAAGATTAAGAAACAATATATGGTATATCAAAAGGTCAAAAGTTTGGAAACTATTATTTTTAATGTTTTTGAAAGAAATCTTTTCTGCTCAAGGGAACAATATAATATTGTGAAATATTATTACAGTTTAAAATAATGGTTTTCTATTTTAATATACTGTAATTTATTCCTGTGATCAAAGCTGAATTTTCAGCATCATTACTCCAATCTTCAGAGAGTCATATTTCCTTCAGAAATCATTATGATTTATTATTTGTGCTGCTTAATATTTTTTTTGGAATGTGATACTTTTATCAAGATTCAATGATGAACAAAAAGGTAAAAAGAACAGCATTTATTCAAAAACTTACTGACCCTTTTTTTTTTACTTTTTAAGTATCACAGGTTATAAAAAAATATTAAGCAGCACAGCTGTTTCCTATATATATATATATATATATATATATATATACATACATACAAACACACACTATAATCGCCATAAAAGTTGACTTTTTTCTGTATTTAGGAGTGCATCTGAAAACAAAAGCTAAAATATACTGCTGTGATATCCCGTTATCCCTGTGATATCCCATTAAGTTGCACAATGCAGGATTTTCCCCCAAAAAAAGTATCGTATCATACAAGCATTATCCCTTTCAATTATGACTTGTGATGCACTGGCAGTGTGTGGTGGTGTTTGTGTCATCAGAGACGCTGTCCTCCGCCTGTGTTTTGTTTTGCTGTGCTCGGGTGTTTCTGGGCTGCATTCTTTGGCCAGTGTGTGTGTGTGACGTCTGTGTCTGTAGCTCTGCTAAGTTCTCTAGGTTCTTATGATGACACGTAATTGTTGTTTATTAGTGAGCTAGACAGAAGATCGCTAAACTCGATCGCAAAGCCAGTCATCGAATTATTAGCGTAACTGTTTAAAAACACCTGACTTGAGTCTGAAGCTGTTCTTGAGATGCAGCCGCAGTGTTGTGGCACCTGATGTGATGTCAAGAGAAAGGGGTGTGGCTTCCTACTCAGGGGTGTGGCTTCTGGCTCAGTTGACCCTGCCCACAAGGACAGGCCAAGTTTGAATGTTGTTTTTACTGAAAATCCTGCATAGTCCATCTTTATCCTATTACGTAAGTTGTAAAAACAAAATCAAAACCTAACAGGTTTTTTGAGAAATGTCTTTCCATTTTATGGTATATAGAGGGTCAGTGGCCTTTGGGGGTCATTTGAGGCAACGGCTACTGTAGTTGTGTTGCATATTTTCATGCTTAATGTTCTGTGCTGGTAGTTTGTTCATTTCCCATTGTTGTTTTCTTCACAGAGGCACCTCCAACGATGAGATGTGTAACTTCTACATCATGTACTACATGGACAACATCCATGCTGTGCCGTACATGAACTGCGGAGATGACGGCAGCAGTGAGCTTTTCCGAAACATCCCTTCTGAGGCCAATACTCCCATCTCGGTCAGGCCAGACCATATGATGTCCATGAGGCATGAGACGGCTCCTCATAAAGGTACAGTCCAAATACATACATTTCCAGATTTAGGCAGTACGACCAAACTCTTGTATCGTGGTATGATTGCTCTATATATATTATATTATATTCATTTATTTTTTACATTAAACCAGAATGTTTTCAAATGAAATGTACTTCATTTGATTTGTTCTCTTCTATATATTCTCATTTTCTCATTTCTTTTTTGATTTGCACAGATGCTGTGGAGTCTTTGGAGCTGCAGGAGCCCAAGAGAGAAGAGGACGTTCAGGATCAGGGTAAGATGCTTACAAATTATTTCAAATTACAGACAGACAAGACTAAGAGAGACTGTCGTGAAACACAATCAGTGCTGGAATACCCTTACAAATCTAATTTGACACGCTGAATGGCACTCTTTTGCCGTAAAAAAACAATGGATGTTTAGTACAACTCATCAATAGAGGCTCCGAGACTGGAAACGAGTGTCAGAAAGGGGAGTCATCCAAACGGAGCAAGGTTGGGAAATAAATAAAAACTGTTCCACGCCTGCATGACTTTCTTTTTTCATTGGTACATGAAAGTTGTTGTTTTGTTGCTTTTTCCATACAGTGAAAGATAAAAAAACGATAAAAGCATCATAAAAACACCATGAAGACACATGTTTCACTGTGTCTGCAGTGAAGTTAACAAAAATGACAACAACATAATTTGCGAATAAAATGTAATTCAAAATAATAATTATAAACATAATAATATAATAAAAAAAATGTAATACAATAAACAAATACTAAAAGCCTTCTGCTCCGACACGGCTCTCAAACTCATTTTCAGATCTTAATTTATTTGTCATTTCTTGGCCTGTTTATAGCTTAATAACATTTATTTGTATGGAAAATTACTTTCTGCAAGATTTTTCCTTTTGTGTTCTATAAAAGAAAGGAAATCATGTTTCAAGTGGCATATGGATCGACAAACTGGTAAACGCATCATTCCATTTATTGGTTACATGAAGATCTACTGTTGATGTGAATAGGCTGGCAGCTGTGCAAATGAACTTTGACATGTTTATGTTGTGGTTTATCAGAGATTAGTTCTAAAGGTGTCATGACATGAATACAATTTTCTTTCATTTTTTTTTATTGCTCAATTTTTTGGTGATGAATGTACCAATGCATGACTCCTTTCACAGCAACGTTTTTAAGATTCTTTGGAGTTCAAATTTTAAAAGGATTCACTTACCAAAAAGCTGAGAGCTTGCATTTCATTTCTTCTGTTTTACCATGGTAAAATTGAATCGCAAAGGTCCTTACATTTAACTTTACAGCAGTAAAGAAAATTGCTAACACTTTACTGTAAGGTCTCATTTATTAACATTGGTAAATTTATTATTAAGTATCATAAACTAACAATGAGCAATATATTTTTTACAGCATTATTAACATTTTTTTATGTTAGTTAATAAAAATATTCATGTTAGTTCACAGTGCATTAACTCATTTTAACATAACGTGATCTAAATGTATTGATTAAGATTAACAAAGGCTGTAAAAGTATTGTTCATTCTAAAATAACTAATGTTGAAAAATAACTTTTTTAAGATCTCATTGGGTCTTATCGTAAAAATGACTTGGTCTTTTGCATATCATGGTAATTTTAATTGCTTTTTGCAGACTAGATTTATACGTTATGTATTAGCATCTCCACGTGGAGCTCATTTGCATAATCTAAAACTCACAGTTTGAACAGTGACTGAATTGTACCGGTGTTACTTGCTTCCCAAACCACCGCTGAAGTTTTGACAATAGATCCAAACATAATTGAAAAAGTTGTTATAATTGTTATTAAAAACTGCTGTTATTAAGAATAGCTGTTTTTAAGTACTTATTTCTCTGAATTAGTATGAATTGAATGTTTAGTATTCTATCCATTTTGTATAGGAGTGTGTGGAGCGTTGTCCTGCTTTGTTCCGTCCACTGTTGTGGCATGACCAGTCAATTACCTGGCTGCATCTGGAGGTTTATTTATAGCCACCCTGTGTGGTTGTGTTTTTGCCCAGTTAAGAGATGTCTAGCATTTGTTTTAGCAGCCTTATCTGATGGCCCTGGGTATTTGTTTGTGTTAGTCCAAGATCCAATGGAAATCGATGAAATATTTCAGCACTGTGACGGTCAGAGGCACGCTATTAAACAGGGTCCTGGATTGGTAGGTGGTAGAGGGTTGGGATGGTAGGGTCAAAAGGCGAAGAGAGTCCTGTGGGCGAAAATGCCTTGTTGATGCTAGAGGTCAGAAGAGAATGGGCCGACTGATTCAAGCTGATAGAAGAGCAGCTGTGACTGAAATAACCACTCGTTACAACCGAGGTATGCAGCAAAGCGTTTGTAAAGCCACAACATGCACAACCTTGTGGCGGATGGACTACAACAGCAAAGGACCCTACCGAGTACCACTCATCTCCACTACGAATAGGAAAAAGAGGCTACAATTTGCAAGAGCTCACCAAAATTGTACAGTTGAAGACTGGAAAAATGTTGCCTGGTCTGATGAGTCTCGATTTCTGTTGAGACATTCAGATGGTAGAGTCAGAATTTACAGAATTTACGTAAACAGAATGGACATGGATCCATCATGCCTTGTTACCACTGTGCAGACTGGTGGTGGTGGTGGTGTAATGGTCTGGGGGATGTTTTCTTGGCACACTTTAGGCCCCTTAATGCCAATTGGGCATCATTTAAATACCACGGCCTATCTGAGCATTGTTTCTGACCATGTCCATCCCTTTATGGCCACCATGTAACCATCCTCTGATGGCTACTTCCAGCAGGAATAATGCACCATCTCACAAAGCTCGAATCATTTCAAATTGGTTTCTTGAACATGACAATAAGTTCACTTTACTAAAATGGCCGCCACAGTCACCAGATCTCAACCCAAAAGAGAATCTTTGGGATGTGGTGGAACGGGAGCTTCATGCCCTAGATGTGCATATCATAAATCTCCATCAACTGCAAGATGCTATCCTAACAATATGGGCCAACATTTCTAAAGAATATTTTCAGCACCTTGTTGAATCAATGCCACGTAGAATTAAGGCAGTTCTGAAGGCGAAAGTGGGTCTAACAATCCTTTAGGTGAGTGTATATAAAGAGTTGTTGTAACCCCGGCTATCTGGAGAAATGTTCCCATTGGCCTCTGTCCATCATCTCCTCCTAATCATCCCCATATAAATACTGATTGGGTTCATCACTGTCTCCTCTCCACCAATAAGCCGGTGTGTTCTGGCACAGAATGGCTGCCGTCGCATCATCATTAGGTGGCGCTGCACACTGGTGGTGGTTGAGGAGATTCCCCTCTTCTTTGTAAAGCACTCTTGAGTGCAGAGAAAAGCGATATATCTAAATGTGGCGAATTATTGTAAATTAGGACTGTCAACGTTAATATGTTAACACATGTGAATAATTAAAAATCCTTGGCACGTTAAATTAATTTAATGCAATTAACTTAGTTTACGTTATGCAGTTAAATGATCTTTGAGGTCCAGGCTGATTACATCAGAGATGGCAGAGAGAACAGTTTTCAGTGAATTATTCATTCCAGTGTCTACTAAGCTTTAAAACACGAGCTTTGTCATATTCTGAGATTGTTTCTGAAGAGTGTGAGCCCTCATGCATCGTCCTGTGTGAAATACAGACTGAACGCAACGTCAAAACATTCCACCGCTGTATGGCCAGAGAATATGCAAACTACGTTTCTGGGCAGAATAAAGCAAACCCAATGTCTCGCTAGTAAAGTTTTGGATTGCAATTGAGGTAAAGATGATTGCAGTGACATATAGAGTCCTACAGTAAACACACACGAGTATTTGTGCAAATGTGTGACACATTTTAGTACATTCATACACATTCAGGATCATTTTTTAATTTATTTGTCATGTGTATCTTGCCAGACTAATCTCATGAAGTAGCGTGTGTATGACACGGCAATTCGTATTTCCATTTTTGGCGTGCTATCAAGACGCATAATCGCTTTTCAGCGTGTTTATGAACGCCGTTGACTTAACGTTATTACTGTATATATAAATATATGACTTACCTCAACCCCGTCCCTAAACCTACCCGTCACTGGGGTTATTGGCATTTATGAGTCTTCCCCTACCATCCTAGGAAAAAAAAAGATCGCTCCCCAGATGTAGATCTACATTCTGCTTCGTTTCGCGTGGACATTTGAAGGCGTGTACAGACACGCGGAATCACTCGGACGTTAATGGTGTAGACATACACGCATACACGTGGATAGCTCAAAATAAGTAGAGATATGTTTACGCAAAAGTCATGATGTCATATTGATCTTGCTGTGTTTAGTAATTCTGAATGGATCCGTGTTTTGTAGTAGGTATATGCAGTCAGGTCAAGGTGGTCGTTGTTTTGTTTAGTTTTTTTGCCGTGTTCATGTGGTCCTGTTCGGTATCACAACTTGATTTGTCTAAAATGTTTGTGGTCACTTAGAAATGTCACCTTTTCCATGAAAACGTCAAATAATAAAGTAATCTGAAAATTTCATTTTATACTTCCTGAAGCGTCTCCCACACGCATTAGCTACTTTAGCAAGCTTTCAAGTCCTTACAATTGACATTTTTCTTAACACTTGAAATTGATTGCTAGAATGGACAGTGCTATTCTATTACTCAATAAGTGAAGGATAATTTCACTAATATCATTCAATATTAAGCAATTGTTGATATAGGGACAGGCATCATATCTCAATAAATGACTACCAGTTTGTTTTAATGCGAGAATAGTAGGTTGTATACGAAAATATGGTGTCCTCTTTCTCAGTTTGAGCCACTGACCCTCCAAATGTCTGTGTATGGGCATGCATCATGACATTTAATCTTTACAAATAGTCATACAAAGGTGTAAATTCACTAGCTTCCTTATATGATCACTGTTACAGCGAAATATTATAGTGATGATAGTGCTCGGCACTGGTACATACTGTCTTATGCATTTCACTGGACCAAGGATGCGCACACTGGCAGTGTGAAACAGGCCTTAAATTATAAAATAGTTTATTCAGATATCTCTGTTGTGCAGGGTGATTTTGTGCTCACATAGTATCCAATGGAATAGTTGAAATTTGAAACACTGTACATGTATGAACATAAAACAGTTTGTAATGCAGCATTCTGACCATTTTCGTTTTGTGTCAGAGCACAACACCCAGATGTCGTTATCAGAATAGATGTACTGTATGTGGTACAGGATATAAAAGACTGTTGATGTTGCACAGTCTGCCTGTTACAAAAGTAGAGGGCGTCATTCAATCTGATAAGCAACCAGTGTAAAGGACAGGCAAAAATAGCACACGTATAACCATCCGTCGTGTAGTACACCACCAGCACAACCTCGCTTCATCCACTGCAGGACTTTCTCACTTTTCACACCACCATTCCTCTTTTGTCTTTCCGCTTTTCCTCCTCTTTCTTCCTGTGCAGGTGACCTCTATTCCCTTCTTTCTAAACTGCTGGGGGAGAGAGATGATGTTGTCCACGTGCATAAGTACAACCCTGCAGATGCGGCCCGAGCCCAGACACATCTGATGGCAGAGATTGATAGCATAATGCAAAAAAAAGGCCGAGGCTGGCCACTTTTAAGCTACAAAACAAAAGAGGATGCAATTCTGGTGAGGGACAGAGTGCACAAGTTTCACCAGTTAGAGTCCACTGTCAGCCCCTCAAGGAGCAGGACTGTACCCGCCACAGGGGAGGCTCAAAGGGACCAACAAGGTGGGTTTCGGCCGCGTTTTTTTACCCCAACAAAGAGCAAATGTATCAAGTGTTGTGTGGACGGTAAGCTTTCAACTCATGGGCCACAGTGTCAACTGAGACGAGCGTTTGTCTCCTACATATCCATTGGTTTTCCTTTTGATGCCTGTTTTCACCCATCTCACTGCTATCATTTATACGTTGCGTTGCGCAGATTGTTGGCTGAGTGTGTAATGTTTTAGCATGTGGTTTTAATAATTCTCTATTGATCGATCTGAAACATGAGAATTGCTATAGATTAGATTTCAAGATGCACTGCTTTCATTTCGTTGTTCAAAATATAACCCCTGTGAGCAAGATGAGACATCAATGAATTTGGTCAGGTTTCCTTGAAGTTGATTTCACTGAACGATTGTTCTTGAGTACACAAGCATACATAAGTGCATTCGGAAAACATTCAGTTATTGGGTTCACGAGAATGGTTTTAAAACTATTTTCTAGAAGTTTTGACAAAACATGACTGGAAAAATAGTCTTTTATTCGACTGAAAGTCACAAAATGCAAAAAAATGTCGTAATCATATGGTTTTACTAAACAGCACTGTAAAAATACATAATGTAATACACTATAAATAGTATTCAACTTCTGTACATTACATATTATAATATGATTGTTGTTACACTCTACAGCATGATCAATTGTGGCCAAACAACACCTCATTTAAATATACCTTTCATATTTGGACACTTCTTTATGATAGAAATGCTACTGCCACTCTAATTTCTAACATCAAAACACAGGTTTAACCCTATGGGGTTGATGAACACGCTGGCATGGAAGCAGTGGTAACAACTTAAAGGATTAGTTCACCTCAAAATTAAAATGTCCTGATAATTTCCTCACCCCAATGTTATCCAAGATGTTCATGTCTTTCTTTCATCAGTGGAAAAGAAATTATTTTTTTTGAGGAAAATATTTCAGGATTTTTTTCCACACAATGGACTTCAATTGCAACCAACATTTTGAAGTCCAAATCAATGCAGTTTCAAAGTGCTATGAAGAGCTTCAAACGGCTCTGCACGTTCCCAGCTGAGGAATAGGGTCTTATTTAGAGAAACCATCGGCCATTAAAAAAAAAAAAAAAAATGTATCTGGAAATTTTCAAAACTGTAGCGTACTGTTATTTGCTTGTGAACATCTTTTTGAAACGCGTGAAAAATATTAACCAAAACTCAGCGAATACTTGCCACACAGACTTTTATTTTGAAATTGGCTCAAATTGAACAACAATTTGCATATTTAGAGACATACTGATGTTTTCTCCTGTATTAGCGTGTTTAATTAGCATTACGTTACAAATCTGGTGAAATGGCGCACGTTGCATTCCCAGATGAACATTATAATCAGACTCACAGCAGATGCTGAGCTGGAGTTTGGAGCTGCTGAGACGTGCTCCTTGCATGTAAATGAGAACAATACAACAGTGCATATACTGTATGTTTAATTTAATCACAGCGTTTGTGTCTTCACAATTAGTACTATGCTTTATTGTGACTTTTTAAAGCAACACCAAGTAACTTTCGCCCTACTGGTTGGAAGCAGAATTGTCCATTACCGCTTTCGTCAATAATTTAGCCTACCGCATCCTATTGGCGCACGCGCACGCTCACGCTCACACTCGCTGTTGATCCAGCACGGCATTAATATTTTTAACTCAAACATTTGCGATTTGAAAGTCATCGATTGCAATGCTCAAATCGGAAACGAGAATGCTATCGATAGCATGCTAAACATGTTAGACTAGCATGTTACTGTTTACTAGCTACCAGATTGATAATTCTCTCCTCTACTAGCATTACTTGATTCATGAAGATAAACGGAGCACCAGATAGTTTCCGTAACATAGCCAGGCAGACAACAAATTAGAAAAACTAGAGATAGTAGGCTACGCAAGCAATATACTTACTAGTCCAACAGCATGACGGCAAAGTCAGCATCGTTGAGGAACCCCTCCTCCCCCTCAAACACTGGCCCAATATTGATCCTTGCCCGGCCTCTTGCTTTATCACTCAGCCTTTTCCTCTTCCATGTCTCCTCAGACAAAACCTTTCTCTTCTTATTTTTTTTACCACTTCGGCCATGACAAAAGCAAACGGAAAACAAACGCTGGTTGGTTACTCGCATCTGAATTTGAGGAAGTAGTGAGGGAAGTGACATATGCCGTAAAACAGTTACATTTTGTTATTTGCTATGGCAGATGCGTCAAGGGTCTTGGAAATATATTATGAAGGTTGAAAAACTACATAATGTTACTTTTTTTTGGTCTTAATATATCATGCAGCCTCAGAAAACGGTCTGATAATGTATTCTCGTCCGTGGAATCTGCCACTTCCGGTATTTTGCATGATCTTGACAAAAAATGCTGTCACTTTAGTTCCAGTTTGAATGTGAATTATCATAAGCTGTAAAAGACTCAAACTCAACTCCTTAATGCTGATATTGTGAGATAGCTTTTTATCTTGGCGAGAAATATCATCACGTTTTAATATCGATCAGACACCTTCATTTTTCACAATTTGTAATGTTGCAGGCCTAAAATGCTTATTTTGCGATAACTTTGCTCGTTTATAAAAAAGAAAAGAAAAATCACATAGACAAATATTCAGACCCTTAACTCAGTATTTAGTACTATGCAGCCTCAATTCTTTTTGGCTATGATGCAATTGACACTCCTGGATTTGGAGATTTTCTGCCATTTTTCTGAGCAGATCCTCTCAAGCTCTGTCAGGTTGGTTGGTGGCCATCCTTGGGCAGCCAAGTCTCTAAAGAGGGGTTAAAATGGGTTCAAATCCAGGCTCTGTTTGGGAGTTATCCCTATAGACACTTTTGTATTGCTTTGGCTGTGTGCTTAGGGACGTTTTGTTCTGTTGGTGGGTCAACCTTCAATGTAATTTCTCACGGCCAGAGAGGAGGCTTTCAGCTGGCTACTCTTCAGTATAGCTCAGATCAGACGAGTGTTGCATTGATGGTTGTCCATCTGCAAGTTTCTCCCATCTCCACTCGTGATCTCTGGAGCTCAATCAGAGTGACCAGCAGGTTCTTGTGGTGCGTTCACGTGCTATGGAAAATAAGAAATTTTCCATTTGTGAACTGGTATTTACCAGTGTGTTGCGTTCAAGTGCTTTTGTTGTCGTAATGTGGTAAAAAAGATGGAGATCCAGACCTGTTATTTAGCTAAAACTATTTTAGATTGCTTAAGTCATCTGCAACAGCAAGAAAATGATTTATCAAAACTCAAAAGGTAAATAATATGCTGTATATCTAGATCATATATATGTTTACCATTCAGGACTCTCGCGGTGCTCTCCGCCATTTTGTCGCCAAGTTTATCTCATCTCAGCAACTCATCCATCAAAATATTCTACGAGTTGCCCAGTGGAAAATAACACATGAGGGGGTGTTCATGTGTATTTTCCATGTCTGCTTTTGGTATTTATCATAATTACCATTGCACATGAACGCACCATTGGTCTCCTCTTTCAGCAAGGCCCATCTCGCCATCAGTTTCATTGTTCAGCCTGCTCTAGGAAGAGTCCTGGTTGTTTTAATAGACTTCTTCCATTGCAGAATTATGGCATATGCAAAAAAAGTAGATAAATGTTGTTTTTAGTACAGATACTCAAATACTTTTTGCCTTAATTTTTGACCATATATAAATATTTTTTTAGTTTGAAGTGTGTCTTATGTACTATTTCTTCTGGGGACACTGTAAATGCAGAATAATAGATATCATTGACATCTTTAGGTGTTTGTCAGGTTAATAATTTTTTACAGAGAACAAGTTATTGATATATTGCAGTTTAGTGGTCAGATGTTAAACTTGTGAGTTTTTTCAATTAAGGGTTTTTAAAGACTAATTTACACCCAGTCCATCTTTTTTTCTTGACAATGTGACATGTGTCGTCACATTGAAGCGTTGCTGCTGAAAAGTGACTATACACCTTAGGTGTGTCCCAGTTTGCCTACTTGTCCTCTAAATCTGTGCTGTTTTTAGTATAAGTAGTGTGATCACACTGATATTCCAAAAAGAAGAACTGGAAAAACAAAGTTTTGGACACTTCATTGCACTCAGCTGTCACAGCTTTCCTTACGTAACAGAGGGAACGGGGAATCAGACTACCATCTTGAATGACTAAATAACCTTTAAAAACCAAAATAACAAAATGCAGCTCAAAAGTGCAATAGACGGTTGAGTACAAAGGTCACGGGTCTGCAATCCAGGCACGCAGAGGGATAATCATAGGAGCACGGGCCTCTGGTCACGCCAATGGTTTGTCAGATTTGTGTGCTAGGGCAGGTTATTAACTCACAGTCTAATACTATTTATAGCTCCTATCTTAAAATGAACATCTGTATGCAAGTTTGAGGGACTTTATTTCAATTTAATAAAAACACCTTTTTAGCTGTTGTCACATGATTATTCCTCCACGTAGTTTCCAACCCTTGACATAGTGCATAGTATAAGTGCATGGTGTATTGTATTAGTGTATAGTATTAGTATATAGTATAAGTGCATAGTATAAGTGCATAGTGTATATTATTAGTGTATAAGTCCAAAGTGTATATTATAAGTGCATAGTATTAGTGTATAGTATAGTTGCATAGTGTATAGTATAAGTGTATAGTATTAGTGTATAGTATAAGTGCATAGTATATAGTATAGTATAAGTGCATAGTTCATACATAGTAAAAGTGTATAGTATAAGTGCATATAGTATATAGTATAGTATAAGTGCATAGTGTATAGATAAGTGCATAGTGTATAGTATAAGTGTATAGTATTAGTGTATAGTATAAGTGCATAGTGTATAGTATAAGTGCATAGTATTAGTGTATAGTATAAGTGCATAGTGTATAGTATAAGTGTATAGTATTAGTGTATAGTATAAGTGCATAGTGTATAGTATTAGTGTATAGTATAAGTGCATAGTGTATAGTATAAGTGTATAGTATTAGTGTATAGTATAAGTGCATAGTGTATAAGTGTATAGTATAAGTGCATAGTATATAGTATAGTATAAGTGCATAGTTCATACATAGTAAAAGTGTATAGTATAAGTGCATATAGTATATAGTATAGTATAAGTGCATAGTGTATAGATAAGTGCATAGTGTATAGTATAAGTGTTTAGTCTAAGTGCATAGTGTATAGTATAAGTGCATAGTGTATAGTATTAGTGTATGGTATAAGTGCATATTATATAGTAGTATAAGTGCATAGTTCATACATAGTAAAAGTGCATAGTGTATAGTATAAGTGCATATAGTATATAGTATAGTATAAGTGCATAGTGTATAGATAAGTGCATAGTGTATAGTATAAGTGTATAGTATAAGTGCATATAGTATATAGTATAGTATAAGTACATAGTGTATAGATAAGTGCATAGTGTATAGTATAAGTGTTTAGTATAAGTGCATAGTGTATAGTATAAGTGCATAATGTATAGTTTAAAGTAAAAGTGTATAGTATAAGTGCACAGTATAAGTGCATAGTGTATAGTATAACTGTATAGTGCATAGTATAAGTGCATAGTTTAAAGTATAAGTGAGCGTATAAGTGCATAGTTTATAGCATAAGTGCGGGTATAGTATAAGTGAGTGTGGTATAAGTGCTTAGTGTATAGTATAACTGTATAGTGCATAGTTTAAGTGCATAGTTTAAAGTATAAGTGAGTGTGGTATAAGTGGTTAGTGTATCGTTTTTAGTGCCCTGCGATCCACATTAATTCCTCATTTCCCACTAGAGTTCAGCTCATAAAGGTGTTCATATACATAAGTCGAGTACAGGTTGACTTATGATATTTCACATGCAGAGTGTCTCTATTGTGTTGCGTCTAATGGTGTAAGCCTTTATTTATATAACGCTTTATACAATACAGATTGTTTTAAAGAAGCTTTACAGAGATACCAGGAAAATGATGCATTTCGGCTGTTGTTCAGCTGAAGTCAATGATTCACTTCCATTGTAAATATTTCCAAATACTAAATTAATGCATTTCATCTTTAAATCAGCTAAGGATGCTCAATATGTCACCCACCAT
Source organism: Pimephales promelas (assembly GCF_988280905.1). Lineage (NCBI taxonomy): Eukaryota > Metazoa > Chordata > Actinopteri > Cypriniformes > Leuciscidae > Pimephales > Pimephales promelas. The sequence continues at coordinate 17,254,266 of NC_142791.1, forward strand.
ATCGATATCGGACGATTTATGTCTATTTTTAATGTTATCATTATCGGGCCAACATATTAAACCGATAAATAATGTATTGTTTACTTTACTGAGACACTTCAGATGCGCTCTGTTCAACATGATGGGTTTGATTCGTCTGAAATATGATTGGAATCACTTCAAAAAAGGAAAATTCAGTTTAGTGCAACATGTGCTGTCATATAGACTACATAAAATTATAATGATATATGATATATAATTGTGTGCTTGGGACATGGGTTTTTATGGTGAGACTTTTGTTTCAGACTCAAAAATTATACAAAAATGTGGATTTAGATTTATCGGCCAATATATCGGTTTATATCGGTTTAAGTCAAAATGGTCATATCAGTGCATCCCTAAAAGCAGCTCTGCCAGAAAGAGTGATGTCATCGTCCAGCTCAGTTCAGTTCTCACACAATGGTGTCAGTGCAGGCAGATCAATCATTTTGCTGAATATTAATATTATAATTTTGCTGAATATTAATATTAAGTGTCCCCAACTAAGCAAGCTAGAGTTGACCGTGACAAGAACCCAAACTCCATCACTGACAGAAATGGAGAATAATAAAAAGCTTTGGGAGAAGCCAGGCTCAGTCGAGGGGCAGTTCTGTGTGATTATGATGCACTGATGCATCCATCTGATGTGCTCATTATTCCGGACAAACTTATTCAGGGGCTGTTTTCATTAGTTTGCCTACGGGTTATTATTTATTCAATGTGGATCAATAATAAATGTATTATTATTATTATTATTCTTTTCAAGTCTTTTATTTTTTTTAAGACCCATGAGCCAGTTCTCTTTGTGGTCCGCTGAGCCATTTATGTGAATCAATGGTGCTCAAAACTATCAAAAGCTTCGATAGATGTCTGTGTTGTTGCAAACTAGAAGCCTCAGATTTTAAATGTTTTTTCTTTCTCATTTCTCATTCATTCCATGTTCAAATCCAAACCTGAATTAAAGTAAATGTGTGTGTGTGTGTGTGTGCAGGTGCCCATCTGGTGGAGGTGTCAGACTGGCCTGAGGCGGATCTGCAGTTGGGACAGGTGTCTGGTCTGGCTCTCAACTCTAAGGGTGACCTGATCATTTTCCACAGAGGAGATCACAAATGGGGAAGGGAGTACGTTGAGGAATTATTATTGTAGTTCACCCAGTAAAAAAAAAAAAAAATCTGTCATCATTTACTCAACAAAGTCCTGATCTCTGACTTTCTCCTTTCTGAGGAGCACATTTTCAGCAGAAGGTCCATGTTTCTATTCTCTATGCAATAGAAATGCTGTTTAGTTCCAAATATAACACAAAAGTAACATAGAAGTGTTTCATATGATGTGTGTGCTATATTTCAGGCCTGATGTCATTTGACAGCTTAACTTCAGCCTTTTTTTCTCACACAAATCTTTCATATAATTTTGGAGGACTTGGAAAAAAATGAATGATAAGTTGGCAGTGCTTTTTAACCATATTTGAAGCTAGACAGCACCCATCTGCATTTATGGTTATCTCATGAAAAGCACAGGCATTCTTTCGGGGTTTTTTTTTTTTTGTTCCACAATGAGCTGTTATAGTATAATGAAGTATTTTTCTCCTGCAGCACCTTTAATACGAAAGGCATGTACCAGCAGAAGCAGCTGGGCCCCATCCGGCAGCCCTCCATCATGGCGGTGGATCCAGTCAAAGGACGAGTGCTCAGGGCTTCAGGGAGAAATATGTAAGTCCATCATGAGATGCTGTTATTGCACCATGTCGACAGGTGCGGCACACTGCAATCTGACAGAGTAGAATCCTCCCGTTTATAATCAGTGAAGCTGTGAAAACACTGTTTTTCTAGTTTTTGAGTCATTTTGCTTGTTAATGAGATGTTTGTTTGAACAGGTTTTATTTGCCGCATGGAATAACTACCGACAAGAACGATAATTACTGGGTGACCGATGTAGCACTTCATCAGGTAAGGACACTCCAATGAACTTAAGAAACCCCACTGCTAGATATCTTAAAGGGTTAGTTCACCCAAAAATGAAAATTAAGTCATTAATTACTCACCCCCATGCTGTTCCAACCCCGTAAGACCTTCGTTCATCTTCGGAACACAAATGAAGATATTTTTGATTAAATCTGAGAGCTGGATCACTACTTCATAGACTGCCTAAGGGACTGGCTCTTGACGGCCCATAAAGTCATTCAAGAAAAGGTTTAAATATTCCATGTGCCTACAGTGGCTCAATTATAAGTTTATCAAGCGACGAGACTACTTTTTGTGCGGAAAAAAAACATAAATAACGACTTTATTCGACTATTCCATTACTTCCTTATGGGCGCATGCGCGAGAACTGAGATGACGACGTTCTTCTTCGACTACTTCTTGTTACCGGCTGCTCACCGCTTAGGAGTTTTACCGCCACCTACCGTATAAGATGATGTGCTGATATAGCTGGAAGCGCAAAACTTTCTGTTTACAAGCAGAGGAAGACGCGCGTTGTACATACGCTTTTCAATTACCGTATTTTCCGCACTACAAGGTGCACTTAAAAGGAAGAATGCACCCATAAGGAAGTAATGGAATACTCGAATAAAGTCGTTATTTGTATGTTTTTTTCGCACAAAAAGTAGTCTCGTCGCTTGATAAACTTATAATTGAGCCACTGTAGGCACATGGAATATTTAAACATTTTCTTTAATGACTTTCTGGGCCGTCAAGGGCCAGTCCCTTAGGCAGTCTATGAAGTAGTGATCCAGCTCTCAGATTAAATCAAAAATATCTTCATTTGTGTTCCGAAGATGAACGAAGGTCTTACGGGGTTGGTACAGCATGGGGGTGAGTAATTAATGACTTAATTTTCATTTTTGGGTGAACTAACCCTTTAATATACAAATGAAAACAGGGTGCAATGAAATGAAGAGAAACCAGGTTTAGGCGGGTGGGCTGAATTAGCTTAGTTTGGTACAAGTCATATATTATATTGGGAAACTCTTAGTTTTAATTGGCACTAAGCTTCAGTTAGTTTTGTGTTGCTATACACAATAGAAGTTGTGGCACTTTTAAAGGGGTGATGAACTGAGAAATAAAATTTTCCTTGAGCTTTTAACATCTAAGATGTCATCATATTATAAGAATATCCTGTAAGTTTCAGTGAAAACTGAAAACGTCCTTATTAGTCCAATAAAAGCTTTTATTGACACTAGGCTCCGCAAACGACTCGTTTTTTTAAAGTGGGGAACTATGACGTCAAAGAGGATAAAACACCACCCCCGCAGAAGAAGATCAACGCCTACTTCAACGCGGCCGGTTTAGCCCCACCCACCAATTCGCGCATTACTCGCATAGCTAAATAACATAGATGCCTACCTCATCATGACAAACCGGATCCAGCTACCGAGGAATACCAAATATTGTGCAGAGCCTGGTTGTGGAAGAAGACAGTCGCTGCATAAGCTTCCTCTGGATTCCAATAGGACTGCATGGATACACTTTTTTTTTAATGACGTTCCAGTCGATGAGGGTGAAACGTTGTCGTCTGTTCGCTTCATCACTGGATTTGCTGACCGATTAAGAGTAAAGAACGGTGCTGTGCCGTCTATATTGGATCTGACAGGAATTTTGCAACACACGGACTCTGGGTCGAACATGTATGGGCGAATCATTCCGGTTGCCATTTTTACAACATTGGACGTTTTCAAAACAGTTTCCCCCAAGTGCATCGACGGGACTCATTATAATATGCAAAACTGTTATCCACTCACAGCAGAGGGCGTTTACTTCCAAGTCTTCAGTGCGAGATGCCAATAAAAACCGAGTGTTTCTGAGCTGGGCTCAGATCTAGGGTAGAAAATAGCTTATTAGTTATTCATTTTGATGTTTTTGAATGCAAAAACCAAGCGAACGTCATAAGTTGACCTCAGACAACAATATAATAAAAAGCCAGTTCATGACCCCTTTAACATTTACCAATAGAGTTGTACAGGGATGACGTCGGGACTCGGAAGTCTAATTTGCCGGTAGTTCCTTCGAGATTTTCCTGAGGTTTAAATCCTGTACTTGGCAATACTTTGACGTTGTGTTCTACAGCGTAAACTGCACACACTCACATCCCAAACTTTCTTATCTAATTACTGATTAGACGCTTATTTATTCAAAAATAAGCTGCTTCAAAATTCACATTTTCAATATGGGTGTGTTCAGGCGAGATACAATGGTTGAGTATCGTTTGAATTTTAACAATTTCGATTCTGCTTTTCGATTCCGATTCTTATCGATTCCTAATTTCGATTACAATTAGCTAAAAAAAACAAAACAAAAACTTAGATATCAGTCACATTTAGTCTTATTGCAGTACATTTAATTGTAGCAGAATATCAAGAACAAAAATGAGCAGGCTAAAGAACTCTTACATTAGGAACGTTTGCCCTTGGTTTAAAAATACCATGGAAGAACAACTAGCCTGACTAATATAAATGTCAAGCATTATTAAAGACAAGTGAACACTCAGTTATTAAAAGAAAATAACAAATTAAAAAATACCAATTGCAAAAAATATACGATTGAAACAAATAGTTTTAAGATTTTTAAGTATTCAGGTACAGAAAGTAATCAAATGTAAAATAACCCTGAACTTAATAAATAAAATATATATATATATATATATATATATATATATATATATATATATATATTGTTAACTTGGACTTAAGTTGGTGCGATTGAAGCATTCTTTCTCCATATCTAGGTGTTCAAGCTGAGCAGTAGCGGCACAGATCAGCAGCTTCTGGTCCTGGGAGAAGCTTTTGAACCAGGAAGCGACAAGAATCATTTCTGCCAACCAACAGATGTGGCCGTGGACCCTGTCACTGGAAACATCTTCGTCTCGGACGGATACTGCAATTCCAGGATCCTCAAGTTCTCACCAGAGGGCAAATATATCTCACACTGGGGAGCAGGTACACCTTGCACAATATTTTATCAGACATGATATTACAGTGATACAAAACATTTACAATTAACAATACTGTGCTATTGCTGCAAGTCATGATTCAGCTTAACTAGAATTGAATCAGGAAGGCAGAACATCCAACATTTGGTTGATATTCAGAACACTGTTTGGATGGTTTAGCCTTAAGACTTTTTTTTGCTGCTGGCATAGGCTCCTCGGACAGAAAGCGGCGTTTCCCGTTCAGGATCCCGCACAGCCTGGCATTCCTGCCGGATAAACGGGAGCTGTGTGTGGCCGATCGGGACAACGGACGGATTCAGTGCTTCATGGCAGAGACTGGCGAGTTTGTGAAGGAGATCAAAAAAGACGTGTTTGGAGGAGAAGTATTTGCCATCGCATACTCGCCTGTCCAAGGTATGCATGCAGAGAGCATGATAAATCTGACTTATTACGTTGTCATAAAAATATCTAGTTGAAATCAGACTGCAGCGCCACAGGAATAGTTTTTCATAATGTACTCATGTCACACCTGTATAACTTTCTTCAGTGGAACACAAAAGGAGAAATTTTGGAAACTGTGTCTTTTTCCAAAAGCACAAAGACTTGTTGGAGTCTTGAGTCATGCTTCGAACTGTCTAGCTCTACATGGCAAAAATGGCGAAGTTGCATTCATTCTAGACCTGTGTGGTCTAGAAACGTCGTTTTTTTTTCCTACTGATTCATTAGCTGATGCTGAATGGGCTTTTTGCACAACTGCACTACTTCCTGAACTTAAGCCAGCTCCTTGTTTCCTGTCTGACATTATTGGCCAAATTGATTAATTCAGGTGTGTCTGATTATTGTTGCCATGACTACTGAGGTCAGGCACACCTGGATTAATCAATTTGGCCAATAATGGCAGACAGGAAACAAAGGCTGTTTCTCAATACCAAGTACGCAGACTTCGGACTTGCGTCCTTGGTAGTTCAGACTTGCAAGTTCGACTCCGGAGAGCGAACTCCCGAGGATGCGAGGACGCAAGTCCGGTTCTTCTGCAAATGGAACAGAGCGTACTTGATCGCGTCACTCAGCACGCTCTGCTCTATATTTTAGGCAACAATAAAACGAAATTTGCTACAACTCTGCATCTTTTCGTCAACAATAAAACGAAATATGTTATAAAACACCCCTCTGACTCTTTTCATTAACAAAAAACAACATAGCCTAATGGCCATGTGGTTCAGGCAACGCGATTCTCTTCACTGCATATATTTATAACAAAATGAACATGATATTTTTGTTTTCATTTTAAAAATATGAAACATTGATTTTTATTGACATTTATCAAACAGAGACAGGGTTATGTCATTTTATTTTATTGTTCATATAGTGAAGATAATATAAAAAAAAGTTGTTGAAGTTAAATAGCCATGAAACCTCAAACTGTTTTTTTTTTTTTTTTTTTTTTTGCGCCATGGAACAAACTATAGTTTAATGAGACCAAAGATAGACTTGCACAAGACGAATTATACGTCAAGATTTATCCACTAGACTAGAGAGATCAGAGCCGGCGGCAAACGTCAGAAGCACTAGCCGAGGATAAGCTGTTCCAGTCGGGGTTGATCTCGCTGAGTGTCCGCTGAAGGCTTGGATATCAGAACTCCGAAAACGTCAGATGCATTTTTCAGATAGGCGCTATCTTTATAAATAAACTACAGATTTGAGATTTAAACAACCACATTCTCGCCTGAAACACTCTTAAAATTACATTTCATGACTCAATAACAGTAGTATTTTGATATTTCACGGACTTTCTCCTCTCCGATTGACGCTTGCTGGTTGGTGCGAGGTGCATTCTGGGTTACCTGGCTATCTCAAGTCCACACAAGTCACCTCTCGATGCATCCTCGGTAAACAGGGCGGATCAAGAACACATCTGGGGATTTAAAGTGGACTTGGCTAGATGCGAACTTTGAATTGGAACAGTACTTCGGCAGCGACTGATGACGTTTCATAAGTCCACAAGAACACAAGTACAGACAAGTACGCATATTGAGAAACGGCTAAAGAGCTGGCTTAAAGGGTTAGTTCACCCAAAAATGAAAATTAAGTCATTAATTACTCACCCCCATGCTGTACCAACCCCGTAAGACCTTCGTTCGTCTTCGGAACACAAATGAAGATATTTTTGATTAAATTTGAGAGCTGTATAACTACCACATTGGCTGCCTAAGGGACTGCCTCTTGACGGCCCAGAAAGTCAATGAAGAAAATGTTTAAATATCCCAAGTGACTACCGAGGCTCAACTATGTTTATCAAGCGACGCGAATACTTTTTGTGCGAAAAAACAAACAAAAATAACAAGTTTATTCGACTATTTCTTTTCTTCCTTGTAGGCCAGAAAGAGACTTCCTTAGATTTCCACGACGCATGCGCGAGAATTGCGATCTGAAGTAGTGTAAGCTGGTGTGAGCAGATCGCAAATCTCGCGCATGCGTCGTGGAAATCTAAGGAAGTCTCTTTCTGGCCTACAAGGAAGAAAAGAAATAGTCGAATAAACTCGTTATTTTTGTTTGTTTTTTCTAACAAAAAGTATTCGCGTCGCTTGATAAACATATAGTTGAGCCACGGTAGTCACTTGGGATATTTAAACATTTTCTTCATTGACTTTCTGGGCCGTCAAGAGGCAGTCCTTTAGGAGCCTATGTGGTAGTTATACAGCTCTCAAATTTAATCAAAAATATCTTCATTTGTGTTCCGAAGACGAACGAAGGTCTTACGGGGTTGGTACAGTATGGGGGTGAGTAATTAATGACTTAATTTTCATTTTTGGGTGAACTAACCCTTTAAGTTCAGAAAGTAGTGCAGCTGTGCATAAAGTCCATTGAATATACCTCCGTTCACCAAATCTGTGTCAGATTATCTTATTAGAATTCCAGAAAAGCTGCAGGATTTTGATCTACTCAGGAAGTCCTTGACACATTGACACACAACTTTATGTGTAAATGTCCCAATGCCCTGACAATTTCCTATTAATTGGATGACCATGACACCTACTGGATATTGCAGTTATTAGCAGTGTTATGTTATGATTCTACATTAGGATTTTCATGGCTTTTCCTAAAATGCTCACCAGGGATGCTATGTCCGGTGAAATGTTTGTGTAACTGATCTGCTACTCTCATGCTTGGCCACGTATCGCCGCTTGCTGCTATATGTTCCCCTTCACGTTCAGCAGAAGAAAGACTTTGGTATGAGTAAATAAAGAACGATTGAACATGTAGATTTTAAAGGTGCAATGTGTAAAAAAGATGAGTATCTATTAACAGAAATGCAATATGACATCCATAACTATGTTTTCAGTGGTGTATAAAGAACTTACTTAATTAACCGTAATGTTTTTATTACCTTAGAATGAGACATTAATAGCTCCATAACCGCGGGAATCCCCTTCTATGAAGGTCGCCATGTTGTGACGTCATATTCCTACCGTAGCCGAACGCGAACAAACAGCGCTACAGAACGCGTTTCATCACTACCTTGAAAGAGAAGTAGCGGAAAGCTGGAAGCTAGCCTTACACTCCGTGAGTAGTGACTTTTCCCTTGTGAGTGGTGTAAAATATGTAGTTGGGATTGTTTCATGTAACTTAGTTCTCCCTCGCTGTGTTATGGGTTTGTTATGTTGGGGATAGATGTGCTGTTACTTTCGTGAGACAGCTGATGATTAGTGTTCATGTCATTAACCGTAAAACAGTACGTTACAGGAATCACTAAGCCGTCGATAGAGACTTTTAGATCACTAAAGTCGATCACGAAGAGTTTTCAAAATCAGAGAAAAAAGCCTATTGTGTGTAGTAAATAGTATCTATGGGATGCGGAGATGACATGATTGTAACAGCGCGCGCACTTCCGACCTTTGGACTCATGCGATGCGGACGCGTCCCAGCTCAGCCACAGTAACAGCTCATATTAGCCAGCTAAACTATTACTACCCTGTTAGAAAAAATATATAGCTGCTCCCTCGCTGTATTATGGGTTTGCTACAGTATGTGTGGAGAAATGTGCTGCTGGTTACGTTTGTGAGACAATCAGCTGATTACTATTATTATATTAAATTATATATTAAAACCCTTGATCCTCACCTGACTATGGCTTTGTAAACAGTATCCATGATGTGGTTTATAATGGACTGTGGTACAGAAACAGTGACAATGTTACACACTCTTGGCTTACTCTGGCTATTCTCTGCTGTCTCAGCCGACGAGATGTTTGTCCCGTTTTAGCAACCGTAGCTTCTTCGAAAGGGAGGGGTGAGCAGTGGGCTGAGCCCTTAGTGCAAACCTGGTGCAAACTCGCAACCGAACCACTAGATGTCACTAAAAATCACACATTGCTCCTTTAATGTCATTAGTTTCATAAAGCTCAATAGTTCACTGAGCATCTCAATCCTAACCATGTGAAATCACATGGACTTTGATCTATAATGTCAATACAAATCCTTAGATGACTGATGCTAAACCCAACGGCGTAGTAATGTAGACTCTGCAGTCATGCACTCATGTGTTGTTTCAGGCGGTCTCATCTACGCGGTGAATGGAGAATCCCCGTATGGGCCGGCTGCTCCTCTTCAAGGGTTTGTTATCAGTTATTCAACCAAGGAAATCCTGGATGCCTTCAGTCCAGACACACAGGTGCTGATATTTACACAATCCTGCTAAGCACAACACAAGCATGAAACGCTATTCATGATGGGAGCAGTGATTTTGCTGAGAGTTGTTAGTTGTTAACAGCACATGTATAGGAAAAACTTTGTTTCACCCTTTTCAACTCATTGGCCGTACAAAGTACAGCCATTGATTACATTATTTGCATTAGATTACATGGGTGTCGCTCGCTCGGAGACTGACCTTGTATGTGTATGTTACCTGCAACTCTTCATGTGGAGGTCAAAGCGGTGCGTGACAAACGGTTGAGGCTTTAGCAGAACATACAAGTTCAGATTAGAGGCTGATGACACGTTATGTCTGCAAATAAGAGGATAAATTCATATAATTTATTGGTGGGGGAGAAAAATGGTATGCAGAACAGATAGACACACTTGGTAGAATACTAGCATCCTCTTGCCTTCTCATTCTCATCAGACAACCTTGTGGCTTTGTGTCTGATTTAAAGTTGCAATAAGCCATTTCTGTTGAAAGTGGATCGAACCGAGCAACACAACAAAGTAGCTGATCAACATTAGGGGGTGTGTCCATTCATTAGGGCGGAGGTGCCTGCGTACCATGCATAGCTTGTTCATGAATAGGGGGGCGGAGCTATAAAGATAGCTTTTGGGTAGGGCTTTTAGATATCAACAGCTTTTCTCAGAAATCGCTTACTGCGCCTTTAAAGCTTGTCTTTTTTGTTGATTTAAAGAAGAGTGATGATGATGTATAATCAAGTATAAAGAAGTAGTGCTCACATCTTTCTTTAGGATTTATTTTCATGCCAATAAGCAAATATCTTAGTTATAGCAGGTTTCTCTACTCTTTACGTTTTACATTCACATTTATTCGTTTAGTAGTTGCTTTCAGCCACAGCGATTTACCAAATGAGGAAAAACAAGCAATTTTAGCATTATTCCGTATTGCTGCAACAAAATAGAATGTCTTGTTATGGATCTATTTACCCATTGTTATATTTTGTTCTGAATCTGAAATCGTTTCCTTCTGTTTTTCCTTCAGGAATTTAAATTACCACATGACATTGTTGTTACAGCTGATGGGAGCGTCTTTGTTGGAGACGCAGCATCAGATTCTGTAATGAAGTTTGTTCCGTCTTCAAGTAAGTTATAATAAATATAACTATATGTGAACATAGCAGCATAACATTTCAAATAAAAAATATGTAGGCCTACATGAGAAAAGCTATGCTTTTTGTCTGTTCTGACATCAAAAAATTAAGCTTGAAGATTTTTTTTCCTCATTTCAGAAGCAGAACATCGCTCCGTTAAAAAAGGTGGAATTGAGGTTCAAGAAATTGAAGGTAATGTCACATCACTGTGTCAGATTGTGTGATTTGGACTACAAAATTCTTGTCATGTCGTGGAAATGCCAGACTACCCGTTGTTTCCCGACCAATCAGCGCTAGTTGTCTGTAACGATGTGCGTGATGTCATAGAGACTGATTTTCCGAAACAAGAGCGTATACAAACTGCGGTTGTACTAGCCTAATGCTAATCCCAGTTCTCAGACCAGAGCAGAGAATTTTGGTGAATAATTTGTTAATTACTAAAAGTTTGATGTTACATTTAAGGGATTTATATTTACCAATTGGAAATTTTAAACATTTCTAAATTAAACTCTCATTTTGGTGCTGAACTTGAGAAAACACACTACTTGTGATTGGCCAAGACAGGCGGGAAACACATACACTGCATTAAAAAAGGACTATGAGGTTCAGTGTACCTTTCCTATCACGGATGGTTGAAGGATGTGTTTGACATAAGGCTCAGAGGCACAATATGCTCTTTGTGAAGGTTTCATTGCTGCTCTTGAAATAATGATCTTAGTATGTCATCAATGAAGCAATGAAACCTTCACAAAGGGCATATTGTGCCTCTGAGCCTTATGTCAAACACATCCTGCAACCATCAGGCCAAGTACACTGAACCTCATTTAACTGCACATAACCTTTCCAGTCTGGCTTTCGTCTGTTACACAGTACTGAAACATCCCTGGTTAAGGCTCTTAATGACCTCCTATCTTCTGATTCTGGCGCTCTCCTTCTGCTAGACCTCAGCTCACTGTTAGTCATGAGATACAATACTCCTGTCATGGCTTTCAGCAATTGGAATTACTGGCACAGCCTTTGAATGGTTTTCCTCAGAGAGGCAACAATTAGTTTGACAGGGAGGCCACAATTTGTTATATACCAGAAGCACAAATCATCCACCAAATCCATCAGTTGTGTCCCTCAAGGTTCTGTCTTGGGCCCTCTTCTTTTCACTATTTATATGTTAGACAAATTATTAATTTGTTTAACTTCCACTGTTATGCTGATGACATTCAGATTTAAATTAGCACACCTCCCACCTCAGTGTTTCCTCTGCCTACAGTAACAACTTGTGTCAAGGAACTCAAGCTTTGGCTTGAGCAAATTACCTTAAATTTAAAGGGCACCTATTATGGAAAATTCAATTTTACATGGTGTTTGAACAGAAATGTGTGTTGGCAGTGTGTGAGCGAAACCACCCTAGAATGATAAAAATCCACCCAGTGGTTTTTTTACAATCTCAATAAATCATCTGCACTGCCTCAGGACGAGCTGTTCTAAGATTCAGCTCTTTGTGACATAGAATTGAGCAAGGGGGTTGATTGACAGTGTGGTTGTGGCATAGACCTCGCCTGATCTGTACACATCATCCTCCATTGTTTCAACGACAGCCGGTAATGTCTCCTAGAATCATAAGTGTTATGTTGTGGGATGGGATGTAATAATGACATACATAGTAGTTTTCACTTATTTCTGACACCAGAGCCACTGAAAACACAGTGGATGTATTGTATTTTTGGAAGTTTAAGTGGCGCCTTTCCTTCGTGAATAAGTTTATGTTTGAGCAAATCATTTTCTGACGGATTGTTTTGTGAACGAGGGTCAATTCAAAGCAGGTCTTGCTTCAAAGTTAATCCTCAACTGTAGATCGTCGTCTACTGTTTGCGATCCAACGTCACCTCCAGTAAGTGTAAGTTATGATTTTTGAGTAAATAGTCATTTCAGTCGATGTCAGCTAATTCAACAACAAATGTGTCTAAAGTTGTTGTCGTCGTCGTAGGATGTCTGTGTATATAATTTAAACCTTGTTTGTATAGTGTGTAATCACACGTTTATAAATATATATATATATATATATATATATATATATATTTAAAGAAATCGTATTAAAAACTGCATATATGTTGTTGTTCTGTAAGTTAACTATCTTCTCACATTTGCCACAGAAGCACCTGTATGACAAGTAATGTAAACATGACGCAACAGGTCCCTCGCATAAATGTAATTTCGCTTGTATGTAGCAAACTTTATCACAGAATGTGTATGTAGTTTCAAAAAATTGCGCCAACGTTAGTGTTTGTGTGTGTCTGTGTGTTTGTGTGTGTGTGTGTGTGTTGCACATCTATAATTTCAAAGGGGACGTGATTACAACTCTATAAGTACATAAATGTATCAAAAAACCATACCGAGATGTCCTGGTCCATTCTCATTTGTGTTTATTCTGCCGGAGTCTCTTCGTCATCTGGGTCTGATCAGAGACTATTTATATATTCCAATTCAAACATGTACGGCTGAATGACAGTGAGTACTCTTTCTCACTCTCTCAGCCCTTCTGCTTCCCGACTGCCATAGGTCTGCAAGTGACGCCCTCCTCCAAAGGCAGGGCGGGGATATGCAGCTCATTTGCATTTAAGGTGGTATAGACCAAAACCGTTCATTTTAAAACAGGCCCCTAAAATGACATTTTAAAATGGTTATAATAAATTAACTGTGGGGTATTTTGAGCTGAAACTTCACAAATACATTTTGGGGACACCCGAGACCAATATTACATCTTGTAAAAAGGGGCATAATAGGTGCTTTTTAACTTGGGTAAATATTGATCGTCTCTAAATCTGATATCTAAATCATCTGGTCAACTGATAGATTTGGATGGTGACTTGATAATGCCCTCTACGACATACGGCGTTCTCATTGATTCCACTCTTTTGTTTAAAGGTTGTATCTGCCATTTCAGGCCCAAAGATAAATGATTACATTCATGTAATCTTTCCTAACAATCCGCTAGCTGCCCGCTCCATAATCAGGCCGTCAAAAAACGCGTCTAGGCTCTGAGATCTGCACACAAAAACAATTGGGTTCACAAACCACTCCAAAATAAATAGTGTTCCAACCAATCACTGACAGGGGTTTGTTGATAGATGCTGGCTTCTGCTTCTTCTGCTCCACCTCCGCGTGTAGCCGTGCACGAGCGCAAAACCTCACACCCGCCCCTGTCAGTGATTGGTCTGTGCATTGTACCTTGTTATTAATATGATAAATGTTTAAATCCCTCTTTTAACATAACTTTGTAAGTGACTTCTGTATAATACTTTCTGCCCTTGGTATGTGTATTTTGCTTTAATGTTTATTTGGTTCTGTTCCCTAATCTGTCTTCATAAAGCGAACTTGGGTGTTGGAAAGGCGCTATATAAATAAAAAAATATTATTATTCTACGATTAAAATTCTATGATTGACTTCATGGGTTAAACTACCAAAAGTAGTCTATTTAACCTGTTTTCATAACAGTTAAGCATTCCCTTGAATCGGTAATCAATATTCCACTGGTTCTTCTCTTGTGTTTTAGAAACAGAAACGTTTGTGCAGGCCAATCTGAAGCCATTGCCCAAGCTTCCAGCCCTGTCTGCGGTGGCCGCTGTGCAGAAGCTGGAGCAGCCGGAGCAGAAGATGGAGGAGCTGGCGCAGGAAAAGCATCAGCAGCCGCTGGCAGCTCCTGAGGAGAACCAGCAGAAGGAGAAGCTCCCGAGCGTGGCCAATCAGAGCGCTCAGGGCGTGTCACCTGCTGTCATCACCACTCTGCTCCTCATCCCATTGGTGTTTGTGATCGCCATCGGGGTCTTCATCCGCTGGAGGAAGGGCAGGATGTACAGTGGTAATTGTGGAATTTGTCCATGACAGTCTTGTTCATGCCATGTGTTGTATGTCGGATAGTTTTTGATCCATTTCTGCTTTTAAGAAGATTGTCAAGTGAAGATGGAGCCATCAGGATCTACAGGTGGAATCTTGGGTAAAATCAGAGGTAAGAGGGATTATTGACATCATGGTCATCTTGCTTCTTAAACAGAAATGTGTGTGTGTCAGGATCCTTTCTTGTGGCCGGTTCAGTGCGGGACGAAACCACACTGCTGAAGTCCAATCTGATTTTACATCTTTACTTTGTGTTTCAGATATATAAATATTAGCATGAAACATATAACGTTTCTCAAAATATACTCTTATGTGCAAAAAAGCTGCGGTAACAATCCAAAAAATAACACTTACAATGTGAATATTTTCAAAAATTACTTTTTGTAATTTTTATTAGTTTTTTAAATAAATCTACTGTTTTTATGAAGTTTTAGTTTGTTTGAATTATTTTAGTACTTTAACTTTAACTAAACAAAAATGAGAAATGTTGCCGTGTCAGCTAGCTGAAATAAAATATGAATATTTTTTTTTTCCATATTTTTTTGTGAGTTATTATAACCCTGGTTTAGATAACTCTATATTTTACCATATTTTTCGACAAGTTTACCGCTATCAGTAAAGTATTCAGTTATATTAACTAAAGTATCTTATTTATAAGTACACTATTGGAAGAATTATACAAAATGTGAAAGTCAGAACATATTTGTTATATTACAGCCTTGTGCTAAAATCATTTTTTCAGTTGATTTTCTCAAAAAACAGATTTGTGATAACTTTACAAAATTAAAGGGATAATTCAACTTAGTCAAAACTCTATCATCATTTACTCACTCTCATGTCGTTCCAAACCATCTTCACAAAACAAATCAAGATCATTTTTGTTTGAAATCATTCACACAAATCTCTGACACTGTAAAACTTTCATAAAGAGAAGGTAAAATAATTCCATATGAATAATCCAAGTCTTCAAAAGAGACTTGCTGTACATGATGAACAGATTGAATTTAGGCTTTTATTCCCATATAAAGAGTGATCACTGCACATACACACAGCGCATCAAACATGGTAAATGGAAGTTCAAACCAATGAGATTTGTTCTTGTGCGTCCGTTAGTTCTCATTCAGCAGTTTAGTTTGTATTTTTCGGTTTTGAGTAACCCTCTTTCTGTCCGTCTCATCCACAGGTAAAGCTGCAGGAGGCCTGAACTTGGGGAATTTCTTCGCCTCCCACAAAGGCTACACCCGGCACGGCTTCGACCGGCTCAGCACAGAAGGCAGCGACCTGGAGAAGGACGAAGAGGACGGGACCGACTCTGAGAACGAAGAGTACTCTGCTCCGCCTCCACCAGCGTCCACGTCCTAAAGAGTGTCTTCTGCTAGCGCTGTCAGGACCTACTGTAAGCACCCCTGTAATCGTTTGTATCGGCTGCTGAAACATTTTATCTTCTGTGTGAAAACTTTCTCTTTGAGACCTACGACTGCCACTTTAATTTATGATTTTAAGGGACCACGTGGAGATACAAAGCACTGGTCATTTTGAGGATAAAGACATTTGATTATAATTTTTTTTAACAGGAGGGTAAACGTAGATTATTTATTTAGTTTTAATGATGAACAGCTAGTCAATCTCTTCCAATAATTCATCAATCTGATAGCAGTGCAATTAATATATAATTGATCCAGGCATTTTGTGTCATAACTTTTCTGTATGTTTGTGCCTTTTACGTGTTTCGCCTTCCGCAGCACCTATATATTACTACAGATGTGCCACATATTTAAGAGCTGCTACTGTGATTTGAGTTTAGGTTTTTTTTGGCATCTTAAAAAAGAATAAGAAAAAAAGATGACTACATATTTAAGGCTGTATTTACTACGTTTTCAAAGCTAATGTGAGATGTGTCTGATATTTGTTGTGATAATGAGGTTTTATTGCAAGAAAACTATTTTCAGTAACAATGTTATTTGTGTAATAAAGTGTCTGCAAAGCATCACTTCTTTCTACCAGTTGTATAAAGTTTCCTAAATGTATATTGAGAATCAATTTTATAAAATTCACACTATAGTGCTAATGTTTTTAATTAACCTGTTAAAAACAGTCTGCATTTATTGCAACATGACAGGCACAGGATGATGACGATGGTGCGTCAATTAATATATTGTTTCAGGAAATACATTTGCAAATACATTTGCTAATTTACTTTGAAAGAAAGGGCACTGTTGATAGATTTTTTGTGTGTATGTATATTTTGATACTAAAAAAAATAATAACAGTGTCACAAGAGATGCATTCTAGTCATTTTAATAGCCTATAATGAAGACTAAAGAAGATGTATGAAATTAGTAAAATAGTTTAAAAAAGAATAGCTCCCTCAATTATAATAAATATGGTAACACTTTATTTGAATGGTCCACTTTTGACATTATATTGACTATAAGTAACATTTCAACTATAAGTGAACTTATTCTACTAACCCAACCCCTAACAGTTTAATAAACTTTTAGCTAATGCTCTGAGGCTGAGAGTTAGTAGACATGTATGTGCAACATTTCCTAAAGGTAGTAGAATCTAAAACATGAGTGGGTCATCTTACCCCCAAGGATCTATCTCTAAATTTTCACACCAAAACAAAAATCTAAAAAGT
Source organism: Pimephales promelas (assembly GCF_988280905.1). Classification (NCBI taxonomy): domain Eukaryota; kingdom Metazoa; phylum Chordata; class Actinopteri; order Cypriniformes; family Leuciscidae; genus Pimephales; species Pimephales promelas. The sequence goes on from NC_142791.1 coordinate 17,271,552, forward strand.
TTTCTCCCAAAAAATGCATTTACAAATCCCCCATTGAAAACCAATATAAATTCACAGATCATTCTTTCCAACAAAAAAAGGTCAGTGAACTGCTAAGCTGATCTGGTGTTAACCATTCAATAAATTGAAATTTGGTGACATATGGTCAGAAGAAAAGTTGGAAGGATATCTCACGCAATTTTACCTTATTAGATATTCATTACTCAAAATATTAAGACCTGTTTCAATTCTGGCTGTCACTACGGTCTAAATCAGGGGAGCCACAATCCTGCAGAGTTTTGTCCCGAACCTGCTCCAACACACACATCTGTAGTTCTCAAATAATGCTGAAGGACTGGATTAGATGATACAGACTGTTCCAATGCAGCTTCACAGTTCAGCTGTAAAACAGCTCTAAAAGGACAATAGTGTCATTGTTCAGTTAAGTGTTGATTCAGTACATTGTGATAATGAGATTATTTCATCTGTAAAGCAGCCCTGGAGGAAACAGTTCAGTTCAGTTCTCATACAACAGTGTCATTGCAGTCGCATCAATAATACTGTTGAATACACTGAACAGTATTATAAATGCAACATTTTTATTTTTACCCCCATTTTTCATGAGCTGAACTCAAAGATATGACTTTTTCTATGTTTACAAAAGAGCTGTTTCTCTCAAAAATTGTTCCCAAATCTGTCTAAATCTGTGTTAGTGAGCACTTCTCCTTTGCTGAGATGATCAATCCAACTCACAGGTGTCAAATATCAAGATGCTGATTTAGACAGCATGGTTATTGCATAGGTGTGCCTTAGGTTGGCCACAATCATGGGGAACATTTCATTCAGTAACATTAGGCAGTTTAGATTTATATGCTGTTGAATGTTTGATCACGTTAGCTTACATATGCGTAAGCAATTTTCTGTCATTCGTTGCTGCTTCTTCACTTGTTTTTGGATCTGGAGATTGTGAAGATGCGGCACTACTTGCAGGAAACTCGTGTCAAAGAACAAGTGATATTAGTTTAATTTGAATTTATACTCGTGTCCAGCCATTTCATTCAAGAACTCAAAAAAACATCTCTATGATTGGCTACAATGTTCAACACTTGTAACTTAGTGTAAACACATTGTAAATAGAAACTTCAGTAAAATTTCAAATACAATTGAAGAACATTCCAATTTTAGTTTCAAAAAATGTCAAGTTTTAAATGGTAGCATTTTACTGGGTTAAAACACAAATGCAATACAGGAAAAAAAAGAAATATCAAATGAGTAGGACGGCCACCCTTCTGTCCATCCATTCATCCACCCACCCATTCATTCATCCATCCAACTATTCATTCATCCATACATCCATCCATTCATCCATCCATTCATCCACCCATTCATTCATCCATCCATTCATCCACCCATTCATTCACCCATTCATTCTTCCATCCATTCATCCATCCATTTATCCACCCATTCATTCATCCATCCACCCATTCATCCATCCATCCATTCATCCATCCATTTATCCACCCATTCCTTCATCCACCCACCCATTCATCCATCCGTACATCCATCCCCCCATTCATTCATCCATCCACCCATTCATTCATCCATCCATTCATCCATTCATACATCCATCCACCCATTCATCCATTCATCCATCCACCCATTCCTTCATCCATCCACCCACCCACCCATTCATCCATCCACCCACCCATTCATCCATCCATCCACCCACCCATTCATCCATTCATTCATCCATCCACCCACCCATTCATCCATCCATCCACCCACCCATTCATCCATCCACCCACCCATTCCTTCATCCATCCACCCATTCATCCATCCATCCACCCATTCATCCACCCATTCATTTATCCACCCATTCATCCATCCATACATCCACCCATTCCTTCATCCATCCACCCATTCATCCATCCATTCATCCATCCACCCACCCATTCATCCATCCACCCACCCATTCATTCATCCATCCACCCATTCATTCATCCATCCACCCACCCATTCATCCATCCATCCACCCATTCATTCATCCATCCATCCACCCATTCATCCATCCATCCACCCACCCATTCATCCATCCATCCACCCATTCATTCATCCATCCACCCACCATTCATTCATCCATCCACCCACCCATTCATCCATCCATCCACCCATTCATCCATCCACCCACCCATTCATCCATCCATCCACCCATTCATTCATCCATCCATCCACCCATTCATCCATCCACCCACCCATTCATCCATCCATCCACCCATTCATTCATCCATCCACCCACCCATTCATCCATCCATCCACCCATTCATTCATCCATCCATCCACCCATTCATCCATCCATCCACCCACCCATTCATCCATCCATCCACCCATTCATTCATCCATCCACCCACCATTCATTCATCCATCCACCCACCCATTCATCCATCCATCCACCCATTCATTCATCCATCCACCCATTCATCCATCCATCCACCCATTCCTTCATCCATCCACCCATTCATCCATCCACCCACCCATTCATCCATCCACCCATTCATCCATTGATTCATCCATACATCCATCCACCCATTCCTTCATCCACCCACCCATTCATCCATCCATCCACCCATTCATCCATCCATTCATCAATCCATCCATGATCCATTCATTCATCCATCCACCCTTTCCTCCACCCATTCATCCATTCATACACCCTTCCATCCATCAATCAATCCATCCACCCATACATACAAACATCTGTACACACATACATGCATACATCCTGTAATTAGAGATGTGATATAGAATGAATCCTCACATAGAATTAATCCTTTTACAATCCTTACATCATTTTTAATCACTGTTAAAAGAATGATACCAATATAAAGGAGAGGGATCTTTTTGTCAGTAACTTTATCTCAGATAATACATTTGAGATGAAGGAACTATCTTCTATAGCTCCATAACCATGAGAAGCATTGCATTAGTTTGTGTTTAAGGTTCTGAGGAAGTCAGTAATAGTTTCAAGATATGTGTTTTAGCAATTCACAAAAACTGTAACTCCTCACATAGACAGTAAGATGTGTGTGTGTTTGTGTGTTTTTAAAACCACATTCAGAGAACCTCTGACTCTACAAACAAACAATTGACTCAAAACCATTTAATCTGTGCTCAAAATCCCACAATACTCTCAGATCATACACACATCAGTCAATATTATAGACACTACAGATCAGTCATTAGACACTACATCAAAAGAACACAGAATCTGAAGCATGCAGTTTACAGAAAAAAATATATATTGAAACAAAGTAAACAAATGTTGTACAAATATATAGTAATTACAAATTACAGTAGTAAGGTGAATAAATTGTCTGAGTACAAGTGTAGTATTGTACTGAATATTGTACAGTAGGCCTATTGAATGACGGTATATTCACCACTTCCATACTGTAAAAATACAGAGTAACCCAACTGCAAAAGCCAAAAAGGTTACAGTATAACATCAGAAGAGTTGTGCAACTGCAGTATCACAGTCAGTGAGAGACTGATTCTGCTTCAGCATCACGTCTTCATGTTGGTCCGGCCGGAGGAGTTTCTCCACATCACACACACACACACACTGTCATCTCTGCAGGCGAAGGGGAAACCCCTAATGCACCTATACATCACTATGCACACCTGCTCTTCCTCGTCCTCTTATACACATACATTCAGAGCAACATTTTGAGTCTGTTTTGCACTCTGAACTGACTTGTATTTCGGACAGTTGGTTTGGTCATGTTCTGTAATTGGAACTATGTGTAAGCGGACTGTTGTAGTACGGATATATAATTGGGGACACAAGGTATTATGTCAGTTATTCTGAGTATCACAAGCATTCCTGTTTTGTTATTGTGAATATAGATGACACTGCAGAACAAGATTAGAAATAAGTGTGAACAACACAAACCCAGAACCCTGGATAGCGGCTGAGAGTCAGAGACGCTGTAGAAGGACAGAGTTCCTGCACTGTGATCCACACACACTCCTTTTCTACAGCAGCTGATGGACTTTACAGGGAGTTCAGTCTCGGAATAATGTTATTATTCCAGAATGAGTAACTGGAGGAAGAGCAAAACAAACTCCAGGACTGATCGGTAAAGCAGCATCTGTTAAAAGCGCTATATAAACGAAGATGACTTAAAGAACTTCTGAAGTGAAACTGGTAATGCTGTTTGTGTAGATGTTCAATCCTCCTCAGTTGAGTTTATCCTGCAGAAGGTGAAATAAATCAAGGAGAGTTTTATAACTGATCATGGGGAATGATGAGCCAGTTCAGCTAGTTCATAACTCCTGTTTCTGATGTGTTTTATCTCCATCTGGGGGGGGGGACATATGGATTACTTACACGGACACGGTCCAGCCGTATCCTTATCATCCTGATAGATTTGATCAGTGGTATCAGGTCGAGGTGTTGTGTGTGGATGCTGTTACTGGGAGACTGAGTGAAGTGGGTAGGATGTGTGTATCAGTGTCATACTTACGAGCATCAGCAGGAAGGGACGGGGTAAAGCGTGTTTGTTTGAATGTAATGATCAGTCCTGGAGTTTGTTTTGCTCTTCCTCCAGTTACTCATTCTGGAATAATAACATTATTCCGAGACTGAACTCCCTGTAAAGTCCATCAAAGCAAGGTCTTGGCTGTCCAGCAATGCACCGGTGCAACCTCCTCATTTTGTATTTGTTTCTCCAGTTATCACTTTGTTTTTGTCAACACCGTCAGACAAAATAAATAGCAAATTATTTTTTATTTGTTTGGTCTAATATGTATTTAGAGTTTTTAAATCATTATCTGGCATTCTTGGTACACATATATGCTGTTAAATGTTGAATATTCACTTTTGTTCATTTTTTATACTGTTTTGCGTGTACTCCTTTAAAAGATATAACATCATACAACATTTACTTTAAGCCTAAATAGAAAAATGAATGTTGTTTTATTTAACAAACATATTTTTGTATTAAAAGAGACTATTACTTTAATAACTCAACAGCACTGAAGAATCATATTTCAAGTATATTCATTTAAAACCAATAAAACTCCCTCTGACAGTGGTGACTTTAGAACTGACGGTGGTGACATTAATCTGACGGTGATGACTGTGGCCTCTTTACAACATACAATTCCACAATGTATACCACTCAAGTCAATCAATTCTTGCTTAACAACTTCATTTAACTCTTTGGTCCAAAAAATAACAATCTTGAGCACTGTGATAAACATTTTTTTTCCTTTTATGAGGTATTCCTCATTTAACTCTGCCTCACTGTGTATTTTCTCTCTCAGCTTTTTTTGGTATTCCCTGTTTCTTCTCCTTCTCTCCTCTACAGATAGCTGCTGCCTAGCCATAACTTTCGAAAATACATAAAGTCAAAGTTGAGTGTAATGACTATGAAATTGGGGGTAATTACAGCGAATGTTAGATTTGTTTAAATTATGTCATGCCATTTTCATTTGGCTTTAATCATTGGAGATGCATAGCCTGGAATGGATAGTGCATACTATGTGCTGTGTAGGTAGGCAGTAGCTGCACTATGTGCATCCTTAGTTCTGGTTAGTTCTGGCAGGTCACGTTAGTCAAGCTCGCATCAGCCGACTATTAGCTGATCCACCTCCCCCTATAGGAATATGACGCCTATCACTGTACACACTCTAAAAAATGCTGGGTTGTTTTAACCCAACTTTGGGTCAAATATGGACTAACCCAGCCGTTGGGTTAAATTTTTACATTACATTTTTAACCCAACATTTCGGGTTTGTCCATATTTGACCCAAAATTGGGTTAAAACAACCCAGCATTTTTTAGAGTGCACATATATAAGCTCCTTCAGTATTATCAGCAGCTATCACGTTTCTCAGGAGCTCATTACCCTCCCCAGCTCCACTCGTCAGTCAGGACTTGACATTCTGATTCCCCAAGAATCTGAATAAATTCTCGAATTATATTGTACTTTGAATTTTGAAATAATCTGCAAAACATTCATGTTGGTTCTGTTCTGTTTACCCCATTATTGCTGCTCCTATCCATGCTAGGCTTTTACAAATTTTTAGTGTGGGCAAAAATCTAAATGAACGTCATGAAACACAATTTAATCGCATCAAACGTGTTCAGATTAGAACTGCTGTATTCCTGCAGCTGAACCACAGCCGTGAGGACATCAGGAAACATCCTCACTCTCGCTCGCGCTAATAGTAGCATGCAGTGTAAGCCTGTATGGAAGAAATATAGGGGGAATTAAATAAATAAAAATATTAAAGAGGTGAATGGAACATTACAGGATAATATATTGGTATTTATTGTGATCAACAATTATATTCTAGCCTCTGTTATAGACCATTTGGGGGGTTTTGTCACCACCGTCACACGGTATGTCACCACCGTCAGATAGAAAACCTGACGGTGGTGACAAAACCTACTCTTTCACATGATATGCATGAGTTGTTCACATTATAGCCATCTTGTTTTCCCTCTGTTGCTAGCTACTTCAGACCTCTTCTTAAAAAGTATACAATTATGTCATAATCTAATCTAATATTTTCTATACAAAAGAGACGGTGTTGACATGTTATGGTTGTGACAGTAGCAGTGCCCAAATATATGAACAAGTTTAAGAGAAAATAGCAAAATTACGGGAGCTTGAGTGATCTTGAAGCATGCTGTAAAGCTGAAGGTTTGAAAATGGGGTATGGAGGAATGTAGTTGACCTTGTAGTTGCCTGATTTTATTGCTTTTTATAAATATCTGACGGTGGTGACGATTATGTGGGACACATTTTGAACAACCACAAAATAATAGTAAATATTGTTCAAAACTCACTGCTTGTAGTTTTTAATACATATTACAATGTACTCTTTTGTGTGGTAAATATATTATTCAATTCAATTATTCCTTTTTGTTCTTTTAATCAAGTTGAAATGATTATCTCCTATCTGAGGACAGCTGATTTTGTAGGCAATGGGCCAGCATATAATCATTAAAATAATAAAAATGACAAATAAACTTATAAAAGAACCTTACATATGTGCAAAGGACCCCCTGATTATAAACTTGATTGTTTTCATTCATGAAAATGTTATTAATTTCCAACAGAATTAGCACTTTTTTTAGTGGGACATGTTTTTGCCAAAGTTTCAAGAATCAGTGCGGGTAATTTTTTAAAATAAATACAAAATTATTAAAATTTAATAATAATGATCAATATATATATATATATTTTTAGATCCGGGGCTGAAGCCCCGAATGCCCATGTCTAACGACGCGCCTGCTCACAGCTTAACCTGCCATCGTGCTTCACTGCCCAACCAGAAGTCCCACTAGTTCATGTTTTTCATCTGTACTGCATAATAGAAGTGAACTTATAAGTATATTATATTAAGTATATATTATATATTATTTTAACACTTGCAGCACATTTTAGTTTATGAAGTACACTTTGAAGTATAGTTTTCTTTAAGTGAACATTATTGTTTGTCATGATAGTGATACTTATAGTTTACTATTTGAATAGTTCAGATGCAAAAGCCTCTAAGTGCCATTTGAAATTTTCTTCTAGAATGATCATTTTTATCAAGCTTGTATATTAAAGTTCTGTAATTTCACTTAAATGACAATTAATAGGTAATCTTCATTGCCATTTAAGTGAAATTACTGAACTTAAATATACAAGCTTGATAAAAATGATCATTCTAGAAGAAAATTTCAAATGGCACTTTAGAGGCTTTTGCATCTGAACTCTTCATTTATATATTATTTTTGCACTATATTACTATATTCCTATTTAGGTGTTCATTTTTTATACTTTAAAGGAGAACTCCGGCGCAAACCTTTGGTCTAATAACACATTGGCACCTAGTCGACCGTTCTCTGAGATTTGTTTTCATGATAATCAAATGTAAAGAGTTTTATCTCTAAAAACGTCTCTGGTTACTTACGTAACCTATGTTCTCTGAATAGGGAACGAGACGCTGCGGATAGCGCAGTGGGATATTCTCTGAATATGCCGATTGTCTGAAGCCCAATAGAATCACGCCAATCCATTGGCTGATGGCGCTCGCGCAATCTGGCCCCGCCCCGACGCAATTACGTCGCATAATCATATACGCGCGTGCGCCATCTTCCCCTCAGATTTCTCTGCCGAAAAGAAGACTGTCAGCAGCGCGAGGAGCTTGGCCGCTAACGCAGCGTCTCGTTCCCTATTCAGAGAACATAGGTTACGTAAGTAACCAGAGACGTTCTCTTTCATAGGTTCACTCAACGCTGCGGATAGCGCAGTGGGAACGGGATACCAAACTCGCCAAGCAAAGAGCGCTGCAATGACTGGTATCAAAAGATAAAGACTACAAACGGCTCAAACAGAAAGAATCTGGGAACCCGGGGTCATGTCAAGATCCAAATTGTAGAAACGTACAAAAGTGTGCGGAGAGGACCATCCGGCCGCAACACAAATGTCCTCTAATAGAGCTCCCCTGAAAAGAGCTTGAGAGGATGCCACACTCCTGGTGGAATGCGCTCTAATGCCAAGAGGCGAAGGCAAACCACGCGCCTGGTAGGCAATCGATATCGCCTCTGTGACCCAATGAGAAATCCTCTGTTTCGATGCAGCAAGCCCACGGCGGCCAGCACCAAAACAAACCAGAAGCTGGTTAGATTTCCTCCAACAGCTGGAGCGGTCTACATAAAACTTCAAAGACCGAACCGGGCAGAGCAGATTAAGCTTCCTATCCTCCTCAGAGGAAAAAGGCGGAGGGTGGAAAGCGTTAAGGCTAACAACCTGAGAGCGGAACGCTGTGGAGAGAACCTTAGGAACATAGCCTGGCCTAGGTCTCAAGGAAACTTTGACTAACCCGGGAGCAAAGTCTAAGCATGACTCACTAACCGAAAGAGCCTGCAAGTCCCCTACCCGCTTTAAAGAAGACAAAGCCAACAAAAGTGACACCTTAAGAGTCAGAATCCGATCTGGAGCTGACTCTAAGGGTTCAAAGGGGGCCTCCTTTAAACCCTCCAAGACGACAGAAAGATCCCAAGAGGGAACTCTAGGGGAGCGAACTGGTTTCAGGCGCCTAACCCCACGCATGAAGGCCGAAACTAACCTCAATTTGCCCAAAGGAATCTCGTCTGACTCTCTATGTGCCGCAATGGCTGCAACATAGACCCTGAGGGTGGTAGCCGCCGCCCCGGAGGAAAATCTCTCTTGCAGGAACTCCAACACTGAAGCGACAGGGCAGTTAACTGGGTTCCTATCACGTGCCAAGCACCAAGACGCGAAAACCTTCCATTTGGAAGAATACAGTCTCCTTGTAGAAAGAGCTCTAGCACTAGCGATGGTCTCCTGAACGTCAGTCGGGAGATCCAAGCCTAAAGTCGACGACCCTTGATCGGCCAAACGTACAGCTTCCACATGTCCGGGCGAGGATGCCAAATCCTGCCCTGAAGTTGGGAAAGCAGATCCTCTCTGATTGGAATCTTCCAGGGAGGCGATTCCAGCAGAGGAATTAACTCCGAAAACCATGGCTGAGACGGCCAGAATGGGGCTACTAGAAGGAGGCGGACTCCGCTCTCCCTCACTCTGGCCAGGACCGCCTGGATCAGTTTGATGGGCGGGAAGGCGTAGAGTTTCTGCATTGGCCAAGGGTGGGCGAATGCATCTATCCCCAACGGAGCTGGAGGATTCAGGGAGAACCAGAGCGGGCATTGGGATGACTCCTGCGAGGCAAAGAGGTCCACCTCCGCTTTTCCGAACACCTCCCAGATCAGGGAAACTGTCTGACGGTTCAACATCCAATCCCCCGACTGGAGTTTCTGCCTCGATAGAAAATCCGCTGCGAGGTTCAGAACCCCTGGGACATGGACCGCTCTCAGAGAAAGAAACCTGCTCTGAGACCATAATAGAAGATGACGCGCATGCCTGTCCAGGGTGCGAGATCGAGAACCTCCTTGCCGGTTTACATGGGAAACTACCGCCATGTTGTCCGTCCTGACAATGACATGGTGACCCTTTAGAAAAGGGAGGAAATGACGCAAAGCCAGGAAGACGGCTCTCAGTTCTAAGCAGTTTATGTGCCAAGCGAGGGTCTCGCCCGTCCAGACCCCGCATGCTGGCCTGCCCTCGAAAACTGCTCCCCAACCGGTTAGAGAGGCATCCGTCGTAAGCATCTGGCGACGGAATACCGTACCCATGCTGACCCCTTTCTGAAGAAAGATATGGTCCCGCCAAATCGACAGGGCGCGAGAGCAACTGCCCGACACCCTCAACAGGCGAAAGGCTGACCCAGTGGGCCGGATGCCTGAGAGCTTCATCCACCACAGGAAGGGTCTCATGTGGAGCAGACCCAGGGGTAGCACAGGGGAGGCTGCGGCCATTAAGCCCAGAAGCCTGCGGCAAGTGCCCACAGAAACATGATGGCCAAGCGAAAAACGGGCCAAACATGTCATCAAACTGCAAATCCGTGCAGGAGCCAAACGGGCCTGCATACGAACGGAATCCATGTGCACACCCAGGAAGACTGTGTGCTGAGCTGGAGTAAGAACACTCTTCTCCACGTTCAACCTCAGGCCGAGAGACTGAATATGGCGGAGAACAGTGTCCCTGTGGTGGGTAACCAACTCCCTGGACTGGGCTAGAATGAGCCAGTCGTCCAGATAATTGAGAATGCGGATGCCCTGGAGCCGCAAGGGGGCCAGTGCTGCATCCACGCATTTCGTGAACGTTCTCGGTGCCAGGGCAAGGCCAAAGGGAAGGACCTTGTACTGGAATGCCCTCCCTCCAAAGGCGAACCTGAGGAACTTTCTGTGACGCCGCACGACCTGGATGTGAAAATAGGCATCCTTGAGGTCTATTGTCACGAACCAATCTCCTGGTCGAATCTGAGAGATGATGGCTTTCAACGTCAACATCTTGAATTTCCCTCTGAAGAGGGCGAAATTTAGTCTGCGGAGGTCTAGAATGGGACGCAAGCCGCCGCCTTTCTTCGGAACCAGGAAATAACGGCTGTAGAAGCCTTGTTCGGTTTCCTCCGCAGGAACCTCCTCTATAGCTCCTTTGAGAAGGAGGGAAGAAATTTCCCGCTGTAGCACAGAAGCCTGAGTGGCGCTGTTGACTACAGTAGGAAAAATCCCGTTGAACCGAGGGGGGTTGCGGCAAAACTGGAGAGTGTAGCCGAACCGAACTGTGCGAAGAATCCACGGCGATACCCCTTGTAACCGCTCCCATTCTGGAAAGAAATGTGAAAGAGGAAGAGGGGTGTTGCAATGCAAATGACATACCTGAGTGAGGGTGTCGTGCTGAAGGCCGTGGAGTTGCAAGGTTGGCCGTGCAGGAGAGCCCTTGGCGTCCTGACACGCGATGAGAGGTGCTAACGCTGAGGTCTGGGTGACCGGGCCTGCCTGCTCCAGAGAAAAAGGAAGAACGTTTCTGAGGACGTGACCGGCAGTCAAAGAGAGTGTCGGGGGAGAGGAGAGAAAACCCAGGGTGTCTCCTTCCTCTCGCACCGGGCTGCGTAGAAGCGGTGAAATATGGCCTGCTCTTCGAAACACCCAGGGTGGCGAAGGAGACAGGGTAAGAAAAGGAGAGCTGGTTGGAGGTGGACAGAAACGCTTGCGCGGTCTGTCCCAACCTCGTGCCTGTGGAGGAGCTCTCCTTTTCCCGACCAACGGGTCAGGAGCGGGACGAGGCAGCTGGAGCGGGCGGCTTGTCGGATCGCTTCAGCTGCACACGTTTATGAGGTCGCTGACGAGGGAACGGGCGACCGCTGGCTCCCCAAACCGTGGGAGGTGGGGGACGCGCTGGGTCACTCCTCCTGAAAGAGGACTCCGCTCCCTGAGAAAAGCGTTCTCTAGGTCTTCGGGCAGGGGAGGGAGCGGGGGATTCCCTAACTCTCCTGGGCATGAACTGCTTAAAAGCGGCAGATTGAGACTTGGAAGAGCGGAATTTCTCAACCACCGTATTTACCGCCTCCCCAAACAGACCTGACTGAGAGATAGGGGCGTCGAGGAGGAAAACCTTATCTCTATCGCGAATTTCAGTGAGGTTGAGCCATAAGTGGCGTTCCGCAGCAACCGCGCCAGCCATAGAGCGGCCCACCGCACGTGCGGTATGTTTGGTGGCCCTCAAGGCCAAATCCGTGGCCTTACGCAGCTCCTTCACAGCCTCAGGAGTGACACCACTACCCTCATCCATCTCTTTAAGGATATCGGCCTGGTAGGCCTGAAGGATGGCCATGGTGTGAAGGGTCATGCCTGCCTGACCAGCCGCTATGTAGGATTTCCCGATGAGAGAGGAAGAGGTTCTACATGCCTTCGATGGAAGGAGAGGACGTGCCCTCCAAGATGGCGCCGACGATGGAGCAAGATGGCTGGCCAAAGTATCCTCGATAGCCGGAATGGCAGAGTAGCCCTGTTCCACAGAACCCACGAGGTTGGTGAAATCAGCAGCTGATGCATTAGTGAGACGCGAAGAAAAAGGCTGCTTCCAGGATCTGGAAATCTCCCGATGCAGATCATTGAAAAATGGCAATTTTCTCCGTTGGGGCCTAGAATTAGGGCCACTGAAAAACCTCTCGTCGAGTTTGGAAGACTGCGATTCGCGAGGCTCGTCAGGCCAGTCGATCGAGAGTTTCTCCGTGGCGCGCGAAAGCACATCCACGAGCTCAGAGTAGGCCGCGGTAGGCCGCGTTTCCTGGCCGCTAGGCGGGATAACGTCATCGACGAGAGCAGGCCCGAAATCCTCGGAGTCGGAAGCCGCGGTAAAGATGACGTCCTCCAGCCCGAAAGAAACAGAATCGCGTGCTCCCGGGCTGGGACACAAATAATCATGAGCAAACTCGACCGGCGAGTGAGCGAGCTCGGGGGATGGAGGGAGAGAAAGAGCGGGGCCCGTCTGCTCAAACTCCACATCCTCGAGCTCAACATCCGAACCCCAGGCCGCGGATCCTCGAGAAGCCTCGGGAGCGCGACGGGGGGAAACGAATTTAGAATCCTTCTCAAAAACCGCAAGCCGAGAGCGGAGAGTTTTTAGAAGTAAATTATCGCAAAATTTACATTTAGAAAAACCCAAAACGGCCTCGCGCGCATGTGAGAAACCCAAACACCTGATGCACTTACTGTGAGGGTCGTCGCTTGCGATGAAGCGAGCACATGGCGGAGAGCAACGTCGATACTCCATTGCAGCTTCACTGGAAGGAGAACAGAGTTCCACTTGTGCAGTCGCTGAAGTGCAAGAATCCGAATAATCCGAAGTAGGCTTAGAAAAACCGAGACGAAGGGCGATGTGATCGCTTCGTGAAGGCAGAGAAATCTGAGGGGAAGATGGCGCACGCGCGTATATGATTATGCGACGTAATTGCGTCGGGGCGGGGCCAGATTGCGCGAGCGCCATCAGCCAATGGATTGGCGTGATTCTATTGGGCTTCAGACAATCGGCATATTCAGAGAATATCCCACTGCGCTATCCGCAGCGTTGAGTGAACCTATGAAAGAGAACTGTTTAGTATCCACAAGTTTCCGAGGGGCGCTCATGTAAAAAATAAAGTGGGTGAAACTTCCGGTGAGGCGGCCGAAGTAGCATTCCAATGGTATTTTGTGTGTTAGTTAGCGAAGAGGCTAGCTGTTTTTCGGAGAATTATTTTACTATTTAAAGACGCCAATCTTTATGAGAGATTTCGTTACCGAGGCCAGGGACAACATGCGCTGTTCGCGGTTGTATCATGTATAACCGGACTAAACTAATTCAGTGGCTTAACGTGATTGTTTTGAACATAAGCTGAAAACGAAATCACAGTGATCCTGCCAACGACTGAAGTTTCCATCAACCTCCCAAAAGACAACGAATCATCCTGTGTACATTTGTTTAAAATCTTAATATTCTATAAACTCTATCAGCATGTGTTTGGCTGTTCGCTACTGATGTTACAGCTAAACTCAGGATCAAAGCCTGTGTTGACAGAATACCAAATGTGCCAGTCAATGTATTCAAGTAGCACATTCATTTATAATTTTGAATAAACTCCAAAGCACAATGACTAAGTGTGTATTTTTTATTTTAATTGTTTGTCAGCTCGCACAACTGTGTGTCACCATGCCTTGATGAGTATTGATTATTAATAATGTTATTATAATACTCCCAATCAACTACTGCGGAGGGTTAAGGTACTGTTATTTCACTCTTTTTAATTTCGTTGAGGTTGTGTTCCCACATCGTTAGCTAGTTTGGATCGCTATAACTTGAATGACTGTCAACTGTTGAATGAACGAGTGTCAAGCATGTCAAGTAGCGCTTTGTTTACTTCAAACCGGAAGTCGCGCCCACTTTTGACGCAAGGCCTCATGGGGCGTTGGAAACTTGTGGATATACGCTAGTACATGGGGGCATTTAATAAGTAAAAAGAAATCGCTAGTTTATACCACTAACAAGACTCAAAATAGACCCACACTAAAACAGTAACATAATGAGGGTCCATACATGCAAAACGAAGCATTAAGAACTTTGTAAGTGTACAGACCGTTTAATAAGAAGATATTTTATAAAGACAGACCACTTCGTGTATACAGACAGAAGCCATCTTTGGAAAACAGTCACGAAAAGTCGAACCACGAACGCCGTTCATACAGTTCAGCTCACTTGGCACATTGTTCGTGGTTCGACTTTTGGTTCGGTGTTTTTCAAAGATGGCTCCTGCCACACGAAGTGTATAAAATATCTTCTTATTAAACGGTCTGTACTCTTACAAAGTTCTCAATGCTTCGTTTTGCATGGACCCTCATTATGTTACTGTGTTAGTGTGGGGCTATTTTGAGCCTTGTTAGTGGTATAAACTAGCGATTTCTCTTTACTTATTATATGCCTCCATTACTAGTGTTATACGCTAAACAGTTTTTAGAGATAAAACTCTTTACATTCGATTATCATGAAAACAAATCTCAGAGAACGGTCGACTAGGTACCAATGTATTAGACCAAAGGTTCATTTTGCGCCGGAGTTCTCCTTTAAGTATAACTTTAGCTGTATTTTAACTCTTTCTATTTTAAAAACATTTAATTCTAGCTTCATGCATTCCTTTTGAACACTTGAATGTGGGAAAGTGGGAAAGACACTGAGAGCAGTGAAAACACAGATAGCCGGAGTATTGGCGGTGGATTTGAAGTAAATTGCTACGCACACTACCAGTGAACTAACCTAAACAAAATTCAGATACTCAAAATTAGAAACATATCTGTTTTCTTTATGAATCAGTATTTGCAAACAATGTACGTTTATAAGACAGTATGTAAAACTATGTGAAATATTGAATAGGCTACTCAATCAAAAGAGTAAACACAACTATACAAGCCAAGTATACTTCAAGTATACTACAAGTATTTCTCAATCAAAAGATTGAGTACAGGTAAAGGCTAAATATACTTAAACTTTTTTTTGTCGGTACAAGTCAAGAATAACTTTAGCGCAATTTAAAATATATTTCTGAATAGTACATATTTCTTCAGTACATTTCTTATAACAGCATAAACTGAAAGTTTACTTTCTTACTTTTTAGTTTAAAAGAAGTATATTAATAGCACACTTGAATAAATGTATTTTTCATAAGAGCATCCATGCAATACATAACTGAAAGTCCTAAAGCGCTAAATAAATAAATGTGCCTCGACTTCAGGGGCCAATCAGGTTTCAGATCCACCAGTGACAAACAGTATAATATAGAAAATCACATACTACTCTTGCCTGAACTTTTGCAGCTTTAATAAGAATTGGTGAATATTCAAATCATGCATATTCATTTTACAATGGTTCAATTTCTCATTGCTTAAAATACAACATAGTTTCTCAAAATTTTGTTGTACCAAGTTACAAACTTATAACCATGCCAAATTACAGGCAAAGTACTACATTACCCACAATCCTGAAGTGGGACTTACCAATCAAGAGAAGCCGCTGTTACAATGGAAATGCATCCAAGCAATATCCATAGACAGAAGGTGTCTGAGATAGAAGTAAAGCTGTCTAAAGTTGGTAGATAGAAATGTTTGTTTGGTGCCACCAGTGAACATTGAGACTACAAAATATTTGAATAAAGTAATTATTTGCCCTTTTATCAGATATACAAGTGATGCAATGATATAAACACATAAATCACAGAGATACATGGATACATTAATGATAAGGCATGCAATGAAATATTTGCATTTCATAATTGACATTTTAATGTAGTGTTAGTTTAATCTTGGAGAAAATGATCATGAGGAACTTGGAAGCAAGGTTAACTCAAGCTAGGGTTGACATTCTGTAGTATGTTGTTGAAAATATGAATATTTGCAATACCACAATGGCAAAGTGTTCTTTTTTTTTTTTTTGAACAACACTGTGTCTATATTGCGAAGATTACAATCGCAACTTGAGGCTTTGTACATTGCCAGCACCTTGCCAACAAAAATAAAACAAAAAAAGGAAATTCATTAGTATAAAAACAGACTTTAGCAAAACCAAAAAGCAAAACAATTTAAGGCAATGCTACAAATAAGTATGCGTGTGGTTAAAAAAAAACAGTTATAACAGTTGTTTCAGTTATACAAGAAAGCAACAAACAGTAACAAGCGTTAGCCCACAGAAGGCACATGGCAGTGTGACGTCTTGAAGTGCAGGCAGCTTCATTGGGGAGCGGTCTAGTGTTATCATACATGTCTGGCGTAAGCTTGCAATCCCATTAAAATGTGAAAGTTCATCAACAAACGAGTTTAGCTTTACTGAGGTCGATAGCCGCTCTGCTGGGGCATGTAACTTACACCAGAGGCAGGCGGATCCTCCACGATGGGAGACGCCTCTTCCTCCTGCACTGGACAGAAAGTAAGAGAGCCTGCGTTGGGCTCGTCGCAGTCCCGAGTGAGGACGCCCGGCTCAAGCTCTCTGCCTCGTCTGAAGTAAGAGTTCCTGGAGTGGCCGCCGCTCTCGTTGAGGAGGTCGGGATGTTCCTCGCAGTCCAGAAGCGGCTGTGTGGACTCGGAGCGCGCGAACACCGGCGGCGGGTGGTTGGGCGTCTGGCCCTTGTACCCGCTGGCCACCACCGAGGAGTACTGCACGGTGCTGGCCGTGGTCTGTCCCGAGTCGCTCTCGTCGCTGTCCGACACGCTGTGGCGGGGCGACGACATGCAGGACGAGCCTCCGATGCCACTGCTGTGCTCCTCAGACAGATACTTGTCCTTCTTCAGAGGCAGCACGCTTTTGTCTTCCTCACACAACGACTTTCCATCAAACACGTCCACCTCCACCACGCTGACGTCTTCTTTGGGCATATCGGCCTGTTGAGAGGTTTACGAGGCATTAGTTTGTGCACCAGGTAGGGTTGGGAATCGAAAATCGATTCCAGAATACTTTGAGGTCAGTAAAAATTGGATACTTGTTATAAAAATTTCGATTTCAACATGACTGTAAACAATTCAAACGCACACACATCCAAAACGTGCGCATAGAAAAGTGATTTACCGCGAGACGACGTGCACGCTGTTCTTAGTGCTGTAGGCATATGTCACAAAAGACAAAGAGAAAATTCACTCGTTCTTGACAATGACTTTTGTAACTATATTTTTAATGTATATTTTAATTATAAAGTGTGATGTTTTACATTTGATTACAAATTCTGTACCTAAAATCTTGAAACACTGTTTATTTCAATCATATCTTTGTTCAGTTGTATCTATTTGTTGCGATTGCTTTTTTTTTATTGGTTCTTTTTTTAATTACGGAGTGTTTACTTGTCTTTACTAATGCTTGAAATTATTATATTAGTTAGGCTAGTTTTTTTTTCTAAGGTATTTTTAAACCACAGGCCACACGTTCCTTGTGTAAGTGTTCTTTAGCCTGTTAATTTTTGTTCATATTTTCCTACAATTAAATGTTTTGCAAAACATGTTTTGTTTAGTTTTTTCCTTAAAATTAGGAATCAACAAGAATGGGAATCAATGAGCGGAATCAAAATTGAAATCGTAATTGTTGAAATTCAAATGAGACCCAGCCCTAGTACCAGACTACTTAAAGGGATACTCCACTTTTTTTGGAAATAGGCTCATTTTACAACTCCCCCAGAGTTAAACAGTTTAGTTTTACCGTTTTCGAATCCATTCAGACGATTTTCTGATATTTAGAAGAATATCAGCAACAAGACAGTTTCTGGTCCCATTGACTTCCATAGTATATTTTTTTCCTACTATGGAAGACAATGAGACCAGAAACTGTCTGTTTACTGATATTCTTCTAAATATAAAAAAAATCTGCTGAATGGATTCAAAAACGGTAAAACTCTGATGAGCCTATTTCCAAAAAAAGTGGAGTATCCTTTTAAGTACAGTATGTCCAAACACACTTTAAATGCAGTTGGGCAATAAGCCACTATTTGTGTTATAATATCAATAGTTTACAGACGACCTTCATTTAAAGGGATACTCCACTTTTTTTGGAAATAGGCTAATTTTACAACTCCCCCAGAGTTAATCAGTTGGGTCTTACAGTTTTCGAATCCATTCAGCCGATTTTCAGATATTTAGAAGAACTTCAGTATCCAGACAGTTTCTGGTCTCATTGACTTCCATAGTAGGAAAAAATACATACTATGGAAGTCAATGAGACCAGAAACTGTCTGGTTACTGATATTCTTCTAAATATCAGAAAATCGGCTGAATGGATTCGAAAACGGTAAAACTCAACTGTTTAATTCTGAGGGAGTTGTAAAATGAGCCTATTTCCAAAAAAAGTGGAGTATCCCTTTAAGGGTGAATCTCACAAAACTGTGGTCAATTATGACCTGGGCATGTACAAGTTCAAAGTTAAAAGAAGAACAAAATGTTCTTTCATGTTAATAATAAAAAAAAAAAACAACAACATTTAACATTTAACTGTCTTTATACTTGTATAAAAGAAAATAATTGTATTAGCAGGGTTGCCAACTCTGAAGCATTTGGCATGAGACACAGGTTTGCAGGCTTTCTCACACGCCACCCAACTAAACCTCATACCAAATAACAAGACAAAGCAAAATAAATCTGCTCACAGGACTTTCCCACAAGCCCCAGGCAGTCAGAGAAAATGAAGAAACTGCTGTGAGATGGATGTGTGTGCACCCACACCAGGCCAGATACGGGTCTATTTTTCCCAGACCACTAAGGAGGGTGATACACTCGTTGTGAATGAGATAAATACAAGCACTCTCAGTAAGATCACTTACAAACGTTTTTTTTTTTTTTTTTTTAAGAAAGGAAAAAAATAGGAATGCATTTTCACGACATTCATCAACATTTACCCAATAAAAAGAAGAGTAACTAATGGGATCTTAAAATAGTAGCCTGCCATTTATTTGCCATTTATAAACATTTATATTTGCTCATGTCCTTTTTATTTTCTTTATACAACACATTGATATTATATTGAATGTTTTTTTTTGGAAGGCACATTTGCTTTTATTATACTTAGAAAATCAATTATTGCTTTTGAAATACAAACATTTGCAGTCATGTCTGCCAATCTTGTGTCAAATGTATAGTGTCTCAGGCAAATTAGTGACTTTGCTCAAATCAAAGCAAACCTTCTTATCAACTTGTTGGACACATTACAAGTTCAAAATGATTCATCTTACATTGTTTTAGGCCCCGTCCACACTACTGCGTTTTCGTTAAAAAACTGAGAATTAAAACGAATACGATCTCCATCCACACCAGCGTTTTATCTGCGAATTAGAAATGATCTCTGTTCACATTAAAACGACTGAAAATGCGGATCATGTGACCATTCACCAACACTGGGCATGCGTGTGCCGGTGTAAACAGTGATTGACGAATCAGGGAAGGATACGTCATGACTGATAACACCCAATCATGGAGCCGAGCGTAAGCCTCTGCGTCAGCGTTTCTGAAGTCCTATGTTTTGTCTCGTCCACACTAAAACGGAGATTCAAAACACAAAACGCAGCTGCAGCGTTTCTAAATTTCTCCGTTTTAGGTCTTCGTTTTTCCCGTTTTAGTCTGGCCGGGAGGTGCAAACGTAGCTCCGTTTTTAAACGAAAACGCAGTAGCGTGGACGGGGCCTTAGAGCAGGGCTCTCCAACTTGTCGCTTGCGAGCTACCAGTAGCTCGTGGCCTGATTGGTGGTAGCTCGCCAAGGGGCCTGTTCACATATTGCACTCACATATTTTTTTGCACGCTCAAGCTCGTTATTTCAAATGTTTTCTACTCGTTTTTAGGCGCCACGTGTGAATCCGGCCTTAAGCGGCTGGCTGTTCTGCTCCCACTTGGCTGTCATTTAGAAGTTTCTTAGATCATGGAGTTTGTAGATGAATCTAGCTTGAGATGGGCTCTACCCTTTCTCAACTCTCAGCCGGGAGGCGGAAGCATGCTCTGAGGTCTCTTCTGGCCTGAGGCAAGGCTCCAGGGAGGTGTGCTCAGCATCGAGGAAGGGCAGATCAGGGACTTGCCACCTCCCTCCCCGGCTTATGAGGAGCTTGTGACTCACGCCGTTCGCAGATTAAATATCACTTGGCTCCACCAAGGTGTCGAGGCCTTGGAGCGAACCGGTTTCTGCTTGTTTGTCTTAATGAATGCATTTATGGGGTGTTGCCTCAGGTGGAAGAGATGCTCGCGCTCTATCTCTCTCCTGATGTGTCATCATCCCGAAAGGCCCAGACATTACACACCAAGCTGTGTAGAACAACTTCGTATTTGGTGGGTAAAGCTTACACGGCAGTGCACAACCACTCTCGACTGAGGTTGTTGAGATCATTTAAAACTCTCCCTCTAAGAGGCACTTTTACTCCTTAAAGTGGAGAGTCTTCACTTCACAGTGCAGAGAATGCCGTTTGGACCCAGTTAACCCAGTGGTTTGGTGTTGGAGATCTTTCAGGATAGTTTTCCTCTTGGGCTATCTCCCCTTCCACTCTGAATGTATAAGTGGTTTATGAGGCATGTGGCATTCCTTCGCCTCAGTTAGGAGTTTGGCGGCCTCTAAGGTCGTTTTCACACCTGAAAGTCTGCATCAAGGTCCGAACCAAAGTTCAAGTTTTGATACATTTTATACTTTCAGAAAGTTTTGGTTTGGTTTCACACTGCAATAATGCGAGCGCACTAAAGAACTTTACGTGACATACTTGCGTCCTGTCGTCATCATCTATGTAGGCTGCATCTTGACATTGATTGGTTTAGTAAATGGACGTGCGTCTGACGTCAGCGTGTTGTCAATTCCCCGGGTAACTTTGACAACATGAACGAACAGACGCATATCGTTGCAACTATATTGTTATTTTTATGGCATAATTACCCGCAGCACCAACTATATAGAAGGCTAGTTCAAATTCGCCAAATGAACGTCCTCGTCGTGCAAACATTTTATCGTCGCCGGCAGGAAAGGAGGAGAAGATTGCATGTTGACTTCTTATTATGGCGTCAGACCATACTTCAATTAAAAACCTCATCTCCTCCTCTCCCCATGTGCTACCACGGCTCATTTTTCCTGCCACCTTCTGTTTTTTTTGGCTTTTTGGGAACCACCAGAACTTCCTGTAAAAGGTCTGAAAGTCCGAACCATAAATAAATGCTTTCACACTATAAACGAACCAAACCTTTTTTCAGCTTGATCCGGACCGAGACTACCTCTTTTCGTCGGACCAAATTTCATCTGTTTGGTCCGGGGGAGGTTTCACACCTCTAATTTTGATTCAGAACAAACTGAAAAGTCCACAAGGTAGTCCGGACCAAACAAGGTAGGTGTGAAAGGGCCCTAAGACTTTGTTATCAGGGGTTTCCTTTCAAGAAGTATGTGATGCAGCGAGCTTGGACTCTCCGCACACATCTAAAAAAAATCATAGCCTGGACTTGGACTCCACACCGGGCTCTGATGTCCTTCTGATGTCCATGATTCATACTAGGACAGGCATTTTTCAGTTTGGCATAGTGGCAAATGTACATCACTGTACATTCCACATATTATTTAATGGGGCACATATGCATATGTCATAAGACACATGACATGGCTGCCTTTTTATTCACATTTACACTGTATTTTTAACTTGGAGCCCAACCGTGAACATTTCTGAGTGGGAACTTGGTAAGTAGTCTTTTGAGTCATAGCATCAATGATAAATATAATACATGTTTTTTTGTGAGATTTACCCATAAGTTATTTTGATGCTTTATAGCTCACTGACCTTAACAGGAAAATCAGGTGACCAGTGGGCAATAGAGCTGTCAGACGGGTCAGGGACCTGTGGCCACAACAGCTGCTTAATCCTGAACAGAAGAGAAAGAAAATAATCACATTCAACACCACACAGCACCAAGTACTTCTATTATAAGTAGAATCCAGAATTCACAATATATAGAAGAATTTATGGCGATAAGCAATTTCTTTTTATTTGGTGCTTTTTTAAGTTACCTAAAGAGCATATCATTAGACTAGTTGTCTAACTGTCAAGCTCCAATAATGACAAAAAGCACTATTAAAAGTAACATAATACAGTCTGCAGGACACTTGCACTAAATACACCTCTATGGGTTAACTCAAGTCTCCTTCAAGCAATCTGAATATGCACATATAAAAATTGGTGCATAGTGATCCGTTATAAGACACATTCAGTCGCAATCAATCATGTATGGCATCATTAACGTCAAACCTGGTGCAAACCTGACATGGTTCGACTTGCCTTATTTAAAGATATACAAGAATGAGAATTATGAGCTGTGCCAGAAAAGATTATCAGTGATTTACAACTTTAATTTCAGTTTCCCCACATAAGTCACATGACTCAAGAAGGTTTGGAATATAACAAATTAATAAAACGTACCACTGCAAGTTGTATGGATTATTAAGCATTTATTGCAACTACATTTCTCATTAAACAGCCAGACTAACTAATGGCTTGGCACAAACTGTACCGGGGCAGAGCCCAAACAGGGCTTTCTTCTGTCTAGACATAAATTCACCTACGCGGCGTGAAATATTAAATCTCATAAATATGAATTTACTTCACTTCTACACACACAACTATTCCCAGCCTAGAAAATTTGGCACACTGCCTGTTTTATTTAGCTGACCAACTATCAAAGTTAGTGTTTGTGAGGCACAGATAACACAGCAGTGGATCAGGCAGTAAAACCAAAAAACATGGTTAATATAGTTAAACCATTGTAGTCACAGGGTTGGTTTTGCTACACTAACTAAAATAAACCCCCAAAAAACTAATGAGATCAGTTTTTTCATGTTCATGAGAAGGGTCAAATATGTGATAAATGAACGTTTCATAATTTTTTTGAAGACAAAAACGAGAAAACAAATTATCCGAAGGTACACAAACGGTTCTGGTGCCTTTTGTCATTTTTTTTATGCCTAACAGCGCTTGGTCATAATTTACTTTCTTTATATAGAAAGAAGGAAGTAGCACAGATTTGTTTCGCCCTTTTTGTTCTCAACAGATGAAACACTATGAACAACACTATGAACTGCCGTTGTAGAGAATAAAAGCTGCATAAAGATATTTGTCGACTGCATGAAACAACATAAGAGTCAGTAATGACATCATACGTAATGATGGGAGTAAGTAACAACATAATTTTTTGAAATTGTATCTATTTAAACTTGCATGTATTGTTGTATTGTGTAATATAAATAAAAATGCTAAAATATTTTCAAAATTGTGTCTTGTTTTAGTTTAGTGAACATTTAAAATAAGCAAAAAACATTACATTTTTTTTTTACTGTACTTATTTCTTGAATTAATTACATTAAATATACTTCTGAATTGTGTAAATTGTGCACAAAGTTTACAAAGACTGTTACGGCACTTTTAAGCAATCTTATATTAGCATTTCAAGAGCAAGGGTTCTCTGAACTAAACTGAAGTGATGAGTTAGAGTTAAAGTTTTGCTTTGTGTTTCATTTTGAGTGGAGAAAAGTACAGACTCACACTTCTCTTTTCCGGAGAAAGAACATTATAAAAAAGACAGTCAGGAACAGGAAGCTGAGGCAAACCACGACTACAATCACCTCCACCTCTCTATCACCTACAGACAGGAAACACATCACATCAAAGCATCAATGCATGTCACATGCTTGTGTAGCTTGTTGAACATCACAATAAAATAGGACATCATTAAGAATTGAATAAGAAATTTAAAACACGAGGATAAGGATGGTACATACCATACTTCATTGTTTTGAAATTAAAGTCTGATCCATTTTTGGAGCCTGCTACTGTTGATGCCATGATGTGAATCACATAATCCATTTCACTGGCCAGATCAGTCAGTACATGTGATCGGACATCAGCAGCCACCGTCACAGCTGCCAAAAACATTTGAAACAGATCTGCTTGTGAAATCACACTCATTTCATCACACATTACAAAACCATCATGTGCTGAACATACATTGCCAGTGCTCAGTGTTGCCGGCCCTATAGAATATGGTGTAGTTGGTGATGAAGCCACGCCGACTGTCCAGGGGTATTTCCTCCCATGTCAACTCAGCACTATTTTTCTTAGATTTTGTAACTGTGACAGTAGGGCCCTTTTCTGGAGCTAGAAAAAAAAAACACCACACCACACCACAAAGGTGTTATAAGTGTGTTCTTCAGAAATGCATTAACTTCACATTAACAACTTAACTTGACAGTTCCATTTAAATATGTGACGGATCTGAGATACATACAGTCTTGTTGAATGTAGGCTGCTATGGTCACTGGTCGTCCTGCTTGGATGAGCGTTACTGGTTTACTTGCTTTGGTGGGCAAGCGATGCTTGTAAATTGGATACAGAGATATGTTGTACTGCTTCAGTTTTTCAAGACCTTCAGAAAGGAGAACAGACTTTAGTCACCTTAAATGCCAGCTACATTGCTCTCAAACACTGCAACTGTAACTATATGTGTGTGTGCATTGTTTTATGAATGTGATTCCAGGCGTCACTACAGTGTGCATTTTCACTGCAGCTCCACTTTATTTCGCCGGTTTGGAAAGCGTGCAGTTTAACACTAACAAATCAGACCCCAGGAACCGTCCCAAATGCCACACTAACTAATCAGAAAAAGATAGAATTATTATTTTTTGGGGCAATAATCATTTTCATTACCGATCAGTGCCGTCACGTACGAGTAGTCGAGTGCCCATCCCTAATATATATATACTGTATATATATATATATATATATTAGTGCTGCCAAACGATTAAAATATTTAATCGCGATTAATCGCATTAATGTCATAGTTAACTCACAATTAATAACACATTTTTATTAGGGATGCACCGAATATTCGGCCGCCGAAAAGACTTTTATCACCGAAACAATACGGCCGAAATGTTGTGATGACGCAAACAGAAACCGCGACCTGCACGTGCTTGTCTGAAGCAACATGTCTGTGGTGTGGACGTATTTCAGTGTATCTGAACCCGCGATGAGACGGAAACCTTGTTTATCCACCTATATCTGCTCTAAACAATGCGTGCCGCCATGACGACGACTCCGGTTGCGTGCGGGTCAAGAGCGGTGCGTGCGCTGTCTGTGTAGACTCGGCGCTGCGGAGGCAGGCGAAAGTCTCCACAGGCATTGTTTAGAGCAGATATAGGTGGAGGAAACAATTAAAAATTATAAATAAGACTCGCGCTGCAGAGGCAGGCGGTCGAGGCGTTTATACTTGACGCGCTCTCCGTTGTACTATTCCTTGAAACGACAGGGGACGACTCAAGTAACTGTCCTCTAACCATCAGGAATCGGTGAGAATAAGACAGATAAATACATGACAATGTTTATTTTTTAGTATTCCACCACCAATACAAAAATAATCATGTAAAACCCAGTAAACCCTGAGATTATTGCTTGTGACATTACAAAAAAAATATGTATATGGGAACATGTATGTATAGAACTAAATTAATGCTCTCTTAAATATTTTCTACATTCACTAAACATGTTTCATTAAGTTTCATCATTTGTATTAAACATGGACCATTGTTCATTTAAAAAGGCTTTTTATGTTATTGTATGCTAAATTTTTAAAATGTAACTAATTTAGACATGCAAACTGGGTGCTAGTGTGATGAGAAGTTTGTGCTCGGCTTTGTTTTTATGAGAGAACATTTCATTTTAAAACCTTTCTGCAGGCCAGTAGATTATTATTTAGTGTACACATAAGTGGGGTCAAGTTAAACATTTTAGTTTGAATTTTATTTTATACTGTGCATTGTGCTAAATAAATATTTGCATAATTTGTAATTTATTTATTTATATTAATTTATGCAATTGCAATGCCTTGATTTTAGTAAAGTTTGTACACAGTCATAGCCATAAATGCAATGATACTAATAATTGGCATAATTTCTTTCGGTTTTCGGCCTCGGTTTCCTCTTTTTCGGTTTTCGGTTTCAGCCAAGAATTTTCATTTCGGTGCATCCCTAATTTTTATCTATTCAAAATGTCTCTTGATTTCTTTTTGTCCAATTATTTTTTTCTCATTTTAATGCTCTTATCAACATGGAAAAGTGGATCGGCTTGCTTTGAGCAAATGTTTTTTATTGAACAACAACGTTGGCATATACTGTGTTCAATTTCACACTAGCATTCTCACTTGGAGCAAAAAATCTCTCACACAATGCCACACTGTCCATCAATAAAAGGGCGAAAGGAATACTGACGAGGTCCTGATATTGACGTTTGACGAGGGGGCGGAGAATTCGCAACAGCTGTGTGTGTGTGTGTGTGTGTATATATGCGTGCTTGGCCATCATCAAGCGGTATTTCAGACTGGACGTGCTGTGATAGCTCAGTTCACAATGACAAAACACACAGATTACTTTGGTCTTGTCAATGGAACCATTTGGCAACTTTTTAAAAGTAAACTTTCCATTCAGAATCTTATTGGCATCCATTTCGGCGTCTCGCGCTCGTCATCCACTCAAAACATAAGTTAACCAAATATTTGCCCGTCTCGCAAGCTCAAACGAGTGTGTGCGGGATGCCTGTTGTTTTGTTTACGGTCTAGCTAGATCCGCTTGCGCTTTGGTCGGCGAAGCAACAAAATGTCCTCGCGCGGCGCAAGCCATTGAAATGAATGGGGTTCATAGCGCAGCACTGCGCATGCCGCATCCTGTTGCAAAAGCATGTGAAAAAAATACAAAGGCCAAAAAAACCATTAATCGCGCAATAAAAAAATGTATGCCGTTAAAATGGGTTTGCGTTAATGCCGTTAATAACACGTTTAACTGACAGCCCTAATAATATTACTTTTCCGGCATTGAGACGAGAACAGAGTCAAAACCAAAACTTGCAGTGTTTCTTCTGTGAAACTTCAGCTTAAACAGTGCTGTGAAAAATGCATTTCCCTGACTGATTTTCTGTATTGTTGTATATCTTTTTGACTGAATGTGCAGATGAAGACACATTCGAGTGCAGATGAAGACACATTCGAGCTCTTCACGGTGAAGCAGGAGCTGGAATACGTCGAGAAACAGATCCGCGGTCTGCTGGTGAAGCAAGCCGAGCTGCTGGATCGGCGCTCAACGCTTGAAGCATCACGCGCCGACGCTAACAAATCAAATCACTCTTTGACTCCGAGTTCATCTACGCCGTACGTTACTCTGCCGAGGAAGATGCGATCATCTAAGGCTTCATTCACTCCGGCACCGAAACAACATGGACCATGGATCACACAGCGGAAGACTCGAGCCAGGACCAGAGCTGCCTCTCCGCCCCTCCCGGTCTTCGAGATCTCCACCCGGAACCGCTTCTCCCCTCTTCGCGAGCCGGAACGCGATGACGCCGTGATCATCGGCACATCCATAGTCCGCCATGTCCGCGCTAATTCGGATAAAGGTAAAGTGCGCACTCACTGCTTTCCTGGTGCTCGTGTTCTTGATGTTGCTGCACAGGTTCCCGAGATCCTGAACGGGGACGAGCGCGTCGGAGCTGTTGTGCTGCACGCGGGAGCGAACGACATCAGGCTGCGGCAGACGGAGGTTCTGAAGAAGGACTACAGGAGCCTGATCGAGACGGTACGCAGCACAGCGCCTAAAGCAGCGATCATCGTGTCTGGACCGCTTCCCACGTACAGACAAGGACAGGAAAGGTTCAGTAGACTTTTTGCATTAAATGAATGGTTAATGTCATTGTGTAATGAACAGGGGCTGCACTTTGTAAATAACTGGCATCTGTTTTGGGAAAGACCGAGACTGTACAGCACAGATGGTCTCCATCCCAGCCGAATCGGAGCGGCTGTGCTATCGGACAACATTTCCAAGACATTACGCACCAGATGACTAATGAGTCAAAGTCCAAATTACAGCCTTTGCGGTCCAAACTTAACTAATAAGCATAGTGTGGAACATTATATAGAAACTGTGTCTATTCCTCGTTTAGTGAAGCCAAACAATAAATCTAGTGTAGGATCTAGCAAAAATCTTATTGTAATTAAACCAGAAAATCTAAATATCAGTCAACAAAAACAATTTCTAAAGCTAGGTCTCCTAAACATTAGATCGCTCACACCTAAGGCGGTTATCGTAAATGAAATGGTCACAGACAATAACTTCGATGTTCTGTGCCTTACTGAAACCTGGCTTAAACCAAATGAGTATTTCGGTCTAAACGAATCTACTCCGCCAGGATACTGTTATAAACATGAGCCTCGTCTGATCGGTCGTGGCGGCGGTGTTGCAACAATCTATAAAGATATTTTTAATATTACTCAGAAAACAGGTCACAGGTTTAATTCATTTGAAGTACTTGTGCTAAATGTTACGCTCTTAGATGTAAAAAGGAAATCTATATTATCTCTAGCCCTGGCTACTGTATATAGACCTCCAGGGCCATATGCTGAATTCCTAAAAGAGTTCGCAGACTTTCTCTCGGATCTATTGGTAAATGTCGATAAAGCAATAATTGCTGGAGATTTTAACATACACGTAGATAATACAAATGATGCTTTAGGGGCTGCGTTTACAGATTTATTAAACTCCTTTGGGGTCAAACAAAACGTCAGTGGTCCCACTCATCGTCTAAATCATACACTAGATTTAATTATATCATATGGAACCGATCCAACTGATATAGATATTATACCGCAAAGCGATGATGTCACTGATCATTACATGGTGACTTGCATAATACGTACTGCTGAAATATGTCATGTTGCGCCACGTTATAGACCAGGCAGAACAATCCTTCCAACCACTATAGATGGATTTTCAAATAGCTTACCTGATCTATCTAAGCTGCTAAGTGAACCCAAACAAACAGATGAATTAGAGGAAATGACTAGCAGTTTAAGCACCATTCTTACTAGTACATTAGATATTGTTGCGCCAATTAAATTAAAAAAGGTTCGAGAGAAAATTAAAGCACCGTGGTACAACAGTGCTACGCATGCTATCAAGAGAGAAACTCGCAACTTAGAGCGTAAATGGAAACAAACTAATTTAGAGGTCTTTAGAATCGCGTGGAAAGACAGTATGTCACGTTATAAAAAGACACTAAAAACAGCCAGGGCTGAGCATCTCCGCAAACTAATCGAAAATAACCAAAATAATCCAAGGTTTTTATTTAACACCGTGGCTAGGCTAACAAATAAACAGACATCACCAGAGCAAAATATACCTTTACAGTTTAGTAGTAATGATTTTATGAATTACTTCAATGCGAAAATAGAAAGCATCCGAAACAAAATTATAAATGTACAATCCGCTATGGTGTCTTATGATTCAGCTTCAATTATGGACCCTCTAGAACAACTAAACCGCTTTACAACGATAGGACAGGAGGAGCTAAATAAACTTATCATTGCATCTAAACCAACAACTTGTTTATTAGATCCAATACCCACTAAACTACTGAAAGAACTATTACCTGTAGTGGAAGAGCCTCTCCTCAATATTATTAACTCGTCTTTATCTTTAGGTCATGTCCCAAAAATATACAAGCTGGCTGTAATAAAACCGCTCATTAAGAAACCGCAATTAGATCCAAATAACTTGGCAAATTACAGACCCATTTCAAATCTTCCATTTATGTCCAAAATACTTGAAAAAGTAGTGTCCGCTCAATTGTGCTCTTTTTTGCAAGAAAATGATATCTATGAAAAATTCCAGTCAGGATTCAGACCGCATCATAGTACAGAAACTGCGCTAGTTAAAATTACAAATGATTTACTTTTAGCTTCTGACCAAGGCTGTATCTCAATACTAGTCCTACTTGATCTTAGCGCTGCGTTCGACACTATAGATCATATAATACTCTTGGATCGACTACAAAACTTCACCGGTGTCCAGGGACAGGCATTAAGCTGGTTTAGATCGTACTTATCGGACCGTTCTCATTTTGTCTGTTTAAATGGGAAAAAATCAAAGATAACGTCAGTAGACTATGGAGTACCGCAAGGATCAGTTTTAGGCCCTCTGCTATTCTCAATATATATGCTGCCACTTGGTAATATTATAAGAAAACATGGAATTAATTTCCACTGTTACGCTGACGACACTCAATTATATATTTCATCACGACCAGATGAAAACACTAACTCATCTAAAATGACAGAGTGTCTCAAAGATATAAAATGCTGGATGACGCGTAATTTCCTGCTATTAAATTCAGATAAAACGGAGGTATTACTTATTGGTCCAAAAAACTACTCACAAAACCTCTCACAATACAACTTTAATATAGACGGATGTCCTGTTACTTTATCCACAACAGTAAAAGACCTGGGTGTTATACTAGACCGCAACTTGTCGTTCGAAAATCATATTTCATATGTTACAAGAACAGCCTTTTTCCACCTTAGAAACATTGCTAAGCTACGTAACATGCTATCTATTTCTGATGCAGAAAAATTAGTTCACGCATTCATGACCTCGAGACTAGATTACTGTAATGCTTTATTAGCCGGTTGTCCTGCATCCTCAATAAACAAGCTACAGTTAGTACAAAATGCAGCTGCTAGAGTTCTTACTAGGTCAAGAAAATATGATCATATAACACCGATTTTATCATCTCTACACTGGTTACCTATTAAGTTCCGCATCAACTACAAAATACTACTACTGACCTATAAAGCCCTAAATGGTTTAGCACCTATGTACTTAACGGACCTTCTTTCGCCCTACAATCCACCGCGTTCCTTAAGATCACTAAATTCAAGGCTTCTGGTCATTCCTAGGATATCGAAGTCCAGTAAAGGAGGGAGGGCGTTCTCGCATTTAGCTCCAAAACTCTGGAATGGCCTTCCCGATACGGTCCGAGCCTCTGACTCGCTGACACAGTTTAAAACTAGATTAAAGACGCATCTCTTTAGTCAAGCATTCACATAATGCTTACCTTCTACTCCTCTGTTATGCCATACGGAACCGTTTGCCACTGAAACTGCTTAACGCACCAGTGGGGCTCGACAGCCTCTTAGACAAACGGGTCGGCGCGTATGGTTGGGTTGCGGAGAGTTCGGGTTACGGAGAGTTTGTGAGTTATAACGGAAATTATTATGAACATCAGCTATGCTAATTATTTCCCATCTGCCTTTCTGCTGTTATCTCGGGACGCTTGTCCCGAGAAAAATGGCGTTCGTCAGGTCCAGTTTTGTGTCCAGCCTCTCACGGGGATTTCGGATGCCCCAACGCCTGTGATGAGACGACTCAACGCCTGTGATGAGACGACTCAACGCCTGCGATATGTTATGGCGCCGTTTGAATCATAAACAATATTTATATTTAATATTTATATTTAAACAATATGAATGTAAGCCAGAGGAGAACTGGCCCCCGACTGAGCCTGGGTTCTCCCAAGGTTTTTTCTCCATCCAATCTGATGGAGTTTGGTTCCTTGCCACTGTCGCCTTGCTTTTGGCTTGCTTTGAGCTTGCTCAGTTGGGGTTATTTATTTAGTGTTTAGCAATGTTGTTGATCTGTGTTGTGCTACTTACATGTTATCACTGTGAAGCTGCTTTGATACAATCTGTATTGTGAAAAGCGCTATATAAATAAATGTGACTTGACTTGACTTGACTTGAATGTCATCAGATATTCAACCAAACCTACGAATGCATAAAAGTGAACAGTTAAGCTTCACGAATGAAAAAGTTACACCTTTCATGTATTCGGGAAATTTGTAGAGCTGCAGGATTAATTGGTAAAAGATTGGGATCTTGATTCAGATCTCATTCCTAAACAACAGCAATTTGCCTGTGTCAATTGACAAAATCACAGTGAACATTCAGATCTGCGCTTTAAACCAGACAGAGCAGTTGTTATGAATAGGTATGGAACAGCGTCACAAACAGTCTTCTCAACCACACACTAACATTATTTCTGTGTAACAAATATTCAAATGCTCACAGAACTACTGGGATAAAAGTTTATAGTTTGGACAAAAGCACTGATGTCTTCGGAAGCGATCAAAATACAGTAAATCACCTTCTGAAAGTAACTTGATGCTTTAAATAATGATTACATCAATTACATCAGTGACTAGTGTTGGGTACCGAAACTCGGTGCCAATAGGGAACTGGTTCTGACGTAAACGGTAGTAACCAGACCTAATTAGAATGAACATTTCGGTGCCTGACTTCGATGCCTGAGTCTGTGCTGTTGCATTCATTCCCTATTCCCTATCGCAGTGTCTCATTCCCTATTCAGAGATCATGGGTAACACAGAGACGTTCTCTTTCATATACTCAAAGCTGCGTATAAGACGCAGTGGGAACGAAATATCAAACTGGCTAAGAGCTTAACTAGTAAATGACAAGATAACTTAGCCTACATTACTAGTTAAAGCAGACAAAACATGGAAACCTGTAGCCATGTCGATATTATATTAACCTGGTAGTAATCTCTATTAATCTCCAGTATAATTACATTGTTTAATATATTGTTTTATTTGATATCATGTAAATATGAACTTTTATTTTATATTGGTTTATTTATTATTACCATATGATACTTGTATTTATTTTGTAAGTTAATATTGTGTCCAGTTTGGCCCTGTAAATAAAGGGGTATTATTATTTTTTTGACAAAGTGTGTGCGGTTTCGTTTTCTTAAGTACCGTTTCAAGAACCGTTTAGGCACCGGAACCGTTTAAAAAAATACCGAGTAGGTACTGGTATCGGATAAAACCCAACCGATACCCAACCCTATCAATGACTGTTGAAAATGTATTTGTCATTGAATCATTCATTTAAGAGATTCAATCAAAAACGCTGATTCATCCAGTAATGAAACAAGTGAAGTATTTATGAGAATTTTTTTTTAAATATTTCAGATTAATTAAACATTTTAAATAGACTCCCTTTTATCAAAACCTTTACATTTTGACAAATTATACATTATTATGTTTAGTTGTCTGTTAAGAATCATGGGAAAATCAGGATCTCTGAAGTAAAAAAAATTCTCAATGCAAGGTTTTATAACACCCATAACTCAGTGTGAAACAGTGACTTCCCCTTGAGCGTCCACAACACTGCTGTAACAGCAATAACTGCAAGCAAATGCTACAGACACAAGATGCACGAACAGCTCTAATAAGCAAAAAGCAAATTTACAATGTTTACTGACAATATTATATCTCACAACTTCTACGCAGAAAATTAGCATTTTAAAGACTGAATTAATGTTGTTTAAACAAAAGGGACAAACTCAACAATGTAATATGCAGAGCTTAAGTCAACATATTTAGCATTATTATTCATCCCGCAGCTGTACCACCGATAATCAGTGGATTCAGGTGTAAATAAATATGCACAGATTCCATGAAGCCCAGCTTATAAGCCAGTCGAGCTTTATAAAATATAGCACCGGTACCGGTAATTGTGGTGGTGTTGGCGTTGTGAGGAACTCTCTTCCATTGGGGCTGAAGCTCTCTCTGATGCACATTCACCCACTCCAGCAGGAATTCAGAGGGATGTCTGATGCTAGGGTAAGTAGGGACTCCAGTCCACTCCACCCGCAGCTCTCCGTCACGCACCGAGCAGCTCACACTTCCGACGCCAGGGAGCTCTGATGAACCACAAACACATCACGTTACATCTGTCATACGCACTACTCTCTTATCTAAACATCAACACTACAGTATTATTAGACAGACATCGAATCAAATATATGCTCTTACATTTAACTGTTCTATTGTCCTATAATCGGTTAAAATGTTGTGTTCAGTTCTTTTGGAATTTGATATTTTATTGTATATTTTAGAGCTAGAATTTTAATTCATGTATATCACATAAACATGGCCAACAATATGGCTGACTTTTGCATCCACCACAACAAATTCATTTATTACTATTAATATCACACCATCTTTCCAGATTAAATGGTTTTCTGTTTTCATTTAAAACGGTGTCGTGTAAGCGGCCCCTAAGTTAATGACTAATGATCTTTGCAATGGAAGTGAATCAATCAAAAACTAACTTTAGCAGGACAATAACTTTATTCTTTATTCTAGTTACTTTAAAGGGGTGGTATGATGCTCCTTTTTAAAATATGTAAAATACAGTGGTATGAATAAGTTTTGGCACCCATGCTAAAGTTGCCTAAAAAGAGGAATAAAAAATCATCTTTTGGATATTGATCTTAATGCCTTAATTAGAAAAATGAGGAAAAGTCCAACCTTTAAGGACACCAATTTTCTTTGCATGGTTTTACTTCAGTTAGCCTAATAGCTGGTTTGATTTGCATTGAAAGATGATCTTATGGAAAGTACCCCATGCCAATCTCTAGGTGTGGTGGAAGGTGTGTGATGATGTGGGGATATTTTAATTCCAAAGGCCAAGGGAACTTTATCAGGATGCATATTATCCTGGATCCATGATCCAGCCTGACTCTATGGGAATTTAACATAGGGGTGCCCTGACTTATGCACCCTGTATTTTAAGGAAAAACATTTATTTATTTATGATACATTATTCATTCACAAAGAAAATTGGTGTCCTTAAAGGTTGGAGTTTTCCTCATTTTTCTAATTAAGGCATTACGATCAATATCCAAAAGACGATTTTTTATTCCTCTTTTTAGGCAACTTTAGCATGGGTGCCAAAACTTATTCATACCACTGTAAGTCACTGATGTGTGAAGTTTTAGCTCAAAATACCCCACAGATCATTTTTTACAGCATGTAAATTAAATTGTCTCTTTGAGGGTGAGCAAAAAACGTGTTGTTTTGGGTAAAACAAAAACGTGTTGTTTGGTTTACAGTCCAGTTACCCATTTTAGTAACTACAATTACTGGGTAATAACTAGTACTAACCTTGAACCTACCCCTAAACCTACCCCTGTTCCATGTACTTACTTTAGCACTAATTTAGAAGATAAAGTGAGCGTTTCTTGGACTTCTAGTAAAAACGGCTTTTTTTTCAACATCGCGTCATTTGACGTCATATCAGGGAGCCTCAGCCTCGGCTCAGTGGAGAGTAGGCTGGTGTTCAGTGAGAGCGCTCGTCAGTCAGTGTGCTTTCGTTAGTTTTTGGATTTTAATTTATCATCGTCATGGTAAATTATTGTGCTTGTGGAGATTGCAAAAACTCCAGCCTGTCAGGACTTCAAGATCGAGTCCACAAGTTTCCATTACAATAAAAGTGGCGGTGCTATATAGCCTATCTTTCGTTCCTGGTGCGGTTTGAGCAGGTGAAGAGACGGGATTTCTCTTCTGCATCGGCTCGGAAAACGCGGTCGTGTGTAGCGTTCACTTCAGATCAAATGATTAGCATCCCGGCGATATGATGGAGTTCAAAATCATGGTATGCCGAAGCAAGAATATTGATCGTCGTATACTACCAATGGCATCAAATAGTGTTTTATAGGTAACTTAGTCATGTCATGCCCTAAATAGAACTTATAATTGAAAAACAAAATTGGTTGTTTAAATACTCAAATCTTTAATGTTCTGTTTATGTTACAACCTAGGTGAAAAATATGTATTAAAAATTTACCTGAGTATAGCCTATGCTTTTAGTATAGAAATATACTCAAGTAGTATATATATAATATACTCAAGTTTTTATACATTTAATAGCATATAAATCTACCCTAAACATACTAATGTCTGCTGGCCTGTTA
This sequence comes from Pimephales promelas, assembly GCF_988280905.1. NCBI lineage: Eukaryota > Metazoa > Chordata > Actinopteri > Cypriniformes > Leuciscidae > Pimephales > Pimephales promelas. Next base: position 17,307,611 of record NC_142791.1, read on the forward strand.
TAGAATCATAATAATCTGTACAATATTGTGAGCACAGTGTATATCGTTAGCGAACGTGTATAGCCTACTATAAGCACGTCTCTCACCTAAAAGGCACCTGTCCTGTTCTCCACTGGTTCTCCTCACATAACAGCTCAATTTTTCTCTGACCATTCTGTCTGACATTATCCTGGCCTGTCCCTGATCTCTTTAGCATAGCAGGCTCATAACTTTATGGCTTGATCCGTCATACGAGTATTTCCTCAGCGTCCGAAGTGTCATGCGATTCATTGTTTTCCTGTTCTGTGAATCGACGGCTCTCCCGCTCATTGCGTCACGCCCGCCACGCCCATTTTCAGACGCGGAAGTAAAATTCTCTCACAAAAACGACTGCAGAAGCTTCTGTAGCGTGTTTATACGTATATTTTAAAGAAAATCTAGTTCCTACATTGTTTTTCTATGCATTGACTCGTTGGGTCCTCTAACCTGCAATATGCCCTTTAAAAGCAGATATCTCCCTTTGCTTTGAACTTTGAGTGGTGTAACTTTGCAGATGTTGTTTATGCTCAAACAGCAATATTACACACTAACTAAAGTTAGAAAAGTGAAATCATAATCAACCACCCCTTGAATTTCTTATTATCACTGTAAAGCTGCTTTGAAGCTATCTATATTGTTAAAAGCGTTGTGTAAATGAAAGTGAATTGACTATCTGGTGACGTACTACATGCGTTCTGAAGGAGACAAGAGAAGGGTTCAAATGTTGCATGTATATTGAACACATACATTTAAAAAGTCAATTGTTTAAAATAACTAATGAAAAATACAGAAGTCTTCAATATACCTTGATCTGATCTTGGAATGAATAAAGTTGCTTTAGGAGACACTCCAACTGAATTGGCTGCAGTTATTTCAATGTTTGCCTCTTTTCCTGGTGGCAACTGCATCGGATGCCTCCGATTATCTGGTGTTTCATCGGTTCTTTCAAGCTTCCCGTTATCTTGACTGATATACAGGTCATATTTAAGTATTACTCCATTAGCTTTCACAGGAGGCTGTTATAGGAGACAATATTAAAGTGTTTAATATTAAACTTGTCAACAGAAATTGAATATAACACTATCAGAGATTTCTACAATGTACAAACACTATAAGATATTTAATCGTTTGCCAGGTAAAAAAAAAAAAAAAGAAGGAATTTACCTGCCATAGTAATATGATATTTCTATTATCAGAAGTGGGCTGGATGATTCTCCACAGATCTGGTGCACTTGCTGGCTCTGAGGAAATGCAGGTTCAATAAGTAAGCAGTGATTCTACTAACTTAAATATGCATTTTAGTAGCTTTGACAGCAATTCAGCTGCTTTTTACATCACTTTTTTAATGTCATGTTGTTTGTGCAGACTTTACTGTTTGCACACACTTTACTTTCAAGCTAGTCCAGAGAATAGTCAAACTCACTCTCTTATTTATCTCATTGGAAAGTCAAATTCGTTTTATTGAAGTGGTTAGTCTCACATTACACCTGTAAATGATCTTCTCCAATTCATTAGTGAGTCAAACAAAAGAGTACTTAATCCTGTATTTAAAAGTATGTGTTTTGAAAAAACTTAAATGCTAAAACTCTTGTGTTGACAATCATTTGGTTCAGCACAAATCTTGTAAATGACATATTTAGTCAAGTGACAAGTTTACATCATTGGAAAGATAAACATTTTTTGTTATTACCTTGTAGAGCAGCAAACTAGTTTTTTAAAAGGGTAGCTTGAAGGGGTGTCATATGTACATATGTATGTGATTCAAGACCCTGATATACACACAGTGGAGGCCTTTTCATTCTTTGCTTAGTAAAAGTACTCAGAAATACCTATACAGCGATATACTGTAAATGTACATCCTGACGCTGTCAACACTGCTGAGAGTGACGTTTAGATGAACGCACATTTCCTCTCAAAAACAAAATAAACACAACAAAAATGACAATGGTGAGCACAGCAGTTAAGAAAGCATCTGATCTTAGCGAGGCATGACCTCTGCAATTCATCGGCATCATGTCGGCAGTTTTGTTTACTGTTGACAATGTTCGACAATGTTCCTTACTGTTATGATAGTAATAATTAGGCTATATTTAAAAGATATAGATATTTACATCTGGCTTTTTAGTTTGAATTAAACCCTTTTCTTTGCATGACACATTGACATTACAATACAAAACGGCTCTTTTGACATTACCCTCAACATTGTATAAGCATTCGTGTCGTATCGGGAGCATTAACATCACATTTTCTGGATTCTCCTGGCAAAAACTTCCAGAGTCCTTCACATAAAAATCAGCCCACAGGCTTTCATAGACAACCTAGGAAGTCGGGTAAGGTCTCCTCACAAGCTGTTCATAAATTGGCAATATAATCGCATGAAAATTCGTAACTTTAAAGTCCCTGTAAAGTCAAAATTAAGTATGTGTTCTGAGTCTGTCATACCACAGAAAAATGTGTTATTAGCCACCCAGCCAAATTTGAATGATAAAAAAATCTGGGAAGTACATAAAATAAGCTATCAAAATCATGAAAAAATGAGCAGATTCTCTGCTCTCAAACGCTGGGGGCGTGTCGGCTGGCTGCGCTGAAACCACGCCCACTCACGGGAAAGCTGTCGACGGTGATATTAGCTGATTAGCTTTTGGAGACGGGAGGATGAACACTGAGGCGGGTTTCGGTCCTGTTCACCAGTAACAGCGGATTATCAGTGAATCCAAGTTGTCTCTGAGGAAAGTTTATAAAACGATCCAGTGTAAAACGATCACTACAGAGGTACAGAGCCTCTTCATCAAGGTATAAGCTCACTAAAAACCTCTTCTTGATGTGATCGTTTTTTGGGAATTTAAATGAAGATATGTTTTGATGTGTTTTGTACATGATCGCATCCAGGTAGTAGCCCATGCATGTCCGTGTCGAAGGCATAGCTAGCTAGAAAACTGTAGGCTCAGCTGTAGTAACTAATAGTACTGACAGTCACTCGCGATTGAGAATGCGAATGTGCTCGGGGAGTGTGTGTGGAGAGGGGGAGATCAGACTCTGTGCGTCATCAAATAGGGGCATGTCCAGCAGCTCATGAGTTCCAGTGCGTCACGGAGCCCTGTTTTAGCCCCGCCCAATTAATCCGTAAAATTGCAATGGTGAAAAACGGTCTAACTCCACATTTCAGTACTTCACAGTTCACAGACTTTGTAATATGTTTTAGCAATACATATGTAACATTTATAATGTGTTTAGAACTTTTTTGTAGAATTGCCTTTACAGGGACTTTAACTACTTTACAAAGCTACAGCTTCAAAGTAGCTTCCTGGCAACATTGTTCTGAAGCCATCCTCAGTGTGTAGGAATTATTCTTTTTTTTTTGCAATTCTAGGATCCTTCCATCAGCTGTCAAAATAAAAACAACCCTTTTTAGAAAAATGTTATAACTTTGGGAATAATACAGGTCATACCGGCTTCTGCAGTGCGAACTGTAGCATTGTTGCTCCAGTCACTCCAGTAGCTTCCATGCTGCTCAGTGCATCGCATCTGTACCACGTATTGAGTGTAAGGCTTCAGCGACTGCAGTCTAAATGACTCCTTGTGCCCTTGGGTGAAGTTCTCAGGCACCTGAAAGAGGGATTCAATTTATGAATAAAACAATAAGTGATTTTTTTTTTTTTTTTTTTTGATGTGAGGACTACATGGAATGCAAGATTTACACAATTCAAGCTTGTACTGCATTGTTTGAAATAAGAAAACCCCACTGGATCATAATGAAATGCTTTGGAGGGTAAATAAAATGTTAAATACATTTTTCACTAATAATTACTATTCACATGAAAAAAAAAAATCATAATTTGTCTTGACCATTTTAAGGTCTGAATTGCTTTGGCTTTCTCTTACCTCGGTCCAAACATCTGAGTCTACTTGGCAGTATCTGATGGCATAATGGAGTTCCATAATGTTGTTATTAATGGGTTTTCTCCAAGTAACCATGAGAGATGTGGAGAAGTTAACTTCAGCAATAGGTTGGACCAATGGTGGATTGGGTTTCACTATAAAACAAATGCAAAAACAAATAAAACAAAACAAAAAGTGAAGAAGATAGTTGAAGTTACGCATCCATATAGAGTGTAAAATCCACTCTTTCCTAATGCAAAGCCCATATCTTACCAAACTTTGTAGCTTCGCATTGGAGTTCGTCTGACCGTACTGACCCCAGCCCGTTCTTCACTTCAACCCACACAATCACTGTCATGTAAAGCGGAAAAGTTTCCAGGTTGACGATGCAACTTCTTGCAAGATGCTGTTTACAGCTGTTGGAATCGTGTGTATTACCTCTATATACAAAAAGTTGAGGAAGAAGAAGAGGAAGTAAGTGATACTCTAGTCTTTCATTTTGAATTAAGGTGTAACAACTGATTCAGTGTATTAGGTACAACAGCTACTCTTACAGAAGATGTTTAACATGAAGAGTGTAAGTGGTGTCGAGCAGCGGATCCCGCGATCCTTGATCCCAGTAACAGTTTAAGTGAGGGGAAATATCATTGCCCTCCTGGAGAGCAATGCACGTCAGATTCTCTGGTTTCAGCGGAGGGTCTGAAGGTCATAAAGAGAAAAACATTGTGTATAAAACAATTGTAAACAGAATACATAAATGAATAAAATACATAATAAAAAAGTAAAAGTAAATAATACATAAGCTTTTACATAATGAGAAAAACATTTCTGCCATTTCAGTCAAGACAGTCGCCGCATAAGCTTCCTCTGGATTCCAATAGGAATTCATGGATAAACTTTATTTTTAATGACGTTCCAGCTGATGAGGTAAAACATCGTCGTCTGTTCGCTTCATTTCACTGAGGATTGTTTTGTAAACAAGACTGGATTTGCAGACCGATTAAGAGTAAAGAACGGTGCTGTGCCGTCTATATTGGATCTGACAGGAATTGTGCAACACACGGACTCTGGGTCGAACATGTATGGGCGAATCCGGTTGCCATTTGACAACATTGGACGTTTTCACCACATACACCGACGGGTGAGTGAAACTCATTATAATATGCAAAACTGTTATCCACTCACAGCAGTGGGCGTTTATTTCCAAGTCTTCAGTGCGACACGCCCATAAAAACCGACCGTTTTTCAGGAAGGCTCACAACTTGGGTACAAAATAGCCTATTACTTATTCATTTTGATATTTTTGAATGCAAAAACCAAGCGAACGTCTTAAGTTGACCTCAGACAACAATATAATAACATTTTTAAAAGCCAGTTCATGACCCCTTTAACCAAATGTTCTACAGCCACACACGAGCTTTATGTGTGAAATAATGATTTCGTTATTTGCTGAAAACATTCTTGAAATCTCATTTAACTCAAATGGGGTTTTTTGAAGGTTGTCTCTAGGTGTGACCTCAACGATTATGGTCCTGGAAAAAATACTAAATTTGAAATTGAACTTAAGCACTACTGAGATTTCAAATCTAAGGGAGGGAAAGCTAATAATGACTGAAATGTCTGTCTTTCCTGACACAAATGTCTTGGAATACACTGGATACTTTGCATATTTTTTTTCCTGAAGAAAAGTAAATAGATTTCATTTTTGGTCAAACTATCCTACGGAGCCCCTAAAGGGACAAGGTGAAGGAAAACAAGACGAGACAGGAGGAAAAATTATGCCATTGGTTTTGAGGTTCTCTCGCCAATGTTTTTCGTTCCCCTGAGAAACACCAATGTAATTGTAGCAAGAAGACACTCACATCCTGCAAGGACTGAGACTCCATAGGAACACGGTTGTTTGAACGACAAGGACTTCCTGCTGGCTGTGCACTTCAACCAGCCCTTCAACTTTCTGCTGGCGGTAATAGTAACACTGACGGACGTTTCATTTATTTTATGATAATGCTGCTTTGCAATGCTGCTGTTATCATCCAAAAACCATTCAATGTCATTTGAGGTGTAATCAGATCCCTCCCGCAGGTGACATGTCGCCGTGAAGTTTTTCCCCACCTCGACAGGAATACTACTGTTGGAGTCTGGAAGAATTTTTACGCAGGTTGTATCAGTTCCTGGGTGGGAAAAAAAAACTAAATTGAGTATCACTAAAGAACAATTAAAAAACTGTTAATTGGGAGTAAAAGACTAGTGACATGGCTTACCTATTGTATATTGCAAAAACATTAACAGTAAGAAGAAATGATGTGAAGTGTCCATTGTCACATCAAAACTGGTATCTGAAAAAAAGATAAAAAGATATAGATATAGTGAATACAGATAGTGGTAATTGCTACTTAGAATATTTCATATTCCCGTCTTTAGATTAAACTACATGATTTCACAATTGGGTCGAAAGGATGGCTCTCATGTGCTGCAATGAAAACTGCCAAGGTTTGAAATAACGCTCAACTATCAGAAAAAAAAAACCTGCAAAAAAATGTACCTGTCATTGGACAATCAATTTTTCAATGAAGTAAAGTTTTTATCCAAGAAATTAGTAATAAAGAACACTGAAATAAATCAAGAGTAAGTTTTTTTGTTTGGTCTCTTGATTAATTTTCAGTTTAATATTAAGGACATAACTGTCAGTTAAATCACTGCTAATTAAATTCGGAAAATGTTAAACTCACTTCACAACTTATGCAGAACACGAAATCCAGGGGGAGGAGTTGGATCCAGATCCAACTCCTCCTACCTTACATATAGCTAAACATACCCATCTCCACCTCTGATCCCTAACCCCACCCCTAATCCTACCCATCTTCACCCCTTATCCCTAACCCCTGATCCCTAATCCTGATCCCTAACCCCTGATCCCTAACCCCACCCCTGATCCCTAGCCCCACCCCTGATCCTATCCATCTCCACCCCTGATCCCTAACCCCACTCCTAATCCTACCCATCTCCCCCCCTAATCCCTAACCCCACCCCTAATCCTACCCATCTCCCCCCCTGATCCCTAACCCCACCCCTAATCCTAACCATCTCCACCCCTGATCCCTAACCCCACCCCTAATCCTACCCATCCCCCCCCCTGATCCCTAACCCCACCCCTAATCCTACCCATCTCCACCCCTGATTCCTAACCCCACCCCTGATCCTATCCATCTCCACCCCTGATCCCTAACCCCACCCCTAATCCTACCCATCTCCACCCGATTCCTAACCCCACCCCTGATCCTACCCATTTCCACCCCTTAGATCTGGATCTAACTCCGCCCCCTCGATCTTGTGTACTGCAATGAGGTGCTACTGCTATTCTATGCCGTTTTGTTGTAGTGTGTTCACACTGAAAATTACAAAAAGAAAAAGACCACTTTAAATACCTCCTGGATGATGCATATAATTAACTGAGGATTGAGGAAAATGTTTTTATAATCTTATAAAATTCAAACACTGCACTGATGAGTATATAGTGCATAAGTACACAGTGTAGTGCGTCAGTTGGGGCACAATATTTGACAATCAGCTATTTTCACTTGGGACAACCAACTGTATCTTACATTTTAATTACCCTTTTTATGATAATTGTTTACTCCGGATTACAACTAAACCCAAAATTATCTAAATCTAATCTTACATAAGACTTTTCAGGTCATCCCCTTTACTGGAAACGTCTACTCATCCACATTTAAAAGTTTGCCCATTTTTAACCAGCTTAGTATAGTTACATTCATTGTGTCAGATGAACAAATGAGCGAAAATCAAAAGTGAATGGTTTTGAACTTTTTGGCAAACACACTCTACAGCTCTTTTCTATTAATGTAGCATCAAAAAATGTTTTCACCTTTATACTGAATAGATAGCCATTTTTTATTTAAAGTCCCCCTGTAGTCAATAATTTTATCCTTTAAAACTCATCTTGGATCACCAAAATGAAATTTTCAATGATTTAACATTAAAAGCTGGATTTTCACCACAGGGGGACATAAAAACCAGCAGTGAGAGCCATTTGGCATTTTAGAAAAGAGTGTTAGTTAGTTTGTTTGATTTACAGAAAAAAAATATGATAATGAAATTTAAAAACAAGGTAAAAAAAAAAAATCTAAATAACCCAAGACAGCACACACATCAAAGCTAACTGTCAATCTCTTAATGGGCCACTGCTAACTTGAGCTCCTTATTTCCCTCCTGATAAGCATCCTGTTCATTTTCACACCATTATTCAAATAATAGATTTATAATAATGAAGGAAGTTATAGAAATACTTCCTTAAAGCTGCAGTCTGTAGCTTTTTTGGGTTGAAAATTATTCAAAGTACATATTTGAGAAAATACAAAACCAGCTAGTGTTCAAAACTATCTGCATGCCTTAGCTCGATTCAAAACGGTAAGCTTGTAATAAAGTTTTTAATTCCAGTGGTACTGGTGGATTTCTGTGGGAGATTCGACAATGTCATTGCGTCATTACATCACATCTGTACACAAACACGACACACACACATCTGTACACAGAGACACACACACACACACACACACACACATTGGGATTTTGTTCACTTTATCTCTCTAAGGAGAGATTATAAGGACTCTCCTTAGAAATAATGATTTTACAAACTTTACTTTCTATACCCTAACCCTAAACCAATAAAAAAGTCTACTATTTTACATTTACAAAAAAAAAAAAAAAAAAAAAAGATAATTTAGTATGATTTATCTAAGCTCATGGGGACCAAAATGTTGCTCTTCAACACAGTCTTACATATCACAACCAAGTAACACTCATTTATGGAGGACCAAACCTGCAGAAATTAAAAATAAGAAAATACATAGGAAAAAAATAATTATAGAACAATCAATAAAGAAATAAACTTAACTTGATTAAACAAATATAAATCATTTTTAATAAAATGTAATTTGAATATATTATCATATATTAATTTCTGTATTTATGTTTCATTATCTTTTATCTATTAAATTTTCATTTATTTACTTATGCGTTCATTTATTCTAGATTTGTTTATTCCTACATGTATGTATTTATTTAGTTATTTACTTTTCCGTGTGCGACATGTAAATGAGGGAGGCGGTTCTTAATAAACATAACGCCTATTTGAACTTTTGACTGATTTTGATCCTCAGTTTGTGTCATTTGCTCACAGGAAAGTGACATCAGAAGCGAACAATTAACTAATCATGTGAAACATGCAATTGGTGACAGTTAACACTGAGAGCTGATGATGAAGAGACCATTGTGAACAATATGAAAGGTTGCACTTTATTTTACAGAATGTGCACTCACAGTATACTAACCGAAGAACCCAAGTGTGTGTGTGTTGTGGCGCTCGTGAACTCACTCAGAGGCCAACACGGAAGAAAATCAGTAGTGGGCTCTATGCACGGCGGTATTTCCGGTGAAGGTTTAAGGATGCTCAATAACTTCCGCCGATCGTAGAGTACAATGCAATACCGAGAATATATAATGAATTTTATACTCCATGGTTATACTAAAGAAACGTTAGTCACAAAAACAGATAAAACAGACACCCCTCGTTGTGTTTATGCTTCATTTTAAAATTATAATAAATAAACATAACAATATATAAAATTACATCTAAACGTATGAAAGTTTCGTTTCAAAGACGGGAGGACAGTAAATTTTGAAGACTCTGTCATAATCCCGTTTTCCTCCATTTTCCTCCGCTTTAATCTCCACAACCGTAAATGGATGAGCATCCTTGCGTCAAATGCGGAACTTATGCGTGCATATAGCCCGTTGAATAAAGACATTATTTTTGTTTGTTTTTGTGCACAAAAAGTATTCTCGTCGCTTGATAAACTGAAGGTTGAACCACTTTAGTCACTTGGACTATTTAAACGATGTCTTCACTAACTTTGCTGCGCCGGCAGATGAAATGACATCGGAAATCTTGGAACAACATGAGGCAGAGTAATTACTGACAGAGTTTTCATTTTTGCGTGAACTAATCAAATACATTTACACAGCAAGAGAAAACACTGCTGCTTAAAGCTTTAGAAGACTAGAGAGCAAACTAGAAATCGCTAATACGTCACAGTGTGGATATACTTTTAGACTGTAACATATTTAGATACAAGTATCGCATATGCTGGATGATGATGCATCAGCCAATGTGTTATTATAGAAACATTTACTCCGACGTTTTTGAAGTTAACATTAACATGATAAAAATAAATGTTGAAAATTAAGCAGATACAGAATACGTTTTGAATGCACATACACATAGCCTAGAACTAAACAGGAACTCGATTATGGAGGGGTCTAAAAAATGTTGTTTTTTTTTAAACTGTGTTTTCTGTAAGAAAGCAAATATTGGAAACAGATTATCGTCATTATTTTTTACCAATCAATTATAATATAGACTAATGGTGAGATTTCATAAGTAATAAATTCATCTGTTATATAATTTTCTATTGCAGATCACACTGTTTTGCTATTTATTTGATTTAATTTTAAGTTTATAAAAGAACAATTTTAGCCTCCTTAAACCAACACACGACTAATAATATAGTGTTGGTTTTTATTCCAATTAAATTACATTACACTTATTTCAGAAGCAATGAATTCAGCAATAAGTCTGTATAAGCTCCAGAAAACAATCCATTTAGTAAGTATATTTTGTTTAATGAGCTAGAATTACCAAACACAATAGTTTATCTTTATAAATATCAGTAACACGATCCCTGTCAACTAACGGACGTTGAAAATAACACACTAAACGGCATTATACGATCATAATGAGAGAACAGTAATAATAAAACCACAATTTGGAGACATTGTACTGGTTTCCTACCTTTAGAGGTGTTCACATTATATGATTTACAGTGAATTTAATACTTTGAAGTCATCGCGGAGGACCAAGTCAACATGTCTGTTCTGCCTGTCCTGAGTCAGTTATTTCCGGTTTCATGAACAGAGGATTAATTCATCCGGAAAGACCTGCAAGCGCGCTCACGTTCATTGAAGACGTTACTGTGTTCTAGAGATCGAAGCATTCTGAGCATGCGCAGAACCAAGACTTCATCGGTACCGAAACTCTTCTCGTGATTGGTCAGCAGAGCGGTCGGTTATTTAAATAAGCCTCGTGATTCATAATCTATTAGATTTCCAGTCAGTCCTCGCCCACTACCAGAAAACACTGTAAAACGATCTTGCTTCCTGAGCGTATTTACATAAATAAAAAATAGAAATAAAAACATGAAACTGCTTTTGACAGACAAATTAATGCTATTTTGGGGCCCTATTTTCGTTATAAAATCGAATGATTAACTTTAGTTTACCAACTTTATTGATGCTTTTGCTGTCACAGTATTTTGCAATCCAGGGACATTTAATGGTATGTATGAAGGTGCTTTGTTGACAAAAGCCTTTTATTTAGGACGTGTTATGGCAAGCTGCTTAAACAAAAACATCACTTCTCCAAATCGCCCTCAGCACCAGACAGTTGTGTAAGATCCATGGATTTGACAGTGAAATTTATCTGTCCTGTGACAGATCGATTTTTGGCTCAGTTAAGCTGTAGGCTAAATCAAGAAAATAAGTAATTAATTATAAAAGTATATGCATATGTAAATTAATTATAGGCTAATATTGTTTTGTGTTCATAAGACAGAATTAAAGTTGTCTGCATTTATAAATAAGTCAGATCACCAAACTAAACCACTGTGCTATTGCTTCTTATTTACATTTTGCAACTCTATCGTACTCCTTGATATTAAAATAATTATTAATATCATTATTAAGATGATCATTATTAGGATCATTATTAAGATCATTTTATATTTATCCTAAGCAGCAATTAACAGTTCATTGCATTCAAGACATTTATCAGTTCATACATTCCCTGAAAATCAAACCCATTGCCTCGGTGTCGCTCACGGCATGCATTATCATTTGACTTTTAGGGTGACAGGGGTTTTTGTTTTTGACAGGTGCCAGTTCCAAAAATCATTGAATGTTGGACAAACTCAGGGTAACAGAACTGGTTTAAACTAGTATAAAACCAGATAAAACCAAACTAATTTAAGCCAGTTTAAGCAGTCCCACTACACTTTATACACACTTTCTTATGCAAATAAAATAATGCCAAATGTTTTTGAAACAAAAAAGCTTGTTGAATTTGATAATTGTATTGCATTATTGCCTGCATTTTAATGCATTGTATATATATGGGCTGAAATTTAACATGGTTATATAGTTAAGCTGTGAATTTTTCAATTCAAAACTTTCACACACATTTTCATTATTAAAAATTCAATAATCCATATTTGTTACAGTTCTTGAATTCCCTCTTCCTCGTCTCGTGTGATTTTTTTGTGTTGTTCCTGATGCTGTTCTGTCTGACGTCTTTGTGATTGGTGTTTTGTGTCTGGACAAAAATCTAACAATCTGGATGCAGCAGGAGGATCGACGATCTCTCTAGACAAGTTAATGTCCTACAGCATCACAAGAATGGATGCACAGGAAGAGAGTATCTCGAACACAAGGCGGGCAGTGCAGGCTCTAGTGGCGCAGGTGTGTCGAGCTCACCCAGCAACTCCAACATTTGAGAGGTCCCGCTGTGCCACCCACACCACCGGAGCCGCCCTTCCAGTCAGAACCTCGCCTACCTGTTCCTGAGGCATATTCGAGGGAACCCAATTATTGCAAATCCTTCCTGATCAGATGTTCCATGCAGGCTTACTTTATTTCAGGCCACCTGGGGGCGCTGAGAGCCAACAGACCAGCGACAGGGACACGGTCAGCCGAGCCTTCGATCACAAGCCCATGCAGGTGAGGAGAGCTCAGCTTTCCCGGGAGGAGAAGGAGAGGCGGGGATCCCAGGGACTTTGCCTCTATTCTGGGGAAGTGGGCCATTTCCTACACGCCTGTCCGGTAAAAGGACAGTAACAGTGAGGCTACTATCGGGTGGGATCTCTGCCAGAAAGACCTCATCATCATCATCCACACTCCTCCCGGTAAGACTGAGATGGGCAACATGCACACACGACTGTCTACACAATTGGACTCCGGAGCTGAAGGTAATTTCATTGACCTCAACCTCGCTCACAACCTTCAGATCCCAATCACATGGATAGACAAGGCGAGAAAAAAGGAGACGGAAGCATTAGGAGCGAAAAAATCGGTCCTCAGCCAGCTGAGAGACTCACTCGTGGTGCCATGCAATGGTACTGGACATCTGCTGGGACGGTTCGACACACCTCCGCCAGCTGGCGGACAGCAATGGCTCTTCTGGTCGAGGGCAGCCGACAGCGAGTTCTCCGTTCCCTGCTCCGCCCCCATCATGGCCGACAGTAACAGGCTGCATGCCAACGGCGAGTGGACGGTGCCTTGGACGGCTGGCACCACTCCTCAACCCAGGAGCACAACAGCGTCAACATTGCTCCAGCACCATCACCGCGGGCAACATTTGGCGACCATCACTCCCTTGTGCAACCCGACCTCCTCAGCACCACGATCCTCCTCAGCAGCGAGGACGCCATCTCTCGTGACTCCTTGCAGACTCTGCTGTGTGAGTGTACATGTGTTTTTTTAGGAGGCGTGCCCTTTGGAGTGGCTCCGAAAATTGCCTACCCTTCCTTAAACACTTTGATGTGAGTCTGAGTCCAGATCTTAAATTAATTGAGTCTTTGGGATGTGCTGGAGGAGGCTTTACAGAGTACTGGACTCTAGCACTGTCAATACAAGATCTTTACCAAACATTGATGCACCTCTTGATGGAAATAGATATTGTGATCTTATTTCCATCAAAAGGTAGCCAGGGAAAACCCAGACAACTTCTGGCAAATTTAGATTTGCTCTGAAAGTTAGTCTGGCAAAAAGCTCATTCAAACCCATTTCCAGTCCGCAGAAATTGCGGCACCAATCAGAAACGTTGGCGCGGGCTTTACACGATGACGACAGTGCTGGGATTTTTAAGCAGATTTTGTAGCCTACATTACAAAGATGGATGCCGCCGTCGAACATCACTCATTCGAATCAGCTCGCGTCTTTTTTAAGCGATTTGAACGCGTCCTTTTTGTTAAAAACCGAGCAAAGAACAACACTCAGAGATGTTTCTCCGCCAGCCGCCGCTCTGCATACGCCATCTCCTTCATCGGTCTTGTTGGTTTTAGGTCAACCCGCGACGTCCGCTGGTGACACCCCTCTGGAAATGATTCGTCTATGACGCTTTGCCAGACCATATCTCAGTTACAACTGAGAATGGTCTGGTTTTAACCAGGCTAATCATAAGGTGCATTGTTGTTTGGTTAGAAAAACACAAAAACAAATGATGGTTAAATCATAGACAGTATAAGAAATGGACAGAGCGATCTCGTTGAAACTCCATTGACACGATTGACGCCCGTTTTTGGCAATTTTTTAGCACTTCCGTCCCTGACACGCAGACTCAAACAGAGTTTGACGACGTAGATGTGACGTGAGCAACCCGTCTGTCTTCTAGTGCTGTGGCATGAGAAATCTGAATCATTCCCTTCCGAAACATGCAGAGGTGGAGAGTGTGAATAGGAGCTGTCCATGAGCTAGGAGAAGGAGACACCTTTGCTAGATATTCTGATTAATTATTTTGTCATTTTGCCTCCACGTTTTCCCGATTGCGCGCGAGCTTCTTCTCATGTCCATACGGTAATCTCTCTACTGTGCGACAGAGAGTCGCGTGGGTATGACGCAACCGTTTGCCTACTTTCACAAAAACTGCTTCTAAAGGGCCATAACACACGTTACAAGGTAATGGAGCATTTTACACATTGTCGTGTTTCTTTATAAATAAATAAAGGTCAAATGGGGTCTTCAAACGCCTCAGATGTAACGTTATTCGCCATCAAAGTGACGCCAAAATGAATGGGAGTCAATGGGAATGCTAACGTAAGTGAAGTTCTGCTACAAGATGTCAGCTCCCGCGAGGCTTCAACTTCCGGTCGATGGATTACCCCCTTGGGTTAAATACAGTAGATGGTTGCCCATCAATTAGGTTGTTGGCAATCATGCTAGAAACATAATAATCACTGCAAAAATAATCCAATCATAGACTCTTAGGCATTTGCATATTTAAATGCAAACAGCGACTTTCATCTTTTGGCTGGGCAGTGTATTATTTACTAAGTTATTGCTATTCGATAGTTCAACAATTTCCTTTATTAATAAGAACAATAAACAATAAGCTTAAAGCATGTTTAAATGTTAGAGTTAAAAGTTCAACGATATGCATACCATAGAAAAAGATCATAGTTGTAAAATTGTATGAAAAAATAGCCTGTTAAGTCATTTTATCAAACAGTGATTCTTCAGTGTCTTCATGATTGAAATGAATCCAGATGACCCATGAAAAGTTGAACAGTATTACAGTGTATAATTGGCCATTCAAGTCAGGCAGATTTTCATCAGTTTCTGCTCTCAGAATGATTCTGTAGCCTCTGGGTTGCAAGAGGAGATGGGCTGCGTTTTCTCTGCGGAGGAATGGCTGGAAGAACTTGAATGTTGCGTAAAGGTTCTCCTGTCAGCGGAGTTGGGAAGGAGCCGAGCGACTGGCTTTGCGCAATGCCGGATCGGTGCAGTTTGGATGCAAACGGGGGTGGAAGTACAGCCAGACTCGCTCCTAGAGAGGATTTGGACTTCTTCACTCCCTGCGAGACCTGGTCAGGTGGTAAAGAAACTGTGGACGACATGAAAGCTGGGTTTGTTAAACCGAAGATGTGAAAAATGCTCATGTTCAGCAAAAATACCAGGTGTATCATATGATTGGTTCCAATATACAGTTGTAATCGAAATTCTTCAACCCCATTGCAAATCTGGTTTACAGGCAAAATGTACAGACATTCAGCTGTTCGCAATGAACAAATCAAACAAAAAATAATTTAAATAGCTCAACACAACAAATGTTTCAAGTGAATTCCCCTAAATTCAACTGAAAATGCAACATTTAACTTCGGCAGTCTCAAATTATTCACCACCTGAATACAATCCCTCACAACAACACACATCTGCAAAACAGTCTCAAGCACACCTGATTCAACTAATCAAGGGCTTCATTAGTGTCACCAGGTGTGCTTGAGCTAGAACACACAACATATCTTGTTTTGTTTGCAGTATACAGTTTTTGCTGTCGTAAATGTGTAAAGTAGACTTTTGCCTATCTGTCACAATTAAAGGTAAATAAATAAGGATTTGATCTTTAATGCATTGATATGTTTATGAGAGTAGTCTGGATCTACACCATCACAAAATTGAATTTTTTACAGTACATACATGCTTGGTTTTTTATGTTTTGTCTCTGTTCTGTGTTATGTTTGTCTTTAAATGTACAGTGTGCTCGCAACGTTTTCCACCACTTAACCCTATTATTGCTGATGGTAAGCTTTAATAATAATAATGATGACTTTTAAATCCTATAAAGGTCTTAAAATAATTCATTTAAATATTAGAAGCCTTATGTCTAAAATAGATCTTCTAAGAGCCTGGGCAAGTCACAATAAACCTGATATCATTACAGTCACTGAAACATGGTTACATAGTGCCATATCTAATAATAATGTTGAAATACAGGATTGATTGAGGGTCAAGAGGAGGTGGAGTGGTCACTTATGTGTGCTCAAACTTGTGTTCTCAGCATTCTACCCCTAAAATTGGTCCAATTGATTTTGAATGTGTTTTTGTCGGTATAATATATATATACAATAGGAAAAATATGAAGAGTTCAGATGCAAAAGCCTCTAAAATTTTCTTCTAGAATGATAATTTTTATCAAGCTTGTATAGACGAATCCGACGAGCGTTCTTGTGTAGGCTGCCATCTTGTGGCGACGCCATTACTGAGCTGTTACACCGGCATAGACATATGCACCGGTATGTAAACAAACCTCGGAGATAAGGTGATAACGCACCCTTGATGACAGCTACAGCCAGGCAGACTTGTTGGGTTGATGATGTTAGACATTGGCCTCCAGTCACAGATGAAGGTACAAACGATCTTACAGATTATTTATGAAAATAGCTTGGCAAGCTAGCTAGGCTAACGTTTGCTACCGAGGAAACTAAAAAAAGATCTGTCCATTTGGCAACAATAAATAAATAAATAAATGAAATCAAATAAACAATTTCATGTTTTTCATTTGTGTCCATTATTTATCTCATTTTTACATTGCAACGGGCAAGGGTAAGGTAACGTTACAGCTAGAAAGTATACATAATATCGACCAACTACTGTTTTTAAACCATGGAAAGAGGTCAATATAACAGCAGGAGAACAATTATGTCACATAACGTTACATTCAGCTCAGGAAAGCCATTTAATGACCATAGCATGTAAATTGAATAGAAAAAATAACAAGAGAGGAGATTTTGCTGATCACTATATCACACATTTATTATATTTTTTTACTTATGTCATTAAATAATTGTTATTATACGCGAATGTCCGCGTCTTGTACTCGCCCAGGAAATCTGTGTAAACCGTACGGCTCCAGACAGCAGTCGACCTGGGGTATTCACAATGTTTTTTCTTCAAAATTGAAATTTTACTGCCACCATTAAAACAATTTATAACGGAAACTGTTTACCCACTCGACATTATACAAGGGCTAACGTTGTAACGTTAGTGACAGTCGTAAATCGCGAGCTGTTTATTCCAGTGGACGCAAGTTGCAACTAAAACAATAGAAGGCAATGGCGCAACGCTACCCAGCAACAGCTCAGTAATGGCGCCCGCTTACTTCCGGTAGTTTCGCCGGATTCGTCTATATTTAAGTTCAGTGATTTCACTTAAATGGCAATGATAATTACCTATTAATTGTTATTTAAGTGAAATTACTGAACTTAAATATACAAGTTTGATAAAAAATCATCATTAAAGAAGAAAATTTCAAATGGCATTTAGAGGCTTTTGCATCTGAACTCTTCATATACAGACCGCCTTCTGCCTCCCCTGGCTCAATGACGAAGATATTGTCAACCCTAAGCTCCTTAGAGAAGAATAATGTATGTTTTATTCTGAGTGATTTTACCAGATTTTAATTGGCTGTTTACTTTTTTACTTCAAAATTGTTTGTTGTCACAAATCTTTTACATTTTACACAGAGACTTTTTGTGTGCAATTATGTGTCTATCTACTGTAGATTTCTGAACAAACCAATAAAAATGCATCTAATAATTATGCTTTTCTTTAGCATCATGAACTGGGTATTGCATGAACCATGGAAATATGACATTAGCACGTAAAGATTAGACTTACATCTGTGAGTGCAGTGGTCACGGATGGGAGCAAGACTGTTTCGTGTGAGAGCAGTTTCTCTAACCCTCAGAGGGAAAAGATGATTTTGAGCTGTTTAAAGGAGAAACACACAGACAAAAAACTGAAGAAATGTTGGAAGTGTACATTTTATTGACCAATTCACTAATTTATATCTGGGTGTTTCTTCAATCAGGGACATAAAACTACTTGAAATCTTGAAAATGAAAACTTAGTAAAAGAATGTTTCATACGATAAAGCGAAGTGGATAAGACACATGCCTTTGGTGTGAGAGACCCAAGTTCGAATCCACTGTGAGACACCAATGTGTCCCTGAGCAAGACACTTAACCCCTATATTGCTCCAGAGGCGTGCGACCTCTGACATATATAGCAAGTGTAAGTCGCTTTGGATAAAAGCATCAGCTAAATGAATAAATGTAAATGTACTGCTGGCAATGTGATCTGGCAACGTGATAAAGCATGCGCAAATATATTTAAACATATTTTAGATTACCATAAATCCTTATAAAGGTAAAGACAATAGAAGTAATAATAAATTTACAGTCTCAAGTACGTGAAGTTCATACATAATACGTAATAAGTACTCTTTAAAAGTATGGGACAGGTAAGGGGCAAGGCAAGCCCAAATTAGGAAAGGTCTGACTAAAGCAGCTTTTTTAAAATTAACGAAAAGAGTCAAAAAATGTTCACCTAATTGACCCTTCGCTAAGCCACGACCGAAAACCGCCACTGGCCAATCATGTCTTAGCAACCGTAACTATGCGCGGGAGGTCTGGCAAGCTTTCGAACGAGGGAAACATTAGGCGTTTCTCAATGTCAAGGAAGGATCCTCGGAAGCTGGAATTTCGAGGATGCTACGTCATCGACGTCCGTCGAAGGATTGTTCCAATGTCGAGGATCCTCAGAATTTCAGTCCTTCGTTCGGAAAATATCCCATACACAGAAAGGATGCATATGTGTAGCCTTCGCGCTCTTAAATCACTCACAATCCAATGCGCAGCTTTGCTATCTTGTTCAAAAAAAAAAAAATGTCGACCGTTAGCGGAGTCGGAGTGATAACGGCAATATGCGGTAAAATTTCAGTTTAGCCATTTATTTAATGTTTGTTAAACTATTTAACATATCGGCTCAAATTTGCTGAGGGGATTTAAAGCTGTTCCCTTTTACTGGTGATGAACTTTTTGATTTTTACTTCATATAGGCTAACGTTATAGCCTTTTTTGTTGGTCACATATTTTACCATTGCATGTGTTTTAACAGCTAGATCATGTTGCTATGGACGTAGTTCTGTTTACTCCGGTAATATAATCGTTTTTGAATGAATAAACTCCTTTTTAAATCAATATTTTGTGTAGGTAGCCGTGTTATAAGTGGGAAAATGTATAGCGAGGCGGTTGTTACAGCGAATACAACCCCTTCAGGCTGATTCAATCAAGATCCCTCTGCTTTAGAGTTTGCGGGGTTGTATCCACTATAACAACCGCCTGGTTATACATGATTATCCCTTATACTTTATTTATTTATTTCTATGAGGAGGACTGACAAGACAAAATAAGTACTGTCAAGTGTATTTAAACAGTGCAGTAGGCCTACACCAGCACTATGATTTTTGCAGTGCCGAAGCGGACCTTTCACTGATGTAATGACGCAATGACGTGCACTTGCTAGCCTGTTCCATTTACGTGTTCTCCGAATGCTAAAGAGGACCCTTGCCTAACCTCTGAAGGAACCCAGATAGCAAACTGACATTGAATCAACGTGGAAATATGACATCGAAACAACGTTGATTTGACATTGTTTTGCTCATCGAATTAACGTTGAACCAACGTCAGACGCGTCATTCTTTCAAAACTAACGGAAAATCAACCTGAAATCAACGCGTTGTTTCAACGTTATGAAAGCAAACCAATTTTCGATTTCATTTAGCTTTGAAGAATGCCGCGTCTGACGTTGGTTCAACGTTAATTCGATGAGCAAATCAACGTTGTTTCAATGTCATGAGAGACGTCGTTTCCACGTTGATTCAATGTCAGTTTGCTGTCTGGGAAATGACTTGGAAGGACCCATCCTGCCAAGGAAGTATCCTTGACATTGAGAAACACCTATTGTGCAAATCTGATACCGGTATACTAAAAGTTTGGACACGGGAGAGGAATTGTTTTCCTTCCAGAAAATCTAAAAGCCAAGGGGAGAAATGATTGGCGTGATCTAGCGTTTATGTGACTCAATGTGTTTAGAGACCCATTCACAACTAGCGTTACTGGTAAATGTCGACATGCTTAACAAAAACATCTAACGTTATGTCTTGGAAATATTGACGGTTCTTTGGTCATAATGATAACGTAAAATAAGACGATTAAAGAGACAAGACAAGGCTCACTGACATTCTTTAAAATATATTTCAGCATTTTGTTAATCGACGTCCTAACGTTATCCCTTACTAAGTAACTTAACCCAATCCGATCGTGGCTCTCCCGGTATTAGTGTTATTCCACAAGATTTATTGATAAACTGTTTGATTTATAATTATTAAGATTATTTTCACATACCCTGCTGTGTATGAACATAGCTGTTCCTCAATTTGTGTTTCCCATTTGAACGGTCAGCGTATGAGGCGCTGCTGCTTGCGCTGGGACTATAACGTTAGGCTTTAACTTCAATTTTTAAGAAATTCTTCTCTAATCGGTTGCATAAAATGTGAATATATCCCTCGAATGCATACTGTAGTCTCTTTTGTCTTGCTCTCTCAGATATTTCACTTGTTCGCCGAAAATTACTAATTATCTCATTGAAATGTCTGACACCGGGTGCATCCACACTATCCACAAGTTTCCGAGGGGCGCTCCTGTAAAAAATAAAGTGTGTGAAACTTCCGGTGAGGCGGCGGAAGTAGCATTCCAATGGTATTTTGTGTGTTAGTTAGCGAAGAGGCTAGCTGTTTTTCGGAGAATTATTTTACTATTTAAAGACGCAAATCTTTATGAGAGATGGTGTTACGGAGCAACATGTGCTGTTCGCGGTTGTATGTATAACCGGATTAAACTAGTTCAGTGGCTTAAACGTGATTGTTTTGAACATAAACTGAAAACGAAATCAGAGTGATCCTGCCAACGACTGTAGTTTCCATCACCTCCCAAAAGACGACGAATCTTCCTGTGTACATTTGTTTAAATTCTTAATATTCTATAAACTCTATCAGCATGTGATTGGCTGTTCGCTACTGATGTTACAGCTAAACTCAGGATCAAAGCCTGTGTTGACAAGAATACCAAATGTGCCAGTTAATGTATTCAAGCAGCACATTCACTTATAATTTTGAATAAACTCCAAAGCACAATGACTAAGTGTGTATTTTTTTTTAATTGTTTGTCAGCTCGCACAACTGTCTGTCACCATGCCTTGATGAGTATTGATAATTAATAATGTTATTATAATACTCCCAATCAACTACTGCGGAGGGTAAAGGTACTGTTATTTCACCCTTTTTAATTTCGTTGAGGTTGTGTTCCCACATCGTTAGCTAGTTTGGATCGCTATAACTTGAATGACTGTCAACTGTTGAATGAACGAGTGTCAAGCATGTCAAATCGCGCTTTGTTTACTTCCAACCGGAAGTCGCGCCCACTTTTGACGCAAGGCCTCATGGGGCGTAGGAAACTTGTGGATAATAAATGGGCCAGCCGTGAAAGCTTGACAGGCGTAGCAACAGTAACTAGGGAGGGCGGGGCTTAGCGAAGAGTCAATTGAAGAATCATCTACCTACCAATATGGAATACCTTACCGTGGTCATTTCTTTGTATGTATGGTGAGTGATTTGAGCACAGCACATCTAAAGGACTCGAAGTTCCCTGCAGGAGCTTGTCAAGCAGTCGTTCAGATGGAGTTGAGATCCAGGCTTTGTGAGTCAGTATCTGACTGGATTCGGTCTTCCATGCAAGTCCCACAGCTTTTTCATCTTTATGTTTACCATCAAACAGGTCATGCTCGCTTTTGCTCTTCTGCGACCTGTGCGCTAAATGTCCAACCACGTGACCTCCACCGGTCCTGTGGGCCAAAGCCTGAGAGTCTGCCAGCAAAGACTTACCGAGAGTAATTGGAGGAAGACTCTGTGTGCGTATGGGTGGGAGACTTAGGAAGTCTTTGCTGGATGTGTCCTCAATGAGGTGGGCTTTCTCAGACTCATTATTTCGCTTTCTGACAGTAGAGCTGTTTTCACTCTCATCTCTGGCTAACGGTTCGACAACACAATCAAACATTGTAATGATGTCGTCGACCTCAGACGTCTCTTCTCTGAGCTGGCATTCTTGACTCAAGTCTATCTGCTGAGAAGGATGCAGTTCTTTCTTCTTCTTGCAGAAGATGTGATTTAGCATGCGAAATTTTCCCTCCTTGCGCATAGAAGAGTCACTGTTTTGGGCATGCATTGGCCTGCTTGAGTCAGACCTGTGAAAAAATATGGCCATCTTTAGTTTAGTTTATAAATACTTATGAAACTCATCCTGCATTTTACATCTGACTGATTCAAGAACAAAGTATGGTTTGCAGTGTGTGTGTGTGTTCACCATTCACTACTCGTACAGTATGTGCACTAACTTGGATGGTTTTACTGCAGAGGACAAATTGCCTTCACATGTCACTTTTAGTTGCATATGTCTTATTTTATGCTACATATTGCATGAGAAATAAACAAACCAAAAATTGTTGACTGCACTATATCATTTGACTGGGAAGGAAGCATTTCATGGAAACATGCTTTAACTTACATTTTTGTTACATTTTTAATGAAGTGTCAGTGAAAATGATGACCTACTGTATAAACTGTCACAGTCACTCAAGAGGCAATCCACGCATGACGATATGTCTATTTCCACCCTTCTATCATATATTTAAGTATCATCAAACACTGATCAGGCACAACATTAAATCCACCAGTGTAATATTGTGTAAGAGCTCGGATGTGTCGAGGCATGGACTCTGAACACGTTCTTCTGTGGTTTCTGCCACCTATTTCTATTTATGGATTCAGAAAATCTCATAGATACTAAAGCGCATTGAGATCTGGGGAATTTGGAGGCCAAGGCAACACTATGAACTCTTTGCCACATTCCTCAAATCATTTGACCCCCAACAATGTTTCTATTTTTATCCTTATCCTGCTAAAAGAGGCCACAGTCATCATGGAACACCATTGCCATAAAGCGGTGTACATGGTCTACAACAATCTTTAGGTGGTCAAAGTAACATGTTTATCTCTAGGGCATAACACTGGCTCCACCGACCTGCCTTCTTCCCATAGTGCATCTCTCCCCTGGTGAAATGTGTACACACCTGGCCATCCACCTGATCTAAAAGAAAACATGATCAGACCAGGTAACCTTCTTCCGTTGCTCCCATGGTCCAGTTCTGGTGCTCACATACCCATTGTAGGTGCTTTCGGCAGTGGACCCTGCATCACAACAACAACCGGTCTGTGTTTTTCTGATTCCTTTCTATCATTGGTAGCATTAAGTTTTTCGGCAATTCGGGCTACAGTAACTCTTCTGTTTGATCGGACCAGATGGGCTAGCCGTCACTCCACTCGTGCATCAATAAGCCTTGAGCACCCATGATCAGGTTTTTGCCAGAGGTTCCCTGAGGATGGTAAGGTCACTGACGCCCCTACTTCTCCCCACTAAGGCTGTCAAAATTCAAATTTTTAATATTAAAAAAATTAAAAAAGCAAAATTTTTGCTTGCAGATTTTTGGTGTGTCAAGAAGCACGAGATATGATGAGGACTTTACTGAAGTGGTTTATGTCAGCTTATCCAGTACAATGCAGTGCAGCTGCGTTGTTAATTAAAACAATTTAAGTCAGCAAAAAAGGCTTCCTACTGACGAAAATCGTCTCAGGTGGAGGAAAAATTATGCGGTAAAATCTGGCAATGATGTACTTGACCATACCTGCCACATAGGTTAGAGCAGAGCATGTGTTTTCATCAGCTGGAAACATTGTCAACAAAAAACGCTCAGCACTTTGACGCTCAGCTCAGATCAAAAAACGCTCAGCTCAGATCAAGTTGAGCGTCTGGTGTTTTTGATGTGGAAGTGGATTGTTTGTGAATATCAGTTTGCTATTTTGTGTTCATGTAGTACAATACACTGTGTGTTGAAGTGTGTTTTCTCAGGTTACTGATGCACTTACACAGTTTTATGCACTTCGTTACCTAATTTTTCTTTCATGCACATTCCAGAAATTACATTTTATTTTACATTATTTTACATTACATCATGTTTACATTTGCTTAATGCGCTCGCTTGCACCCTCTAGTGGACATAGGACTGCCTTTCAGTATTAGTATTGCCTTCAGAATCGAGTATAATTCAAATTTTGCTAATAGTTAAGAAAGAAATTCAAATTGAGCTTTTCAGACATTTTGACAGCCCCACCCCCCACAAAATGGAAATATAGTGTAGGCTTTTGCCTGGCTCTGGGTGAGTGGTGGCACTAGTTGGAAGGGTCTGTGGTCCCATCTGTGGTGTGGACCAATCAGGAACCTCAAATACATCAGGTTAGCCAAAAGACTAAATTTGAGGCAGGATTCATGGACACTTTTACATGTGTTGTCTTATCGTCCGGCTGCAAAAATACCAATCCAGATGCTCTCTCCCACTTCCTGATACCATTATGCCTTGTGCGGTGGGAGCCATCATCTGTCTTGCCCTGCTCTCGCTCTCCATCTCTGCCCTATATTCAGAGTGCTCTCCCTGTTTATGATACTCTGCCATTCTCTTGATGTGACTTGATGTCTTAATGTACTATTATCTTGGCTCTCGACCCTCAGTTGTTTCTCAGAATACCATTCCTCTCCGCTAATCTCCGTCTGGGGATCTGTCTTCTGTGCGCTTTTGCCTAACTTTTCAATAAACTATTGGGGGAAGTTTTGCTAAATAGTTTTCCCAAAATTCCTCAACAGCTGTGTGAAACTACAGCGGTTATTGGTGCTAATGGGGGGGGGGGGGGGGGTTCCTTTAAAAAGTCACAGATATTTCAGTATGTACTCAACGTTTTTTTTTTTGATTGCCAACAAAATAGAACACAATTTTAATACAAATAAAACAAATGACAAACCTGTTTTCAGTGGAGAGGAGCTTGATGCATGCAGTATGTCCACAGTACATGGCGTATGTGAGTGGCGTATTCTCGTTAATATCTCGAGGGTTGGGCTCCACTCCCAGCTCCAACAAAACCTGCACACAGTCATCTTTACCTGCTGCGGCGGCCCAGTGGAGAGGGGTCCTGACACAAAAACAGAAATCATGCCTGTAAGTTATGATTGTAACCCAAATCGAGACAATGCGTCGATGACACTTTGGAAACGCCCCTGCGTGATTGTGTCTGAAGCACGTATCAACTAGTCCAATGGCGAGAGTGAACATCACAGGTGGGTAATGTCACAACCAGGAAAAGATAAAAGCACATCTGGTTAGAACCGGTTATCTGGTTATCTTCTAACGCTGAAGCAAGTCGATCACAGGTTGAGGTTACAGTTGTAACCTGAGATGTTCGCTTTTGAGGAAACTTGCGATGTGTCAATGGCGCTTTGGGAACGAGAATGCCCGAATGCCACATTCAACCCGCCATCATGACATGAGAACTCTAGACCCTGGGTTATCCATGTCTAAGTCATAAAATCTGACAACGTACGCGGTGAAGACCGGCCAGCCACATCACAAACTTCTTGAATGGACACCCCAGTTTAGGGCCTTGGAGGCTGCCACACCCATAGAAGAATGGGCTCTAGTGGCCAAAGGTGAAGGCTGACACAAAACCTCCTGTTTAAGAGAGATAACCTTGACTATCCACTTGCTAATCGTCTACTTGGATGCAGGAAGGCCTTTCTTAGGGGGCCCAAAGCATACCAGTAATTGATCAGACTTTCTCCACTGGGCAGATCTGTGGGCATAAGTATCCAGTGCTCTGACTGGACAGATGAGGTTCAGTTTCTCCTGGTCTAAATCCTTGAGGGGAGAAGGACAGAACGCTTGCAGTACTATAGGCCATGGTGCAATGGTTGGAACCTTAGGAATGTAACTGGGTTTCGGACAGAGGAACGCTTTGACCATCCTGCGTGCAAACTCAAGGCGTGAAGGAGATACCGACAGGGCCTAGAGATCTACTACTCTTTTCAGTGAGGAAATGGCTCATAGGAACACAGTTTTGAGGGTAAGAAATTTTTCTGAAACAGTATCAAAAGGCTCAAAGGGACCGGCAGAGAGACCTTCTAGAACAAGAGCCAGATACCAAGCTGGAATTCTGGTAGGAACTGCAGGCCTCAGATTGGTTGATTGCCATGTGATTGGTTGATTAGATAATTGCATTAATGACAAATTGAACAGGTGTTCCTATTAATCCTTTATGTGAGTGCATATGTCTAAGGCTATGTTTACACGGAAACAATCTGAAGAGAAAACGCAAAGTGGCATTGGTGCGTTTAGACAAGCGGTATGGGTGGGAAATCTACATGCATATGGTGACGCAAAAGTGTGTGAAATTCGATGTCGTGTGGCTAGGTGCCGATGTGGAGCCAAGTCCACGTACAACCTTCCCTGTCTAGCAGACTTTTGCGTTCAAATCTAGTCTTAAAACACACCTCTTTTTGTTGGCTTTTAATACATTTGTCTTGATTTATCTGTTCTCTTATAGTCTTTTTATTTTGTATTGTACAGCAATCTGGTCAGCCTTGTTGCTGTTATTAAATGTTCTTTAGAAATAAACTGAAATGAAATGAACTGAAAAAGGGCATACTATTTCCCATTTAAGAATTTTGACATTTTAATCAAATTTCTGCTACAATGCAAACACAAAGTTTCATTCTGCCCCATTACAAATAAAAGTGAAATGATGTCCTCCAGTCCAAACCAATGGCAAAAATTCTTTTGCTAGCAAAACCGAGTTTTGTCTTAGTTGTTCCTATGGTAAGCAAGAAAGCACTTGAACGCAGACATGCCTAAAAACTAATGTGACTCTCCATTCACATATCACACAACATACAGTTTATGGTTTACTCTACCGTTCATCCACGTCTAAAGCTTGCAAGTTGGTCTCAGGAATTCGTGACAGTTCATAGATGATGTCGCTGAATCCCGCTGCGGCGGCGATGTGAACGCAGGTCTTCCCATTCTCATCATCATAATTGATCACAGAGGAGCCCAGATTATGGTCAAGAATGAGGGAACACATTAACTGGCTGCCACTCTGCCACATAGTTATAAAACAATGAGACATTAATAAATTAATAATCAACTTGCACATATAAAATGTACATATAAAACAATGTTTACAATGAATTTAAGACATAAATAGTATTAAATTGCATGATGAAACATTACATTTTTCTACCTTTTTCTGATATTACAATTATAAATCATTTATAATTATGTATAAATATAGATATAGAGTATGAATTAGTTTTCTATAATATACCATTACAATGTTATGTTAATGATTTGTACCTGCACAGCCCAGTGGAGCGCTGTTTTAAAGTCTTTGTCCACGAGTGTGGGGTCGGCTCCTTTCTGCAGCAGGGCCTGCACATGCTCTGGGCGGTTGTGGAAAGAAGCCCAGTGAAGAGCTGTCATTCCCTGCCAAACAACAATCAGAGCGTTACACGGGTTACACAAGTGCTCTTGGCTGTTCATTTATAATAGCAAATGGAGCATCAGTTGTTCAAAATGAATCTGATCAGATTGGATCAAATCTTGAAAATTCTACATTGCTGAACATCAGATTAGATCACTAAATCCAATCTTGGTTTTGATCTGGATCAAATCATCAGTTTGTGTTGTTCAAAACTTTTTAGTAAGATCGGGATACATTTGATCCAAAAAACAACGACAACAACAACAACAATAACAGGATTATACTGATCCCAGCAGGAGGGTGGATTTCAGGAACAAAAATTGTATAAAACTTAAAACTGGTCAAAAACTACAACATTTGTATCATGTAATATATATATATATATATATATATATATATATATATATATATATATACGTATATTAACTGTTGAAGTAATAAATTAGAAATAGACATTAGGCTAGATAGCCTTTCAGTAGCCTAACTGTAAAGTGAAAAAGAGATTTTGGCACCAAAAAATAATCCTCATTTAGAGTGGGGTTTTTTCATCACTTTTCTGAAAAGTATTGAAATATGTAAGTGTGTATCTGGATCAAGGTGATCCAATCCAAATTTGCTTTGAAATATCGGCACAAAAGTTAAATGGATTATCTGATCCTGGATAGCACAATTTCCAAATTCAGATCATTCTGATCCCGATTAAACTTTTTGAACAAATGGGCCAATCAAAATCAAAATAAAGAAATAGAAGCCTATTATAGACGTTAAGATTTTTTGCCTTTATGAAAATAGGTGTGTTTGCCTTGAACAAACCTATTCCAGAGTGTTTGGGAAATGTCCCACCCAACCGCCAGTTTCAACAACGGTTCAACAACCGATTGTTGTATGGCACCAAAGTACCACAAGAGGGATTTAAAAGCAAACAGAGCCATCTATTCTCTAAAGGCTCTTGCGGTACTTTAATATCATACACCAATAGGTCTGAACAGTGCCGCTTCAGCCAATATGTTGACTTTAAAAGAGACCAGCCTCAAAGCCCAAAGTGTACTTTACCGGTTTGACAGTTTAAGTTGGAAATTTAATTTGCAGATCAATGCTCAGAACGTGGTCATAAATGGTGTATAACTACTGCATAAATACCATTTAGTACCATAAAATCCCCTAAAAATACCAAATATTAAATTAAAAATCATTATTGAATTAAAATTGAATACATTCATTTCTTTGAAATAAAAAAAGCCCTTTTTGACTGCCACAATAGGGACACCAGAGGGTTAAATGTGTTCTTAATTAAGTTTAAAAAAAAGTGTTGGTATTTTTATTTAATTAAAGTATATTTCCTGCAATTAGTTTTCTTTTTAAATAATATATATTTTTAAGATTTGAAGTACACTACAAGTTCTGTGACTCACCTCATTGTCTTGATGATTGATTTCACACAGTGTTGACTGCTGTAGCAGCACAGCCATGAGCCTTCAACAAACAAACAAACAAAGCATGTTTATAACTCCGTAAATGCCATATACGCCATTTTAATTCCATCATAGAATGCGAACAAGATAATCAATGAAAAAAAATGTAGGTCTTGATTTTCTAAGTCAGAAAATTACAAAACCCGATTCCAAAAAAGTTGGGACACTGTACAAATTTTGAGTAAAAAAAGAATGGAATAATTTAGAAATCTCATAAACTTATATTTTATTCAAAATAGAATATAAATGACATATCAAATGTTGAAAGTGAGACATTTTGAATTGCCATGCCAAATATTGGCTCCTTTTGGATTTCATGAGAGCTACAAATTCCAAAAAAGTTGGGACAGGTAGCAATAAGAGGCCAGAAAAGTTAAATGTACATATAAGGAACAGCTGGAGGACCAATTTGCAACTTATTAGGTCAATTGGCAACATGATTGGGTATAAAAAGAGCCTTTCAGAGTGGCAGTGTCTCTCAGAAGTCAAGATGGGCAGAGGATCACCAATTCCCCCAATGCTGAGGCAAAAAATAGTGGAGCAATATCAGAAAGGAGTTTCTCAGAGAAAAATTGCAAAGAGTTTGAAGTTATCATCATCTACAGTGCATAATATCATCCAAAGATTCAGAGAATCTGGAACAATCTCTGTGCATAAGGGTCAAGGCCGGAAACCCATACTGAATGCCCGTGATCTTCGGGCCCTTAGACGGCACTGCATCACACACAGGAATGCTACTGTAATGGAAATCACAACATGGGCTCAAGAATACTTCCAGAAAACATTGTCAGTGAACACAATCCACCGTGCCATTCATCGTTGCCGGCTAAAACTCTATAGGTCAAAAAAGAAGCCATATCTAAATGGGAACCAGAAGCGCAGGCGTTTTCTCTGGGCCAAGGCTCATTTAAAGTGGACTCTAGCAAAGTGGAAAACTGTTCTGTAGTCAGACGAATCAAAATTTGAAGTTCTTTTTGGAAAACTGGGACGCCATGTCATCCGGACTAAAGAGGACAAGGACAACCCAAGTTGTTATCAGCGCTCAGTTCAGAAGCCTGCATCTCTGATGGTATGGGGTTGCATGAGTGCGTGTGGCATGGGCAGCTTACACATCTGGAAAGGCACCATCAATGCTGAAAGGTATATCCAAGTTCTAGAACAACATAGGCTCCCATCCAGACATCGTGTCTTTCAGGGAAGACCTTGTATTTTCCAACAAGACAATGCCAAACCACATACTGCATCAATTAAAACATCATGGCTGCGTAGAAGAAGGATCCGGGTACTGAAATGGCCAGCCTGCAGTCCAGATCTTTCACCCATAGAAAACATTTGGCGCATCATAAAGAGGAAGATGCAACAAAGAAGACCTAAGACAGTTGAGCAGCTAGAAGCCTTTATTAGACAAGAATGGGACAACATTCCTATTCCTAAACTTGAGCAACTTGTCTCCTCAGTCCCCAGACGTTTGCAGACTGTTATTAAAAGAAGAGGGGATGCCACACAGTGGTAAAAATGGCCTTGTCCCAACTTTTTTGAGATGTGTTGATGCCATGAAATTTAAAATCAACTTATTTTTACCTTAAAATTATGCATTTTCTCAATTTAAACATTTGATATGTCATCTATGTTGTATTCTAAATATAATATTGAAATTTGAAACTTCCACATCATTGCATTCTGTTTTTATTCACAATTTGTACAGTGTCCCAATTTTTATGGAATTGGGTTTGTATTTGGATGGTTTTTGGGAGGGGTTGAAAATTAAAAGTGATTGGTGAAATCAAGCATTCTTTTCAGAGGCAGAGCACACTATTCTTACGATGTAGTTTACAATCCAAAAAAAGATGTGTCGTAGAATGAAGACTACTTTTAATAGAACACCAAGACCACATTAAATATTAACAGTACAGAACAAAATCAACGGAACCAGGAACAGGTGTGAACTTATCAGAAACCATGACAACCAACCATTAACAAGAATTGAAGTGAAAACTATAAACAGAACATGACAATGAACCTCAACACAACATGATCGTGACAATTATTATTATTTTGAAGAAAACCGGGGTGGGTTCAAATAAGTTTGACTTCTATCCACTCCGTTTCGAGCAATAGATTTAGGTTTGGTTAAAGTCGATGTAAATATTATGAATTTAAAGGCTTGTACAGATTAACCAAAATGCTGCGCATTGCCTTGTCATGTGTAACTGTATATTGCTCGAAATAAACAAATAAATAAATAAATAAATAAATAAAAACACATTTTTTTTCACCTTTTTTTCAGAATAACATGCACTGATGAATCAAGGAATGTACATTAAGAAAATGAATTTTTGGTTTCATGTTGACATTTTAGCAACATATCTTAATATCTTAACTCATTATTTCCAGTACGTTATCAACTGATGGATGTTTATAACAAGAACATAAAGTATAAAAAGAGGTTTTAGTGTAAGAATCAAATTTTTCTGTATTTGATTTCCTCCTGTTTAGTAATTACAATCTCGTCATCTTTTCAAAAGCACAGAAAGTAATTTTACTGTACTCCTCACTACCTCTTGTTTTATTAACTTATTTGCAATAACAACTTCTATTTATTTTCCTTGTTACCTGAAGTCAGTTTCAGCAGTAGCAGCATGAATTGGCAAACGTCCGTTCTTATCGGGAATGTTCTGCTTTGCCCCGTTCCGAAGCAAACACACACAGCCTTCCAGCCAACCCTGCAGAAGTTAAAAACCACAACAGATTACATTAAAGGTCATACACAACAATAAGCAACCATTTCATTCAGTCAAAGAAATGAAGGTCACTGCAACTTTGTACATGACAGCTCACAATTCACTGACAACAGCGCACACAAACAAGGCAGAAATGTGAATTTTTCGAGTCAAGTCACCTTTATTTATAATAAAGTACAGATTGTACAATACAGATTGTATCAAAGCAGCTTTACAGTGATAACATGAAAAAATACAACAAAGTTTGTTTCTAGAGGAAAATTGCGCCATCATCCACCTTAAGTAAGGCAGATCAATAATATTGTTGAATATTAAATGTCCCCAGCTAAGCAAGCCAAAAGCCAAGGCAACAGTGGCAAAGAACAAAATCCATAGAAAAACTCCATCAGTGACAGAATGGGGAAAAAACCTTGGGAGAACCCAGGCTCAGTCAGGGGCCAGTTCTCTTCTGACCAACGAACGAACAGTGTATGATTATGATTCAGGCAGCATTACAGGTCAGAAGTCAGATTGGATCAGAACATTCAGAATATTTATCCAGTTCCCTTTCGAGGGAACTCGCGATGCGTCAATGACACTGTGGGAACGCCCCTTGCGTGAATGCGTCTGAACACTTGTGTCAACTAGTCCGATGGCGAGAATGAGCATCACGGGCGGGTGATGCCATGACCAGGAAAGGATAAAAGCACATCCGGAATCGCCCCGTGTCAGCTTCTGTGCCTCAGCAGCAGTTATACAAGCAGTTATACAAGAAGTCAATATTATATGAAATGGCATCCAAACAAGTGTTCAAGCAGTGTGTTCCTCCTTGCCCTCGTTTCCTTACGGGTGGGGATACACACGAGCTATGTGTCATTTGTTTGGTAGCGGAGCATGCAGTGTCATGCAGTGGGAGAGGTTATGGAAGGTCGCTCAGCTCAATGTCTCTGGGCGAGTCATCATCTTTCGTGGCACATAAACTGCCTGGAGATGATGGCCGTCTTCAATGCTTTGAGACATTCCCTGGTAGACCTGAGTAGACCTCACATGCTTGTTTGCACAGACGGTGGTCTCCTATATAAATTACCAGGGGGGTCTGCGTTCGTGGACAAATGCTGTTCGGCCTGCGTGGAAAAATGCTGCTATGCCGAGAATTTTAGGTTTGTGTGTTAGCACCCCCCACCTAAAACAATCATTCATAAAACGCATTAAACTTTAGTTTACAAAGACGTGAAACTCACCGAGTGTTCAGGGATGTTCACTGACATGCTCACACAAAAATCACTGCAAAATATGCTTTCCAACAGGTTTTATCGTAGTTTTTGTCCGACTCCATTGACTTGACTTGGTACAAAAACTACGATAAAAACTGTGTTGTTGTTGTGTGGAATATGGTGCACGCGTAGCAGCCGGGTGCTGGGCGTACCCAAAACAAGGATAGGAATAGGCAGCTTTTTTAGCTCAATACAGACAGATTTCGCAAAACAGGCAGAAATCACTTGCATTGTGAACGTCAGACTTACATAATCATTTTCGTTCGGACTCGTCATCAACGAAAACTCGAAAACGTCAAGTCATGTTTTAGTCACCTTAGAGCCATTTTTAGCTTGTCATTGTTGCGTT
Source organism: Pimephales promelas (assembly GCF_988280905.1). Lineage (NCBI taxonomy): Eukaryota > Metazoa > Chordata > Actinopteri > Cypriniformes > Leuciscidae > Pimephales > Pimephales promelas. The sequence continues at coordinate 17,341,267 of NC_142791.1, forward strand.
ATCGTCATAAAAAAGTGCGTCAACAAAATCATTTCGTTATCGTCACTGACGAAAACATCATTGCCGGGACATCAGAATGTTGGAGCAGACATCCTGTCGAGACAGGGGCTGAGGAATGGAGGCTCCACACCAAGGTGGTGGAGCACATATGGGAGGTTTATGGCCAGGCTCAGGTGGATCTGTTCGTGTCTCAGGATATGACGCACTGTCCACTGTGGTTTTCCCTCATACAACAAACCCCGCTGGGGCTGGACGCATTGGTACAGATGTGGCCGAGGCTACGGTTGTACGCTTTTCCCCCGTTTGCTCTGCTCCCGGGAGTTCTGGAGAAGATCCGCCAGAATGCAGCGAGTGACTTGTTAGTAGCTCCGTTCTGGCCAAGCCGAATTTGATTCTCAAACCTAATTTCCCTTCTAGACGGTCCTCCCTTGGAGCTGCCGGTTAGGAGGGACCTTCTTTGTCAGGCGGGAGGAGATATTCTCCATTCTCGCCCAGAAGCACTCAAACTGTGGGTCTGGCCTCTGTGGGGGCCCGACTCATAGAAACTGGGCTCTCAACCAAGGCTGTAGAGACCATTTTAAGCTCCAGAGCTCCATCCACGAGGAGACTTTATGCCCTGAAATGGAGAGTTTTTACAGCTAATTGCACCATTGGTTCAATATATGAGTTCCTCCAAGACCGTTTCTCGTCAGGGTTATCCCCTTCTACTCTGAAGGTTTATGTTGCAGCTATCGCTGCCTACCATGCTCCCTCTGGGGGTTCATCTGTTGGGAAAGATCCTCTTATTATTCATTTCCTCCGTGGTACCCTGAGGCCTGCAGTTCGTTCCAGAATCCCATCCTGGGATCTGGCTGTTGTTCTAGAAGGTCTATCTGTCTCTCCGTTCAAGCCTCTTGAGTCTGTCTCAGATAAATTTCTGACCCTCAAAACTGTGTTCCTTCTAGCTATTTCCTCTCTGAAAAGAGTAGGAGACCTCCAGGCTCTGTTTGTGCCTTCTTCATGTCTTGAGTTTGCGCCCGGTACGGCTAAGGTTTTCCTCTATCCCAAATGAGGTCACGTTCCTAAGGTTCCAACCAACATACCTAGGCCTATCCTTCTGCAGGCGTTCTGTCCTCCTCCTTTCAAGATTCAGACCAGGAGAAACTGAACCTCATGTGTCCAGTCAGAGCACTGGATACCTATGTTCACAAAGCCTCACGTTGGAGAAATTCTGACCAGTTCTTTGTGTGCTTTGGTCCGCACAAGAAGGACATTCCTGCATCTAAACCGACAGTTAGCAAGTGGATAGTCGAGGCTATCTCTCTTGCATATGAGGTTCTGGGCCATCCTTCTCCTTTATCTATCAGAGCCCACTTTACTAGGGGTATGGTGGCTTCTAAAGCCTTACTCTCAGGGGTATCTATTCAGGAGGTGTGTGACTCAGCTGGCTGGTCCTTACCACTTACGTTTGTCAGATTTTATGACTTGGATGTTGGGTCTAGAATTCTTATGTCTTCATATCGTAACAGACAGGTTCTCGGATGTATGGCGTTCGGGCATTCTCATTCCCACAACGTCATTGACGCATCGCGAGTTCCCGAAAGGCAACGTCTCAGGTTACCACTGTAACCATAGTTCCCTGAGATAGGGAACGAGACGATGCGTCACTTTGCCATACCTCCTTCATCGCTGAGATCGACGGCTTCGACTTTCTGTTGAAGCTGACGAGGGGCGATTCCGGGTGTACTTTTATGCGTTCCTGGTCGTGACGTGGACGCTATTGGACTAGTTGACACAAGTGCTCAGACGCATTCACGCAGAGGCGTTCCAGCAGCGTCACTGACGCATCGTCACGTTCCCTGTCTCAGGGAAATATGGTTACAGTCGTATCCTGAGACGGTTTTAATGTTGTTATTATGTCTGTGTGGTGTTTTTAAATATGCTTTTAGACAAACCATGTGTAAATTCATTAGTCGACAGCATTGCTGACTATTTCCTCCCTAAAACTGCAGTGAACCAAAGTGTCTCAAAAACACAGTTTGAAATCGCTGGCGTCAAAAGCTACCTTATAACCAATCAGATCAACCTGTGATCGTCAACAGGTGGATCTTTGAGCTGCTGTGAGAGAGTGAAGGTGGGGCTTATTTGCATATTCATAGAACCGAGCATTCAAGCTTTTTTAAGACATGAAGACATTTTTTTCAAGGAAAAACTTTTAAATATGTCATTTTGGTGATCAAATTTGAGTTTTAAGGGGTAAAATTATTGACTACAGGGGGACTTTAACAAATCTGTTTGAGATTTAATTAATACTATATTTTTGCTATTGTGGATATGCTAATTATGTATGCTATGATATTATGAGCTAATATGCTATTATATTTTTGCTAATTATGGATATGCCATCTGAAGACTATTTCCAATTTTTCACAGTTATTTACAGATTCAATCATAGGCTCGTTCTTATCTACTAGAGCATGTTCGCACATGCGCAGTCTTCAAAAACACAGCTTTAAATCTCTTGACAAACTAAAAGACGTAAATGGCATTTTTATGTATTTGGAAATAAAAGATGTAGATTGTACTGAATATCAGCTTGCTTATTTTACTCAAAATAAGGATTTAATGAGTCCACATGTCATGCAAACAAGAAACTATGCTTCTAACCACAGATCGAGATTTGCAGTTCCAAACACACAACTGTGAGATGCTGCTTGCGAATATTCGTTAGAGCTATAGTTTTGGGACACACAGACTCGTTGAACTATGCTGATAACGACGAAACATATTTGGATAACGACGCTTTTCGGGAAACACATCCCAGAGTGTTACAAACAGACTGGGAAAGAGGAGCTGCAACGATGTCAGACATGGGGAAAATAATGTTTTTTTTTTAACATTCAATCATGAGAACATATTCTAGCAGAGCCTAAAAACAAAATTAAAACTTTGTAAAAGGAAGTGTTTACATACAAGGTATGTGGCTAGAGAGAGGGAGGTCCGTCCACAGGCGTCTTGTGTATTAATAGAAGCTCCCATCTTCAGCAGCAGTTTGACCGTATCCACCTGTCTCCCAGACACAGCATGCATCAGCGGCGTGGAGCCTGTCGTCAACAAACAAAGACCTTAACAGCAGTTCTCATTAAAACTTCAACAAAGGTTAGCCCTACTCTAATCTGTTTATGATGATGGATTATTTCTGTCACAGAAATATGTGTGATTGATTGTATGGCAATGATCAGAGTTTTTCAAATTCTGAGTGATGAATGCTCTCATGAAATATTTTTTCCTAATTAGGCTTGTGGGTGGCTGCCAGCTGGTGGTTGCTTGGCACAGCAAAACATCCCACCTTCAATCACGTATATGTTTCTAAATATTGCACAAATGCAAGGCACAGCTCTCCTCAACATTCTACATAATTTGACGTATGTCATATGAGCAGAGTTAACAAATTATGCGTCAAAGTTTGATACAAAGGCTTTTGTTCAAATGGGTGACCCTAACTATGAGCAACATGATAGTTGCCTTGTCAAACACCACTAATAACAATCACAATGGTCCACTTCCATCTGAAATACCATAGTCTTTAGTTTCAGAACAGTGATGCATCAACCCGTGTGAAAAAAGTACACTTCATCATACCTTTTAAAGAGAACTTATTACTGTAATAATAGACTATAAAATATATACAGTACCTAACTGCGAACGTAATGTGATGTTTTTTTTTTAAGAACATATTTTTTTATTAAGTGCGCGATTGTTTCGCTTGACAAGACCCTTATTCATCGTCTGGAATCGTTTAAATCCCTTTGAACAGTTTGCACTGAAACTGTCTTTTGGACCTTGAACCGTTTGGTTCCCATTGAAGTCCATTATATGGAGAAAAATGCTGGAATGTTTTAATCAAAAACCTTAATTTCTTTTCGACTGAAGAAAGAAAGACATATAATTGCAATGTGTTCAGAACTCTGCCGCCCAGATCCTGTCTGGAAGCAGGAAATATGACCACATTACGCCAGTTCTGAAGTCCTTACATTGGCTCCCGGTAAGGTTCCGTATGGATTTTAAGATCATGATGCTGACATTCAAGGTTGTACACAGCTTGCTTGGCTACGCAATACTTATCTGATCTTTTAACCAGTTATACTTCAAATCGCAGACTGTGTTCCTCACAGTGTAATCTGTTAACTGTTCCATGAACACATCTGAAATCTATGAGTGACAGTTGTCTATTCTGGTGAATTATGATTTTATGTACAGTGCTTTGAGAAGCTGCTTTTAAAGGTGCTATATAAAATAAAGTTAATTATTATTATTATCTTGGATGACATGGGGGTGAGTAAATTATCAGCAAAAGTTTTTTTTTTTAAGTGAACTACTCCTTTAAGTGTGCATCTTTTCACAAGGGTAGAACTAATATGAAAGTTATCTTGAGTGTATGAAAGAAGTGCAGTGTGTGGTGTGAGAGAACACCTTCCCCGTCGCAGCACTCGAGGATGGAGGGGTCTTCTCTGATGGTGGCGGTCAGTGTGTTGACGTCTCCGTTCGCTGCCGCCTGGTACACCACATTCAGATCAACCTCCTCCGCAGCTTCTGAGAGGGAAACGGATCAAACGGATCACTCAACAACATCTGTCGGGTGTAAATAAAATGCGATGTACAGACACATTTGTGCTTGAACATTTCAGGACTGAGTTACAGAAGAATAAGGGGAAGTTGTCACAGCTTCAGATGAATCAACATACGCTATAATTATATTTCCACTCCTAATTAATCACCAGATCGAGAGAAGCAGGTGTTTGATGCTATGGACTTTACTATTTAAAAGAATTCATTTCTCTCATATGTTTCTTCTAAAAACCAATAAGATTAAATAGACCGGAGATCTTTTTCTGGTTTCCTGGAATCAAAAGTGAGAAATCTCAATATGAATTCAAACATTTCTCTCCAAATCCTTCCCAAATAAAATTGTATTTATTAAGCTTTTAGTAATCAGTAATCTTACTGTTGTCAACTGGAGAATCCCAAGAAGTTGTGGAGACAACGTTGATCATATGAAATATACTGAGAAATCATTACGGCTTTAACAACCACAGAGAAATCCAATCATGTTCCTTTGAGCTTATATTGTCAAGGGAGCTTGTTGGGTATATTGCAAAGGAGGATCTGCTGACAGAGACCTCATCAGAATACAACAGAAAACTCAGGGGTATATAGGCTAGCCCCACTATATTTCATATTTTGAATATTGACCTAATGTTTTACTAATCAACATAATCATAGTCACTAGTATTCTTCATTCTGGTGGGTTATACCTACACACAAACAGATGGCAAGACAAACAAATGATGGGCTACGGCAAACCCCGCTGATAAGCATTACCATGGCAACACCTTCTTGTTATCAGCTCGTGCGTGCGTGTGTGTGTGTGTGCAGTGCTTTACCTTTGTGCTGCTCAAATACGGATGAGGTGTTGAACTCCATAATCAAAAGCAGCTTTCAGAGAAATCCCTCCAGTGCCCACGACATGATGATGTCCCTCGGCTCCTGATTCCAGCACTGTCCGCTTACACACACATTTAAACAGGACTCGACCCGCTCGCGTGGAGAACCGCGACGCGACAGCACGGACGCCCAGAAGACGCTGAGGGGACGCGAGAGGCGAGAGCGCGTCTTCAGGTGTTGCAGATGCGCGAGCTCCGTTTGATTTTGCGTGATGAGATGATGGGGGAACACACTGAGCATGTGCAGAAGCCTGCTGGCATCACTAGTGCACTGTGTGTGTGTGTGTGTGTGTGTGTGTGTGTGTGTGTGTGTGTGTGTGTGTGTGTGTGTGTGTGTGTGTGTGAGCGTGTGTGTGTGTGTGTGTGTGTGTGTGTGTGTGTGTGTGTGTGTGTGTGTGTGTGTGTGTGTGTGTGTGTGTGTGTGTGTGTGTGTGTGTGTGTGTGTGTGTGTGTGTGTGTGTGTGTGTGTGTGTGTGTGTGTGTGTGTGTGATCGATCACTCAACACTGTAGAGACAGGACTGTTGCCGTGTGTACTTCACTCTTGCAATTTTATTTTAAAGGGTACGGGTACTGGGTAGTTTCCAAAAATGAAAACTCTGTCATGACCCACCCTCATGTCGTTCCGTAAGACTTTCATTAATCTTTGGGACACAAATGAAGATTTTTTTTTTTTTTTTATGAAATCTGAGAGCTTTCTGCCCCTCCATTGACATCTACGAAACTACCAGTTTCGAGCCCCAGAAAGGTAGAAACACAGTAATCAGTGTGACTCGTTTACCTCCAACGCGCGCTCACGCTGTTTTCGCGTCATCACAGCACGCATGCGTCGAGCTAGTGAATTGGCATTGGAGATTGATATTTTGTAAATAATGTGGCAAATTATGTTTGTTTGTTTTTTGCACAAATAAAGCACTTGTGTCGATTCATAAATTGTTATTAAATAGCCTACATGTAGTCTCATGGAATACTTTAATGAAGTCTTTACCTTTCTAGGGCTTGAAAGTAGTTGCGTATGTCAAACGAGGGACAGAAAACTCTCAGATTTCATTAAGAATATCTTCATCTGCGTTCTGAAGATGAACGAATGTCTTACAGGTTTTGAACGACATGAGGGTGAGTAATTAATAACAGAATTGTCAATTTTGTGTGAATTAACCATTTAACCAGGGCAGGGGCACAACCCACCCAGGCGAACTTAAGCAAGTTCCAGGAGACTTAACTAGGCCTAATTGATCAACAACTTTTTGTTATGTGCCCATCATAATTTTTTTTACAATCTTCTGTTCTATTCTGTTGATATTCTATTCAATGTTATTGTACAGGTATATGTCCTAACTTATTTTTTACATTCTTATGTTATTCTATTCTTGTGTTATTACAGTAATTTCATGAATTGTCAGGTTTTAATGTCAAGATTAAACCTGTTACGATCTTGTAAAAAAAAAAAAAAGAAAAAAGACATCAGCATATCTCCTTCACACATATTTTCATTTCATTCACATTTATCATGCAGCCTGTCACCATGGGAACCCTCGAGGACATAAGGAGAGGCAGTCTTAGCAGCAGTGAGTCCATTTCCTCACACACTGATTCCAGAGATAAACTCGAATATCTCACGCCTTCCACATCACACTTCTATGTGGAATCAGTCATATGCAGTAAACCCGTTTTTGATAGGGTTCCAGTTCAGTCCAATTGTGATTCTAATTACATTCTGTGATAGTGACGTGACGCAGTTAATAGAATGAAATGTTTCATTCATGACAGCAGCAGCTGCATTCTGCCAGCCGAAGGGGGCGTTCCAGGAGTCCACGCGCCTGTGTAAGTGTGTGTGTGTGTGTGTGTGTGTGTGTTCTGTTAAGAAATTAATTTGACCCTGCAGCATCTTGCTACCAAGCTCTTAAAACATTTACTCAGGTAAGTGGACACAAAAAAGTTAACAAATTAATTTTTTATGTAAAGGTTATTGGCATTTTAGCATTTAACGACACTGAACGCTTTATTAGTGCAGAACCCGTATAATCCCCCTTAGTCCAGCAGCTGGCGCAATACACAAGCAAATAAATACAGGCCAATCATGTCAATAAATGTTATATTTCTGACATGGCTATGTACAGTAGCCGTAAATAAAACGTATAGGGCTACGACGTATTATTCAGTATTGTATTCCGCATATGCATTGTAAGTAGCATTGTACTGTAGACTATGTAAGTGAGCCCAGAGGTTCTTTTTTGCAAAACTCATGGCTGAAGTTGCTTCAACCTGCCTTTATGAGCACACTTGAAGCTCAAACAATTATGGTGAATAAACATTGTTATATAAACAGATGAAATCAAAGAAAACCAGAAAGTACAGGAAAATGATGTCATTGTAAAAAAAAAGAGAAGCCTGAACAATCAGTAAAACATGCAACTTTGCCATTTTTTCACGGAGATACGCTGGCAGTGAATCTAAATATCCTAAAAGTTAATAAATAAATATTACGACATTTTAAATCAATCCAACAAAGATCCAATATCACAACTGCAAGGTCTGAATAAACTGTAACTGTGTGAACAAGTTGCTATTGTGAGCATTTTTTAAGCAAACAGTAACTAGAAATCTTCAAACACCCCATACGTAGGCCTACTGCGCTCTAGAAAGAGACTTTGAGACATGTTAATGTTTTTTTCCCCGTTCCTTGTCATATCAAAGGCCCTTTCATCTTTATGAAGTGAATTATTAACACATTCCTCTACAGAGGTGGGGGTCTCTCCATGTGGACGTGTCTCTGGGTCTGTGCCGTGAGTGGCTCTCTGCCAGGGCCCGGTGTCCACTGGAGCACTGCGGGCCGGCCGCTCGACTGGGCCGGCTGGCAGGCGCTTTTGTTCCTTGGAATTTGAAATGGGAACGTCAGTTGTGTGGGAGATGTCTGGCTTGTCCCAGATGCCAGACAGAGCAGGGTGGGTGTGTATTAGGGGGATGGGAGCTGCAAAGACGATACAGTGGGTTTACAGTACATGCATTTGTGCTTATTCAGTAGCATGTTTTTACATTAATGGTGATACAACGCCATTATGTGATCAAACTTACTTTATATGCCTTTTCAGATTCTCTGGAACATTTTTTAATGAGCCAGAAATATTTACATGATAAGATTCTGAAATTGACTTTCTAAATTATAATGAATAAATAATAAAGATAATAAATGAAAACAAAGTACACTTTAGCGTACTTTTAAAATGTACTTAAAAAACATATTAGAAATGCATAAAAGAATATATGTTTATTCAAACTGAAATGAAAATTAAATAGGCTATATTAAATATTAAAATAAGAAATGTTAGATATGTTAGTTCAATAAAGAGCTACTTAAAAAGCCCATATGGTGCATTTTCATATTAATTTTATAATTATTTAATTTATTGTAAAGTCATTTTTTATGTAATTAATTTCATGGTAAAGTAAAATACTTTAAAGGAGTAGTTCACTTTAAAAAAAAAAACTTTGCTGATAATTTACTCACCCCCATGTCATCCAAGATTTCCATGTCTTTCTTTCTTCAGTAGCGAAACGATCATTCATTTAAAATATAAATAACAAAGTTTAAGTTTTATAAGCACAAATGCTCGCCTTGCTCTGTTCTGTGATGAGCGTCCGTGACTCTCCTGTTCGAACTCGTTCATCAAAATGAACAAATGTTTTTTCGAGTCATGACTCGAAGGGTCCTAGTTTATACCCTTATTTATCGTCTGGTGTCGTTTAAAGCCCTTTGAAGCTTAAGCTCATTTGGACCTTGAACCGTTTGGTTCCCAATGAAGTCCATTTTATAGAGAAAAATCCTGGAATGTTTTCATCAAAAACCTTAATTTCTTTTCAGCTGAAGAAAGAAAGACATGGACATCTTGGATGACATGGGGGTGAGTAAATTATCAGCAAAAGTGTTTTTAAATGTGAACTACTCCTTTATTGTAATTTCCATTGAAACATGTATGACTCATGCATTTAAATGTACTATTGGTAATTATGCATTTGAAGTGATTGGCAATTTAGTAAATTTAAAATATTAACCCTAAAGGTACCAACGCAACGAAAAGCACACTATACAGTTAATCAACTCATCAAATTAAGGCCTACTTAAAAAAAAAAAAAGAATTGCATTTATTCATGTTATGTCTGGGGTATCATAAACATTTCCTAAGATGGTTAAAGCATCACGTTTTTTAAATAATTTTTATTAATATATATATATAATTTGAATCTAATCAGTGCTCATCAGCCTGATTCTTCAAATGTAAGTTATATTTGTAAGCTCTAACGGGCCTTTGGGTCTCTCCGATGCAAACCAAAACATGAGAGTTGAACAAGAAAGGAATGTTCCAGTGTTTTGCATCTGACCAGAGTTGTTTTTCAGAAACTCTAGGCATTTTTTTTTGAAATGGCAGTGCCAGCACCACTGGGACGTGTTTGGATGCGCATCACAGAAATCTTCCAATGTGTCTGCCAAGTGAAATGGGGAAAACTCTTGATCAGGAAGTGTGTGGAGGGACGTCCTGCTGGTAGATGTAGCAGCACACATCCTCTTCTCATTAATACACACCCCACTCTTATCTGCACAAGGACATGCACATCCACGGTCACCATATCAAGGGAATGTTTATGAGTTTCAAATCTGAAGTTGAAGAAGATCAAGATCTCTCAAGTATTTGAACTTACCTCACTAACTGTTCATCAAGTCATATTTCAGGGGGAATTTCAATCTGCTAACAGAATACTAAATATTCATAGCCAAATTAGCTCACCATTTAGTCTTGGTATGTTTTTGTTGCGCATTCAAAGTAACAAATAATTCTGGTCACTCATAGAACCTCCATTGTTCTGTTTCATTCCTCCTGACCAGCAGAGGCAGTGTGTAAGCACTAGTGGAGGACTCTTGAGGAATAGTCTTGAGGAACACCCCTCACCTGAGAAAGTCAAGGTTGCTCCTGAACAACCGCTGAACTGACAGGAAGAAGGGAAGCGATGTTGAACTTAGGCCCTGTTTACTCCTGTTATTAAGATAAGTTTTGGTCGATCGGATCACAAATGGATGAGGGAGAAACATTCCCGTTTACACCTGCTGTTTTAATCCGTCTCTTTTGTCCACTTTAGACCTCTTCTGTCACTTTGAAATTATTTTTTTATATGTTTTAGCTTACCTCAAGGGAATCCAAGATGTAGGTGTCTTTGTTTCCACAGTTTTTTCAATTTTGATATTTTTAGGTCAAACCGTTCTTGTCTGTCAGTCATATAATAGAGGTATATGGGGTCCACCTCAAAGAGCATGCACAGAGAAGTCCAAATTAAACATGATTTAATGACTCGTAAATGCAAGTACACATTGATGGCCTAAGACACGAAATGAGCGGTTTGTGTGAGAAAACGAACGCTTCTGTCTGCGCAAGCGCCAGCAAGCACCCGAAAGCCCCGGAAGTGATCTCTCGCGTGTGTACGTCACTCATTGTTTACACAGAGATTTCAGAAGTGTTATCCTTCACTGTGAAGATCTAAACTTAGATATAGCTACAGGAAATTGCAATGGAAGACGATTTCGATATATCAACAGACAACGTTGATTTTTTTTCGCAACCGAGCAAGAGATCACTTCCGCCGCTTTCCGGTGCTTGCGCAGACCGGAGCGACCGTGCCTTCAGATCACGTGGCTGTGGTTACACGAGGTAAAAACGATATAAATACTGTTCGTTTTCTCACGCAAACCGCTCGTTTCATGTCTTAGGCCATCAATGTGTACTTACATTTACGAGTCATTAAATCATGTTTAATTTGGACTTCTCTGTTCATGCTCTTTGAGGTGGACCCCATATACCTCCATTATATGACTGAAAATATCAAAATTTAAAATACTGCGGAAACAAAGATACCTACATCTTGGAGGCCTTTGAGGTAAGCTAAAACATATCAAAACATTATTTCAAAGTGAACTATCCCTTTAGGACCAATGCGTTGAATCTCGTGTTCAAGTTCACAAACTTGAATTAATCTGAGGTGAAATCCTAGTGGGGAAAGAATTCCTCTTGCTAAATTCCGGATTGCACGATTCCTTGTGAGATGATGCGGTCTGCCTGCTGAATTTCTCCATTTAATTGGCTCCTGAGAAACACAATAGCTGCTGATAATACTGAAGGAGCTTATATATGCATACAGTAATAGCCGTCGTATTCCTATAGGTAGACGTGGATCAGCTGAGTCACTGATGCGAGTTGTGACCTGCCAGAACTGACGCTACGCTTCATTTCCTAGAACTTCCAAGTGCAAAAGCCCCTTATGACCCCTCGGGGTACATCAGACATCAGAAACTCTTTGATTCTGTTATGTCAGTGGCTGAATACGATGGTGTAAGACAATAACCAACCGACAGCGCTGTCTGGAGGGGTTCAACCGCAAACTGTTGTTCCACAGCTGGAGAAGCCCAGTGGAGTCACAGGAGTTTCTGCAGTGTTAGTAATTGATAAGCCATTGTAAGAGTCTCCTGTGTCCCAGGTATAAGCCCACTGCCACTATATCTGTGTGTTTCTTCCAATCCCTCCTTTATTCCATTTTAATTCAGTTGGAGACACTCTGGGGCTCAAGTTAATGGAGTTATTTATTATTTGGCTGAACTCAACTTTGAACAAAACAAGGCAGAACTCCTATTTTCCTTTGTGCTGTTCACTCACTCTGTAACCCTTTTGAACCCCCTCAGTCAACTTGCTTCGTCTTGTCCTTGTTCTCTTTTCAATGGCTAACTGATGGCTAACTGAGCCAAGCTTTTCATTGACAAGATGTTCTTCTTTTGTGTGCATGTTAGATCCCAACTACACTTGCTTGTAGACCCACTGCCATACTGTACTTACGTGAATGGCCAGAAAATAAGCAGATATGAAATGTGCAGTATTCATTGGATATTTCACTGCAGTAATTCCCAACTTTCTTGACTCCAAGGCCCTCCGCTGTCCAAAACAACATTCGAAGGCCTCCAAAGATATTTCTGGTACTCCTGCTGTGAAGACAAAGCTGCTCGTTTTCAACCTTTTGTATTTACAGAAACCATGACTGGCAAAACTTAAGTAAAACAATTCAATAAAATAATAATGATTCATTTATTAAAATACATATATTTAGTATTGGAACTGGTTTTATGCCCTTCCTTATGCAACCCAGCACTGAGAGTGGGTTTACATTTTACATTTGCATTTAATTAATAATAGTTTACTCAAAAATAGCAATTTCTACCTGCTAAAATATTTTAAAGCTTGACGTAAATAGAAAAATGTATATTGAAAATTCTACTGTATTCCTTTGTATTAATGTCCATGACAGGACATTACCAGGTCACGTTAAAATAAGAAACATGCTTTTGAATCTTAATTTTTAGCTGTTTTACACTGAAAAAAATGGTAACCTAAAAATTGTAACATCTGAATTAACTGGTTGTATTAAATCTAAAATAATCACCACTTTTTATAGAATTTTTAAAAAGTTTATTTCGTCAGATTTTTAATGATTTAAGCGGGTGTCCCAGCTCTCTGTTTGAGATCCACTATATAATTGGTTTTGGCATATTTTTTCCATGATTATACCCATACTCAAGGCAGTCCTGCTCCTAGAGGGCCGCTGTCCTGCAGAGTTTAGTTAATTAAATGCTCTTGAACCAGCTAATCAAGGTCTTCAGGATCAGAAACATCCAGGCAGGCATGTTGGAGCTAATCTCTGCAGGAAGTCAGTGATCCCCAAGGATTGGACACCCCTGCACTTACTGTCTACATGTCAACAAGTGGCTAATTCATGTCCATTTTTATTTCCCATAAGAAATTTGAAGAGAAACATCTAAAACTAAGTCAAGGTCTCCAAAGCTTCTGAGCCATAAAAGTTTCCTCAGGGAGGATCTCAACTCGAAGACGTGGTATAGTTGCTGTAGTTCAATAGCATCACCCTCAGGCAAATGAAGGGTCATTATCTCGCAAATGCAGCCGTACCCTCAACCTGTGGTATTCTCCCTCAAGACAAAGAAGAAACTGATGTCTGCTCGTTTTACATGACCTGACCTGAAGCTGCCACTTTTTTGTGATTTGTGTTTCAGAGAAAGAAAGGCAAGGGGAGGGAGGAGAGAGCGTAGGCTGGGCGTGGAGGGGAAAGAAAGGAAAAGACAAAAGGAGGCTTTGAAAAGGGCCCTTTTCCCCTGCAGTAAACTTTGCCAACCTCTAGATGATTTGCAGTCAACAGAGTACAAAGGCTGCTTAGGGCAGCACAAAATCCTGCAATGAAAGACGCAGATTTAACGAGTGGTCATATCAATGCAGGAAAGGCTATCATTTCTGAGTTTTTTTTTTTTTGAAAGTTTTCTGGATGAATGCTTGGTTACACTTTATTTCGATGGTCCACTTTAGACATTGAACTAGCTTTAAGTAACTTGTCAACATGCAGTTGCAAAGTTACTTAGTAGAATGTCTAAAGTGGACCATAAAGTGTAACTAATTCTTTTCTATTAATCATTGCAATAGCTGCACACATATTGTAAAGGTATATCAGCATGAAAACATGGCCTGTGGCCAGAATAAAAGAAAAACATAGAGATTAAAGAAAGCAGATGCCTTCAGAAGTACACATTGGCATGCCTGTTTACAGACAATTCATTTAACAACCAGACATTGCCAGACACTTTCAGTGGTCGAACAGACCAATGGGTTGTTGGTTGAGACGTTTGGTCAGGTCTGGTTGTGCAGCTACAAAGGCTGCCACTTGATTTAAAGGTCATTTACAGTATACAGACACAGTATAATGGACTATACTTGAACCAAAGTCCCCTTCAGGACAAGTCAGTTCACTTGGAGGCCATCTTGGAAACGCTGTACTCAGGCAGCAATTTTCAGTCATAAAAGTACAACTAACTAATTGAATGGGGAAACACTGACATTTTAAAAGCTATAAACATATTTAAAATTACAAATATCACATCAAATGGAAATTGGCTCTTTTATTTTGAAGGTTGGACTTACCCGTAGGCCTACTACTAAAGCCATGCATTGGGTATTTATCCCAACCATTGTCACTGGCTTCCGACTTCAAATAATGTGACTTGATAATTTCTTGTTATGTATGTTTTGGATGTGCTGTAGTAGCCTAGTTCCATGAACACCATTTATGAGTGGCCGTAAGATTACTCTGAATTCTCTAAAAGTGTCCAATAAAACTCAAGTCAATAAAAACCAAAAAAAAGTCAATAAAACATCAAATTTTAATCCAACCCAAACCAATCTGAGAAAGAAGTGGCTGGTACCCAGATAGCAAACTGACATTGAATCAATGTGGAAATATGACATCGAAACAACGTTGATCTGACATTGTTTTGCTCATCGAATTAACGTTGAACCAACGTCAGATGCGTCATTCTTTCAAAACTAACGGAAAATCAACTTGAAATCAACGCGTTGTTTCAACGTTATGAAAGCAAACCAATTTTCGATTTCATTTAGCTTTGAAGAATGCCGCGTCTGACGTTGGTTCAACGTTAATTCGATGAGCAAATCAACGTTGTTTCAATGTCATGAGAGACGTCGTTTCCACGTTGATTCAATGTCAGTTTGCTGTCTGGGTAACCATTTCACCACAGATCAGTTTGATCACAAATCACATACATCAAGTCCATTCCAGTCTCCCCTATCACATAAAATATACATTTTATCAGACCATGCATTTCGAGGGAATCAAACCTATGCTAGACATTGCTAGAGCCATGCTCCACAGTTTGAGCTACAGGAATATGGACCTATAACACCACTAAAAAGTTTTCTTCATGTCTGACAAGTCATACCAGTAAAATGGCATATGCTTCTCTGATTAAAAAAAGGAAATGTTTCCACACAATGAAAGTGTTTTATTTTTCATGTTTTATGATTCATATTGTTGCCATCACCGTTTGGTACTACAGTATTTACATGAATCATTACATTGTTAACATTTGTTATCTCGCTCATTTACAGATACGTTACAGTAATTAATCTAATGTTTTCCTTTTCTAATGTTAGGCTAACTGTCACACTGTGGTGCAAGCAGAAGAACAGGAGGAGTCCAGGTTCAAAACGAATATAGCTTTTACTCAATAATGGGCACAGATACAAACAGACGGGAGCAAACACAGGTAGCATAAACATTGACCGACAAAGACTGACTGAATGAGGGAGAACTAAATACAAGCAGGAATCAAGCATAATGAGGTGAGAACAGGTGACTAATCAAGACGAGGAACAGGTGGCTGATGAGGGAGTGAGTTCAGGAGTGGAGACAAGAGGATCCTGGGAAGTGTAGTGCTGATGACAAGACAGACTGGTGCAGACGAGGACTGTGACAGAACTCCCCCCTCCCGGAAGGCGTGGCCTCACGCTGCAGAACAGAGGAAGGAGGGGGGACGATCTGAGGGCTGAGCAGGGCGTGGCCAGGGCGGAGCAGGCTGAGGGCGTGGTGGAGCAGGCTGAAGGCGTGGCCAGGGCGGAGCAGGCTGAGGGCGTGGTGGAGCAGGCTGAAGGCGTGGCCAGGGCGGAGCAGGCTGAGGTCGTGGCCACGGCGGTGAAGACCCTTCGGGCGGCCACGGCGGTGAAGACCCTTCAGGCGGCCACGGCGGAGATGATGGAGGGAGGAGCCATGGAGGAGGCAGGACTGACGACTCCAGGGAGCCGACTGATGGTGGCGGAGCAGGTGATCGAGGAGACCAGGGTGAGGCCATCAAGCCAGCGAGACCGGGCGATGTCGAAAGGCTGGAGGGACATGGCGACACCAACGGCTCTGGTGACTGAGGCCGAGACGAAGATCCTGAAGACCGCGGCGCAGCCAGAGCGACCGAGGACCAAGGTGGACCCGGAGGGAGAGAAGAGCCCAACTGAACGCGAAGGACGCAGCGACGAGGCAAAGCCAGAGGAGGGTAGTCCCAGGGTGAGGGCGGGTCGATGAAGGACCAAGGGGGAACCGGGGGAACGAGGAAGCCTGGAGGAGCTGGTGGGCTGAAGGGCCACGGCGGAGGTGAGGGAGGTAAGAGCCATGGTGGAGGTAATGGACCCGAGGGCTGCGGCAGAGACCGGGGATCCCCTGACCCAGAAGGAGTTGGTGGCCGGCAGACCCACGATGATTCTACCTCCTCAAAGCACTCCGGGGAAGCAGTGGGGCTGCCAAGCAGTGGTGGAGAGACGGTGAAAACGTGATGGATAGGAGGAGGTGGGAGAGGGAGGCTGGGTGGGATCACGGTCTCGGGCTCTGGCTGGACGGTCTCGGGCTCTGGCTGGACGGTCTCGGGCTCTGGCTGGACGGGACTGGTCGGAACCAGCCTGTGAGGGGAGCTCAGGTTCGGGAGGGCTGGACGGAACCAGCGGTGAGGGGAAATCTGACTCGGGAGGGCTGGACAGAACCAGCGGGGCGAAAAGTTTGAGTTCGGTGGGGCTGGGCGGAACCAGCGGAGAGGGGGGCTGGACGGGGCTGGATGGGACCAGCGGTGAGGGGAGATCTGACTCAGGAGGGCTGGGCGGAACCAGCGGAGAGGGGGGCTCGACAGGGCTGGACGGGACCAGTGATGAGGAGGATTCAGGCTTGAAGGGGCTGGTCGGGATCAGGGATGATGAGGGCTCCGGTGTTGGAGTGGGGCTGGTGACGTCATCGACGGTGAAAGATGATGCACAGCTTACCAGCACCCACTTCACATAAGCCGCGAAGCTCAACTGGGAGCCCTCCCCGGACAACTGCTCTCTGGTGGCGGTGTTGAGGCCAGCATATAAAAAGCTGCAGAGGCTGTCGTCCGGGAAGGTGGTAGAGGGGACGAGGTTGAGGAAATCCTCCAGATGGTCCTCCAAGGAACGATCTCCTTGCTCCAAACAAAGCAGGGCTACTGCTGCAAAGGAATCCATTTTTGGGGTCGGTCAATCTGTCACACTGTGGTGCAAGCAGAACAACAGGAGGAGTCCAGGTTCAAAACGAATATAGCTTTTACTCAATAACGGGCACAGATACAAACAGACGGGAGCAAACACAGGTAGCATAAACATTGACCGACAAAGACTGACTGAATGAGGGAGAACTAAATACAAGCAGGAATCAAGCATAATGAGGTGAGAACAGGTGACACAGATGATTAAGACGAGGAACAGGTGGCTGATGAGGGAGTGAGTTCAGGAGTGGAGACAAGAGGATCCTGGGAAGTGTAGTGCTGATGACAAGACAGACTGGTGCAGACGAGGACTGTGACACTAACGTTACGTTAAAGATTTTAAAGATAACGTTCAAATACGTTGTTGACTTAACTTAGAATAGATGTAGACATCCTTGTTTAATTTATCCACGTTCAGTTGGTGTTGTGGTCTACCCCATAACTTAATCCAGAGCAGACATTATCTCGGTTGAGATGTGGCTTGGGAAAGGGTACAAAAATACACACCATCACCCAGCCTCTCGGGAACCTAGTGTCGGAGTTGCATGTACACAATGCACACCATTTGACCATTTTAAACTTAAAATGACAAGAAAAAACGAATGAAAACTGACTAACTGCATTTCAATGGACGTGGAAGCAGTGTCCGAGTGCATTGAGTTATCTGCACACTGTGATTGGCTCATTGCGTTTGAGGGCGTGGCTCAGCCATAGGTCAATTCAGCCCATTATCATCCCAAGGCGTCATATACTGACGCTTTTGACAATGCGTATACATCCAACGCACATGGCACACTTTAGTGTCAATGAGATGCAGATATAAATGGCACCTCCTAGCGTGTTATATTGACGATAAAGGGTGACATGTGAGTCGGATTTAGGAGCATTGTCAAAAGCTTCAGTATATGACGCCCTAGGATGAGAATGCGTTTGTCAATTGATGATCTTTACAGTTATTGAACTGAACTGAATCATTTCTGAACTGACTTCAGCAGCTGAATAACGACACTATTGTCTTTTTAGAGCTGCTTTACAGCAGAATTGAACTTGTTTGCAACATCATTATTTTCCTGTTTATCACAAAACGATTTCTATTGTATAAAGCTGTATATAAATCAATGTGGCGACTTGACTTCAGAAACAATAAAGGCCTACTTTAAAAGAATCAAGAATTGAATGTAAAGTAATGCCTTTGGACATTAAATTGCACATCATTTACAATTAAATGAAAATGTATTACAGTGTATTTTAAGTACACTTAGGTGGCCTTCTATTTAATTAAAGAGCCCCTATCATAGCATTTGAAATGTTTCTATTTTTGTTTTAGGAGTTCCCAAAAAAAGTTATTTGTCTTATAATATGCATTTATTTTTAACTGATTTGCTCACCGACTCCCAAATGATTCGTACGACTCATTTTTCCAAACCACTCCTTTGCGTGACGCTAATCGGCGGTGATTGGTCTGATGACAGACCCAGTCAGTTATTGTTTGTTAGCATAACGCATAAACATATTGATAAAGCACTGCAGTACTACAAGACGCTCTATTCTTTATGACAACTCCAATAACAGTGACAAACATTTCACATATTTAAAAAAAATTGACATTGGAGACCTAAGCTGCGCTGAGCGTAACTTACACACACACAGATACACCCGCACACACATACTGCCTCATGCCCCGACGCAACAAAACCGTTCAAAACCCATAAAAGCAACAAATATTAATAATACTTAGGCCTACAGGTTGTGATTCGAAGGAGGAAGCTGATCCATATACACTGGGTAAGTAAGTTACTGAGCCCTCCTTCAGGAACAACCGCTTGCGAATCCACATTTGAATTCATTTATGTTTTTGAACGATTCGTAATTAAAATGATGAGAACACAATCGGGCTATACTGTTGTGGTATCGTTGCAAATATGAACTCTAACCACCGATTCTTCACATGCTCGTCCCTGGTAAATGAAAACAAAGTGGCTGAACTATCTTTGCATTGTAGAACACAGCGTCTTCTCGACATGATGCTATGATGAAGTATTTGAATGTGTAGACTTCAAGTTTACACTTCCGTCTGCCAGTATGTATCTACGTCACTACGAACCAGCTAATGACTCTTTTCAAAAACAATTCATTTCATAGACTCAGAGTCGACTCTCACTTTTGAAAGACAATAACTTTATATGCGGTGCACTTTCAGATATAAATCTTTGCAGGATGTTTTCATTCCCTTAGAGCTATATTCCACACCATATGAACAGGCATTTTCAAAAATCCATGATATGGGCTGCATTTTCTGCAAGTACAGATTTTTAATATATACTTTTAAAGCTGTAGTGCACAAGTGCACATTATATTACCCAGCTGTATTGCACTAGTGCTCATCAAAGCTTTGCTACAATGCTACTGTTTGCCACTGCAAACTTTTACCACAAAGCTCATTTGCATGTGAAAATATGAGCTTGTGGGAAATTCAGAAATTTAGTTGAGCGGTTTGCCAGAACCAGAATTTTGCCAGAATTTTTTAAAAGGGAAATGTACATCAGTGTGCTCTGGACATCTTCTAAACTGGATGCAATAGTTATTTTTGTTACAGTGAATGTAATAGTTATTTTTCTTACAGAGGATGTAATAGTCATTGCAAGCGATTAAATCTTCCATTCTTACAGCAGACTATTCACAAATAAACATACATGGTGATGTATTGTATTTGTTGACATTGTATTGTAAATACACAGTTAGGATAAAAAACACTGCTGCTATTGAGTGTTCATGTACACTTTTGTTCCTTTACCGTTAATCCAACCCATTATTATTGTTGTTATTCCAAAATTGGAATAGATCTTGAATAAAGCTGTAACCTTTTACTTCAGTTGTCATGCAAATGACCTGCATCTTTAAGAAGTGCCACTAACTCTGAAGTTTATTTAATCATGACAACCTCTTTCATCTATTACTTTTTTATTTTAAAATATGAAACTCTCTCTCTCTCTCTCTCTCAGACACACACACACACACACACACACACACACGCACACACACACACACACACACACACACACACACACACACACACACAGACAGAATTGTATAGCTTTTTCTCATTTCACAGCTGAACAAATAAAAGCTGTTTTATGTGCCAGTGAGAACACTGCATTTTCCAGTTTTTCATCAACATCCCATAAAACCAGCACAGGTGTTATCTTAGCAACAGAAGGCCAGGGCAGTTTGCTTAAGCAGAAAACAGAGTTTGAGCACATATCTTGGCATAGCAATAATTCAGCATGTTACAGTGGTGTTGGGGCCAAAATGAATAGGTGATAACAGCCTTATAAAGGTCTCTTGACCTCTGCTGTCACTCATGATTATGATCAAATTGAGAGATTCATCGCAGTATATCAAGAGTGACTCATCATATGTAAACCTCAAAATTTTATCATGGTAATAATAGGCTATTTAGTGAAAATCGAAACGGGTTGATTTGAAATAATCGGTTATCATATAAAGGTGAAAAGAAATACATTTTGAAAACGAATAGGTCTATTTAATTGTTCCACACAAATGCAGTTCAAACTGTCATTATAATCAGGCTATATATCAGGCATCCAGTGCTGCTCTTGACTAGCCTAGAAATCTAGACGCACCCTTGCGGCAGCAAAAATTATTTCACAGCCAGTGTGATCTAGCAGCTCTCCACAGATGTTTTAGCTGGAAAAAACAAACTCTGGGCAGGCCAATCACATCATGTATAGAGTTAGCGGGCGGGCTTAACATAATGACGACAGAGTTGCGACGATTCACTGCTACTTGAAAACAAAGAATGGATGTTGCTGGCGATCATTTGTCTTTCCATTCGGCTTTGAGCGCTACTCTGGATGATTTGAACTTAAGCTTTAACGGTAAAAGTTTGAAATATCAACTTGCTCTGCTGGTGGGAAAACGCATGGGACTCAGCCATCACCTTCTTTGTTGCTCTAATTGGTTGTAGCGCTATTCAATTGCGTGCAGAGAGAATTTGAAAGACAACCGTTTGTCCCGGCCCTCGGATTGAGCCCTGTCAGTGAGTTCCCAGACCTAACATTTTGATGTAGGTCTGGCATGCCAGGCTAGCTCTTGACCAGTATTCCATGATTTCAGAAGTCACTTCACCATTGCCTAGCCTGGCTCCGCCCTCCTACGTACTTCTGCTCAATTTTCATTTTCCTTCAGTACTACGTCTGGGCTTGTGGTGTATTCTTTAGTTTTCTCCAGTCAATTTTTTACCAGACCACTCAGCGAACAGAGGGAGTGGCTGAGAACGATGACATTGAGGTGTCATACGTCATGACCAAACATTAGCGATTGGTTATGGCAGATCCAGAGTGGCTCTGAGCAGATACAATAGTTTTAAACTTCATCAGAGTACCCGCCTACAAGGAAGTTAACGCTTGTCAATGGAGCGAGGCCAGCTGAAATGTGCGAGAGTCTGGTGGGACCAGGCTAACCATTACCACCAGTACCATTGCAAAAACTATTAAGTTTCAATAAAGCGTCACTGAGCCATAGTGTTTACACTTTTCAGGAAAATCCCACAAATGTCATACTTAAACATGTCTGAGCCTTATTCAGATGGGACTAGGTTTCATAGAGGATGATAAGCCGCGTTTCCACCGCAGGAACTTTCCCCAGGAACAAGGAACTTTGGGGTGGTACTTGCTGTGTTTACACTGCAGGAACCAGGGTCTAAAGAAAGTTCTGGGTAAAAATTCCCCCCCAGAAAGTCCCTGCTGCTGAGGTAGTACTTTTTCAGAGTTCGGGAATTTTCAGGGTGGGACTTGTGCGCTGAACATGCGGATTGGTTCTTACCACTGTTCTTTCTGCCCGATGGCGCCCGTTCGTCCTATCCATCTCACGGTCAATGTCCGCTGACAACCAACGTCTACTTTTATATCTAGCATTACGAGCTTCCTGAATGCGCTTTGGGTTATCATCTCTTTTCTGCCATTTTGTAAATTACCTTGTTAGTAAACCAATCGCACACAAAAGCAGCACAGCTTGAATCTCCTCCATATACAAAATTCAAAAAGGAACTCAAAACTCAAAACAAACGAGCAGAATGGGAGGAGTAGTCACACGCAGTTCAACGTCACTACATAATCTTCCCGTCCCGGACTGGTACTTTAGTCCGTGGTGTAAATGCAGTAAGCAAGCGGTCTTGGGCAAGAAAAGTTCCTGTGAAAAAAGTTCCTGGGACAAATAGTTCCTGGTAATTGCGGTGGAAACGCGGCTTTAGAGAAATTTGTGTTTCACAGGCGTACGTAACAGATTTACACAGCTACAAAATATGGTTGTCAGTCCAGCATTTGAGTCCTTAAAGGGGTCATGAATTGCCTTTTTCATTTTTTTATTTTTTTTATTTTGTTGTTTGAGGTCAACTTATGACGTTCGCTTGGTTTTTACATTAAAAAACATCAAAATGAATAAGTAATAGGCTATTTTCTACCTTAATTTTGAGCCCAGCTCAAAAATGCTCGGTTTTTATGGATGTCTCACTTTGAAGACTTGGAAGTAAACGCCCACTGCTGTGAGTGGATAACAGTTTTGCATATTATAATGAGTTTCACTCTCGACCCGGTTTGTCATCACAAGGCCTATGTTATTTAGCTATGTGTGTAATACGTGAATCGGTGGGCGGGGCTAAACCGGCTGTGTTGAAGTAGGCGTTGATCTTCTGCGGGGGTGGTGTTTTATCCTCTTTGACGTCATAGTTCCCCACTTTGAAAAACGAGTCGTTTGCTGAGCCTGGTATCAATAAAAGCTTTTATTGGACTAACAAGAACGTTTTCAGTTCTGAAACTTACAGGATATTCTTATAATATGCTGACCTCTTAGATTTCAAAAGCTCAAGGAAAATTTGGTTTCTCAGTTCATCCCCCCTTTAATGCGGGACATTCACACACAGTTCAGTTAACGAGTTTGTTTCTTCATAACATTTTTAAGATATTTAGTTAAACTAATTTGGCTTGCTGTCCACTGATGAGGGGCTCGAAGAAACAGCTTCAACTCGAGCTCTGAAATACATCCCAGAGTGGCTAAATGTAGGATGTGATTATGAAGGGCAAGGTACCTTAGATGAAGGTAGAGTTTGGAGAGGTGGAAGGATGCTGGAACAGCTGAAGCAAGGGAGAGGTAAGCGGCTCCTTATTTACTCAGGCTGTTGATTGAAAGATTAGATGGGTTTGCTCCTCCATAATTCTGTCTGGACATAACCGTACCACTCTCTTGAGTCTTCTATTTCTTATGGATCTCCACGCTGAGGTCATGGAGGAAACCATATTTATCCTGCATCAACCTCTTTCAGCAAGCGAATTATGCAAATGTAGAGGGTATGCATGAGCACGAATGGATATGTATCATTGCCCTCTGTGGAAGAGACGCAGACAAGCTATCTCCGTGTAGGCCAAGAGCACAACCAGGGTCTTTCCCCTGAGATGGTGGCCAAGCTGTGACGCACTACAGATATTTCTCTCGGGGCCACTAAACAGATCACAGATCAGTCGATAGATGGCAGTGATGGTGGCTATGGCGAGGCATCTGTGGGTGAACCTGGCCAACATCGGGGAGAAAGAGAGAAACTTTTGTGTTGTAGTACTCTTAATAGTAGGGTTCTCCACTCCTGAGAAAGAGCTCAGTGGTTGCAATCTCTGGAACCTGACAGGTAGCAGCTCTTTTTGCCCAGTTTGCAAACCCTATTGTTGTAGGCACCTTCGGGAGTGATGGACTTTAGACAGCCCAATATCCTTAGGTTTGAATGAAGAGCTGAACCCTCCCCTTTTGTCGGGTCTTAAAGTAGGGTCCTCCAGTCCCTGGGATGAGTACTTTTATTGATCTTGAGAACCCAACAAGGAGTGGTCATTTGCCCCATTTTGGTAATTCATTATAAAAGGTGTGGTCAGTACTTTGTCTTGCCCCTGTGGTTGAGTTCATATGTATATTTATCATCTTCTGACAAAGGAAGTTCTCAGAGCTCTTTAGCCTTAAGCTGGGTGCGCACTGGGCGATTTTGCCCGTGATTTGGCCGTCTGAGACAAATTTAGCAAATCCTAAAAGACTTTTCCGATGCTAGGCTTAAATCTGAAATCTTTTAATTGTTGGTTTGACATGTTCACAAACATCCGAATAACGACCGTTGCGATCAAATTTTACCTCAGACGAAATTCTAGCAGTGTCAGAAGATTTAACTCACAGTCCTGCAGTGTGACTTTTCCTACGACGACCATCAAATTGTCATAGTTTTTCAAGACAAGCTTGACCAAAGTTAACATAAGAGAGTTCTTTGTAGCCACTGTTTCGATCCCGCATGTCATGCAGCGAACAGTCACAGAACACTGATTGATTGATGATGTAAAACTCCAGACAAATTTTCTTGTGTGCGTCTGTGTTTAATGTGTCTTTACTGCCGTACAGTCTGATATTAATGACAACTGAGATCTTACAGTGTGACTATAGTGATAATCATATTCATACAGTCTGACAAGTAACAATCGTTAATTTACACCAACCCGCATAAATACGCCATCGAGCGCCATCATAACTATGCCAAACCTATAGGCGGCAGTGTAGGGAGAAGGAAAAAGCCATGCAAGCCAATCAGAATCTGTGCACTCCTTCGCCTCGATATAGTTGAGCAGTTGTATTTGCAAATGCAAACAGGCCAAAAGTATTGACCAAAAAAGTAAAAATGATTACAACCTTAACAGCATCCATGATCAGTAACCAAACAGCCTGTAAACATAGGGCACTCACATGACGTTAAGCATTTTCTGGCGCATAATGTGACGTTTGAGAACCTCGTTTCTCCCAGTTGACACGACAACACATAACCGAAATCATGTCAGAAATCTCCACTTTTGCCGTAGTTTTTAGAAATAATCATCTTCCGTGATGAAACAGGGTTTTCATGTAAATGAGAGGCCAAACAGCAGGAAAATATATGCGTCTTCCCTTCGTGTAAAAGGGGCTTCAGTCACTCACTTACTTAGATCTCTCCTACCAAAACCAACTGAGGAGTTTGCACTTCTATCTAAGATCTCCAAACCAACCTGCAAAGATAATAGCCTGATTAATCCATTTGAATGCACCATTCAACCTGCTCAAAGTCACAGTCATTTCCCTGTTTGTTTGTGCTCCGCTTTCTATAAATGGTTAAACGTCATCTTTGCATCTCTTCTCTGAGTATACTTACCGTTACACACATGCTTTTGACACCGGTTGCACTGATGGCGTCCATAGAGTTGATCCAAGATACAGTGTTGAGTTTACACTTCGAAAGGGAACATGCTCCCACCTATGTAATCAACAAGAATAACAATAGGGGATTATCACGCTTCCGGGTTTCATGGGCGGGATTTGTCAACTTTGTGCATGTCCACTTCCGACGCAGTTCAACAATGGCTGAGACGAAGGCTATATATGTCACTGCTCTGTTCCACTTTGTAAATCTGACCAACAACGCCAACCCTACGTAAGTTTTCATGGATTCCCAACTGAATTGTGTATAAGGAAGAAGTGGATTAAAACTTTAAAATAAAACAAGGTAGCACGTTTGTTTGCAGCCGGCATTTTAGTGAATCAGACTAATTTACCAGAGATGCCGTATAAATAAACTTAGTGTAGTCCGTCATCAGTTCGCCAGCGAGATCGGTGATTCAACGGAAGTGGCAGTGCACAAAGATCACTGAATCCGGAAGTCCTGCGTATCAGCGTGATAATCACCTATTGTACTCAAACATTGTCAAGAAAACTGGTCCTGTCAGAAAGTTTAGGTGCATCAAAAACGATACAATTCACCCTTAACTAAAACCATAGAAGCAACTGTATGTTCTTTTTCAAAACTATTTCCCCATAGCAGATCATGAAATAATCTAATGTAATGAGGGTATCAACAGGTAGTTGTTAAGAAGCAAACTGCTTTGTCAGGTTTCTTTTGTGTGAGTTTTTCCACTTTGTGGCATTCCAAAGTTTTGACGTCTTTGCTAAGATCAAAAATAAAAAGGTCTTTAAATTCAAAACCTCAAACTTAGGCTGTAGATTGATGCATGTTGTAACTTAACCTCATTGGACAACTATTTCAAAATTTCCTGAGCCCATGATCTCTGTACTAAACATGTTGTAACATACTGATTCACATGCATTGACACTGAAGCAGCTGTTTTGTTTGCATTCAGAAAACCTACACTCTTGACCAACCAGCCAACATCTTTAACCACCAGTACCACCACAGTCTGATGTCATGTCTTGAATGGAAAGATTTAAATCAGCATGCTAAGTTTACTTTCAAGTTTTCAAGTTGCACATCAATCCAAACAGCTTGTAAACAATACATACCAGGCACAGTGAGTCACTGTTAAGTGTCTGCCAAATGATACAGTAAATGTAATTTAATAAATAGACAAACTGCATAACCACACAATAAGGACATGTGCACACACTATAGTTAATTGTAATAAGATCATGTCACTTCACATGAATTGATGGTGCAAAGTTGAGCAAAAATTTTCTTTTATTCTGAGAAAATTATTCAGTCACTTAACGCTTTTTAATATGAATGTAGTATTTTATCATAGTTCATCATGTGCATTTCTTCTAATCAAACAAAAACTATGTCCATCTCAAGTGAATGTACGTTTTTTTTTAATGTGCATTTTATTCATCTGCAGGTAAAACGGCATTCAGAGGTGAGTTCAACCAAAATAACCCTAAACTGCAGGTAAAACGTAATTTAAAGTTGAGTTTAATGCTCCACGGCATGTGCAAGTAAGCAGTTTTCTTGTCTTAGTTAGGCTGGTACATGTAGCTACTGCTTTAATTATAGCATGCTGGATTACGTATTTTTATTGGAGGTTTGTTGATGTAAATAGTCAAGTCAAGTCAAGTCACATTTATTTATATAGCGCTTTTCAGTCACAATACAGATTGTAAGCAGCTTCACAGTGATAACATGAAAGTAGTACAACACAGATCAATAATATTGTTAAATATTTAATATCCCCAACTGAGCAAGCCAAAGCAAGGCAACAGTGGCAAGCAACCAAAACTCCATCAGATTGGATGGAGAAAAAACCTTGGGAGAACCCAGGCTCAGTCGGGGGCCAGTTCTCCTCTGACTAACATTCATATTGTTTGTATATAAATATTAAATATAAATATTGTTTATATATAAAACGTGTTCCTCTCATGGACTTAGCTATGCCGTGTGTCAAAGCGTTTTTATCCAGCTGAAAACGCCAGCATTCTGCTGAAGATGCTGAGATTTGGGCGCTTGACAGCGTTTTGGCAGCGCAGCGTTTTTTTTCCGTTGAGACGTTTCGTTGCTATATATATTTTTACATTTTTTCCTGATAAAAAATAAAGGGTGCATACTAAAATAGGCAGATTTTTTTTCGCGATATTTCCGGCAGAGCAGACCCTCCACTTATTTCTTTACGGGTCAAAGCAGAAAAATGACAAATACAAAGAATGGCATCAGGTTCAACCCATTTTTGAGACTTTGGCCTAGCGCTGCTCTCAGGGCAGGAGTACTCAATAGATCCAAATCGCTGTTATTATAGTGTATTACTCGCTGTTCTCAGGGCAGGAGTACAATCGCTGTTATTTTAGTTTATTACTTGCTGCTCTCAGGGCAGAAGTTAAAATCGCTGTTATTTTAGTGTGTTACGTGCTGCAGGGCAGGAGTAGCCTAATCAATAGATTCAAATCGCTGTTAAGTGTACTAGGCGGTGCTCTAAGGGCAGGAGTACAAATCGCAGTTATTTTAGTGTACTACCCACCGCTGCTCTCAGGACAGGAGAACAAATAGCAGTTATTTTAGTGTACTACCCACTGCTGCTCTAAGGGCAGGAGTGCTCAATAGATTCAAATCGCTATTATGTTAGTGTACTACGCGCTGCTCTCAGGGCAGGAGTACTCAACAGATTCCAATCAATGTTATTTTAGTGTACTACGCATTGCTCTCAGGGCAGAAGTTCAAATTGCTTTTATTTTAGTTTACTACATAATGCTCTCAGGGCAGGAGTACTCAATAGATATAAATCACTGTTATTTTAGTGTACTACACGCTGCTCTCAGGGCAGGAGTACTCATTAGATTCAAACCGCTGTTATGTTAGTGTACTATGCGCTGCTCTCAGGGCAGGAGTACAAGTCACTGTTATTTTAGTGTGTTAGGCACTGCTCTCTACGGAAGCCCTGAAGCGCAACCTAAAAAAAAAAAAGTCAGTAAAAAAAAAAAAAAAATCTGTAAAAACAAAAATCTAGCATTTCGAGATTAAAGTCGAAATGTTTCGAGATAAAAGTCGGAATGTTTCGAGATTAAAGTCGAAATGCTTCGAGATTAAAGTCGAAATGTTTCGAGATTAAAGTCAAAACGTGCATTCATAACAGTGCGCGTCCACTGGCTCAGAGCGCGCGTGTGTGTGTGTGAAGTCGAACTGCCATGGATAAACACAAAAATAGTAGCTTTTTACTTTTATCTGGGCTTTCAACAAAATTCTACACACGTCACACGTGCTATAGTGGCAGTGTTTCTGAGGTGTTTTCGTGCTCGTCTAGTCAACACTATCTGGGTCGAGAACACAACAGTAACTGTTCGGTCTCCCTCTTCAACGTAAATACGCTCTGGATACATTTTAAGCGCATCATTCTGTATCCAAGAGAGAGAGAGAGAGATTTTGGTTGCTTGACAGTTGTAGGTTACAATTTGACAAGAGTTAGTTTGACAGTGACACAAGCACAATGTTGTGTTATATTGCGAGTGTACACAAATATATATATTCCAGTTTGAATAATTTCCTGTATGAACAAAAGGACAGAGTACAGTAAGTTTTTGTTTCTCCATTGTTCAATCACGCCTCACACACACAGACATTGTTGCTCTAATCAGATCAGGTATATATATATATATATATATATATATATATATATATATATATATATACACTCTAAAAAATGCTGGGTTGTTTAAACCCAATTTTGGGTAAAATATGGACAAACCCAGCCCATATTTTACCCAAAACTGGGTTTAAACAACCCAGCATTTTTTTAGAGTGTATATATATAGCTGCAAGAGCGAGCAGTGAGAGATATATATATATAGCTGCGAGCAGCGATGAAAGGGCCAAAACCGGGGTTGCGGTGCCACCGGCTTGGGCCCGTCATTGCTGCTCGCAGCTATATTTATTATTCGTGAGTCCATTTGTTTCTGTTTGTTTTAGAAACCATAAAAAAAAATCTGTCTCATTAAAGTAGCGTTTCTCAAAGTGTGGGGCACGTTCCCACTGGTGGGGAATAGAAACATGACAAATGGGGCGCGACAAACGGGAGAAAATGTGGTAATTTTGTGCCCATCTCTATTACTTCCTTTATTTATTGAGCATAAACTCCAAACAAAACGACGACACATTTAAATGTAAGCCTTACTTAACCTTTTAACACGTAAGTTTAAAAGTTTTTAGAGGCGCCCGTTATTTAAATCGTCTTCCTTTATGGTTTCCATGGAGACGCGTCATTGCTTGTCACACCGCAGACACAATAGCGCTGAATGACTGATTATCTGCTTTTAATTCACAAATTTGTTGATATTCCAATTGTGAAATATGAGCAGGTGGATGTGTTTTTTTAAACACCTTAGTTGAGCTATACATGATGGGTGTTAGTTTACCGCATTTTAGAGAATCGGATCTGTTGGATTTAACTATTCAATTTACTTAATTATTTATTATTATATTATTATAATTATTATAATTATTATAATTTTTAATTATTCAATTTATCCACTTTTATTTTATTTATTAAGTTTATTTCGATAGGGACAGATACAAATAACATAGATACACTTTGACAGTAATCTGACCTGATGGGGGCGATTGCAAGGGTGGGGCAGGTGGGGCGCAAACCCTTCCCTACCTTCCCTACATAAGTGGGGAATGGCAGAAAAAGTTTGAGAAACACTGCATTAAAGAGTGGCATGAGAGTGTAAAATTCGTCCTCATTATTTGTCCTAACCGGACAACCTGGGGAGATTGAGGATTTTCTATCAACACTAAGTACAGTCCTTCTCAGAGGTCACAAGTTTGGGTCTTCTTCCTGACACCTCTTTTATACATAGTTCTAGAAATCATGCCTTGGGCATTGTGGAAAGCTGTAAAAGCAGATCTCCAGTTCACTGTATAATGTGTGTGATGCCGCTTGACATGCTCCTGTGGTTGTTCCGGTAACAGGCTCTGGTGGAGGACAGAGGAGTGTGTAGACGAGGCTCGGCTGTACCAGGCACTGAGCTGAAGGGGGGGGGGGGGGGGGGGGGACATGCATACCACTGCTTTTATATTAACCTCCCCTGCAGTCCCATATGGCAAACAATATACATAGATTTTCAGATATATTTCTCTCTATATATATATATAAAAAAATAAGCCAAAAATATATTGCCAAAGTAAAAAAAAACATACTTTCGATAAGTTTCACTTACTTATATTTCCTCATATAGGCTTATTTTTAGGGGGGGGGGGGGGGGGTTATATATATTGTCAATACAAATAAGTGTTTTGTTGTTGTTGTATGTTTAAGTATAAATATATTTGGGGGGGATTATTTACCCAAAATGTGTTTTAAGATTATAAATGTATTTACCTGCCTATAGAAGTTTGTAGTATTTTGATGTTTGGTTTAAACAAAATATATTTAATTATTTTTTTGCTGATTACTGCATGTATTTAGCATGTTTTTAAAAATATATTTTGGACAAAAATATATATTTCCATATGGTTTGTCACAAACCTGTAGAATTCTTTGACAACATTCTTGTTTCTCTTAGCTGAAGGTAAAAGAGTAAACACAATCAAGCACTGGAAAACACTGTTGCACTCACTGGTGTGGGGGAGTTCGGCTCATCCTCCCTCATCTGTCATCATGGACTTATTTCCACGAGCAGTAAAAGAGCAACTGCTGTTATTATATAAAATGCCAGAGTCTCTCATGTCCTCAGAAGCTTTTCAAACACGAAATGAACATGACATTCACTTTTTGCTTCCAATACAGGCCGTCCTGCTCAGACAACATGTTTTTAAGAAAGAGTTTAGATTGGTAATTTACAGATGAAACCTAAACGCCAGTAACATACAGTGTGTTAATTGTTCCTGGGAAGCTCATATTTACGAGTTGGGAATTCATAATTACGACATTCGGTGTGTTTTAATCAAAACAGTGAATTCTTAAAGGGTTAGTTCACCGAAAAATGAAAATTCTGTCAGTATTTACTCACCCTCATGTTGTTCCAAACCCATGTGTTTATTTGTTCTGCTGAACACAAACGAAGATATTTGGAAGAATGTTTTAATCAAACAGATCTCATCCCCCATTGACTACCATACAATGTATTTTTAAGGTGAACTACGAGGAAGTAGCAACCTCAGCAGCAGGAGGGATGTAGAGGTCAGTAAGCTAAGCTGAGTTGAGTGGGGGACGGGGGGGGGGGGGTGACTCTGGGACACCAGAGTCACTGTTAAGCCCTCTTTAGGTGTCGTGGGCTAGACCGTCTAGCCTAGACGACGAAACACTGAGGACGGAAGGTGCCCACGTGAAGACCCTAGAGATGTCCCCTACTCGTCTCAATCCAGACGGTTGTGGTGCTGGTCCACTGGGGAGACCATACTGTAGTTCCAGCTGTTGTGTGTGCTGACGCGCCAAGTACATTGCAGTGGTTAAAGGGGTCGTGAACTGGCTTTTAAATGTTATTATATTGTTGTCTGAGGTCAACTTAAGACGTTCGCTTGGTTTTTGCATTCAAAAACATCAAAATGAATAAGTAATAGGCTATTTTGTACCCAAGTTGTGAGCCTTCCTGAAAAACGGTCGGTTTTTATGGGCGTGTCGCACTGAAGATTTGGAAATAAACGCCCACTGCTGTGAGTGGATAACAGTTTTGCATATTATAATGAGTTCCACTCACCCGTCGGTGTATGTGGGGGAAAACGTCCAATGTTGTCAAATGGCAACCGGATTCGCCCATAGATGTTCGACCCAGAGTCCGTGTGTTGCACAATTCCTGTCAGATCCAATATAGACGGCACAGCACCGTTCTTTACTCTTAATCGGTTTGCAAATCCAGTCTTGTTTACAAATCAATCCTCAGTGAAATGAAGCGAACAGACGACGATGTTTTACTTCATCAGCTGGAACGTCATTTAAAATAAAGTTTATCCATGAAGTCCTATTGGAATCCAGAGGAAGCTTATGCGGCGACTGTTTTCTTCCACAACCAGGCACTGCACAATATTCTGTATTGCTCGGTAGAACGATCCGGTTTGTCATCACGAGGTAACTTAGGCATGTAGTTACTAGCTATGCGTGTAATGCGCGAATCGGTGGGCGGGGCTAAACCGGCCGTGTTGAAGTAGGTGTTGATCTTCTTCTGCGGGGGTGGTGTTTTAACCCCTTCGACGTCATAGTTTCCCACTTTTCAAAACGAGACGTTTTCAGAGGCTGGTGTAAATAAAAGCTTTTATTGGACTAACAAGGACGTTTTCAGTTCTGAAACTTACAGGATATTCTTATAATATGATAACCTCTTAGATATCAAAAGCTCAAGGGAAATTTGATTTCTCAGTTCATCACCCCTTTAACACCGGACAGAAGAGGAGTCACAGCACCATATGGAAAGAAGCGTAAATGGACATAGAAGCATAGTTTACTGTAAAGCTACGTCTTAGTTTGTGCTTATCTTGGCGAAAGCCGAGTACAGATAAGCATGAAGTTTTAAGATGTACTCTCGTGTAATGGAAATCAGAATTAAAATTAAAATTTACTCAACCCTATGTTATTCAAGATGTTTATATCTTTCTTTCTTCATTGGAAATGAAATGAAGGTTTTTGAGGAAAACTGTCACTGTTGTGTTTCTGTGAATCTTGTTGTCACTAGTCAGGTCTTCCTTAGTTCTGTTTTCCCGCCACTCATCTGTTTCCACGGTTACTGTCATTTAGTTAATCTGCATCACCTGTTTAGTTTATCATCTTTATCATGATCTGTTTCACCTGTTCTGTTCATCAATGTTAATTTGTTGTTGTATTTAGTTCCCTTCTGTTTAGTCAGTCTTTATCCTAAGTGTGTGTGAACCGTCTGCCTGTCAGTACCTGTTTATATTTTATTGTTATTAAAACTTTTATTCTCCCTCGTCTTCCTCTGCCCGCACCGTGACTAAAACATTCCAGGATTTTTCGACATACAGTGGTTCTCAATGGCAACCAATGGGTTGACCGTTGAAGGTCCAAATTGCAGTTTCAATGCAGCCGCAAAGTCTTAACACTATCACAGCCGATGAATAAGGATCTTATAGACAAACCATTGGCTATTTTCTAAAAAGCTAATAAAAATGTATATACTTTTTAACCACAAATGGTCATCTTGCTGAACTCTGCGATGCTCCACGCATTACAAAATTACGTTGGAAAGGTCAATTGCGACGTAGACGAAAGTATCATTCAATATTTACAAAGCAAACGAGCAAAAACTAATTCAAATGCCCTTTACAAAAAAGGTAAAACAACAATGTCGGACGATTTTGAAGTTGGAGGAAAAAATTATATGGGAGTTTTTGCTCTACCGCGGTGTCACGCGCGACCTTTCCAACG
Source organism: Pimephales promelas (assembly GCF_988280905.1). NCBI lineage: Eukaryota > Metazoa > Chordata > Actinopteri > Cypriniformes > Leuciscidae > Pimephales > Pimephales promelas. The sequence continues at coordinate 17,375,338 of NC_142791.1, forward strand.
TGATTGCGTAATGCAGGATGCAGAGTTCTGCAGGACGAGCATTTGTGGTTAAAAATTATATACAATTTAAAAAATTTTTTAGAAAATGACCAATCGTTTCTCTAGATAAGACCCTTATTCATCGGCTGGGATCATGTCGAGGTTTTGAAGCTGCACTGAAACTGCAATTTGGACCTTTAACCCATTGGTTGCCATTGAAGTCACTATTTGGAGAAAAATCCTGGAAGGTTTTCCTCAAAAACCTTAATTTCTTTTCGACTGAAGAAAAAGTCAAATGATCAATTTTTACAGTGTAGGAACTGGGCATCAAGACCAAGTGCATCAGACGTGATGTTTCATTAACAAAGTTCGGGAGGAGTACGTTCAAATGATCTACCCAATTATTATGATTGGAGGCAAATAGCTGACTCACTTATGTACCTCGACAGTTTTTTCTGCATCCCTTCGCCACCCCGACTCCTCACACTTGGCTGGTTCCTATCACGGACAGGGATACGGGGGAGTACTCTGGGTTTGAGTCACAGACATTCCCAGCTCGGAGCCTCCCCTCAGACAGCATGCCAAATACGTCTACTCTTTTAATCTATCTGAAGATTTGTAAGTGTGAACTCATGAAATGCTGATATGGTGCTATCATAAAGGTACTCAGAGGTCACTGTCTGTTGAGGAATATGAAAAGATACTGTATGTGCCTGGACCTTCATGCCGCTATTCAAAATAAGCCTTTTTTCCTGACAATGTTCAGTTACGTAATTACAGGCAATAATATAAAATATGAATTCTCGCTATAATATGAATCATACAATCAAAATAATAGTAGAGTGATATTAGTAAGAATTATGATTATCTGACAAAACATTGCTATTATCTTAATTATCTTGACAACCTTGATATGATATTAATGTCTTACTAATGAAACTGTTTTACTTTATATTTTTAGCATACTGCATTTAAATTGACCATAGTTTGAATCACTTAGTTATGCTACCAGTCTGAGTCTCATTACTCTGATATTACAGAAGCATTTCACCCATCAGGGGTCCAGTTTAACCTTCGAATTTATGAAGAGTATCCAAGTAAAACTATCCCACAATTCTTCATGAATGTACAACCACCCACTCCGATTCACATCACAGCTCTTTGCGTCACACTTTTCCTTTCATTAGTTGGAAACAATAACATGTATCCACAAAGCTGTTTCCTGCCTTTGACCAAACTGGCCTCCTATTTCTTTGAATAGCTATGCTTTTGTTTTGTGCATTGGTGCACTGTTTAAGTTATATTTCACAGGAACATTTCCAATTTTTTATTTCCAGTTTTTTTCATGTGAAATTCAATTTCACATCAAATAATAACAGGTGGATAATTGCTGGATACTCTGTGATCAATCAAATGCTGTAAACTGCTGTATAATAATTATAAAACGGATAGTTCCAGACCTGGCTTCTCAGTCCCGGTTAGTATTGCACAGCACTGTCGCTTGTTCATGTGTTTTGATTCATGTGTTCTGGTGTTTTGCTGTCTGTGTGTTAATTGGCTTTATGCCCAGCTAAACTACTTCCTGAACTTCAGCCAGCTCCTTGTTTCCTGTCTGCCATTATTGGCCAAATTGATTAATTCAGGTGTGTCTGATTATTGTTGCCATGACTACTGAGGTCAGGCACACCTGGATTAATCAATTTGGCCAATAATGGCAGACAGGAAACAAGGAGCTGGCTGAAGTTCAGGAAGTAGTGCAGCTGGGCATAAAGCCCATTGGTTCAGTCTGGTACCCTGTCTGTTTCTTGGTTACTGGTTGAAGCTGCTTTGATACAATCTGAGGTATATAAATAAAGGTGACTTGACTTGATTGAGTTGGTTTGGTTCAGTTGTGTCTGTTGTTTGTTGTCTATTTAAGTCCAATGTTTAGTCCTGTTTAGTGTTTGTTAACGTATATGTGTAGGCTATGTTACTTTGGACTGGTTGTTCAGTTCTTGTTTTCCTCTTCCTGAGAACCCTGATTTCTGATAAATGTGGGATAAGGTGCCATTCACTTGCACACAACAGATGTATAGCACATGTAGATGGAGAAGAGAAGTGGTCCCAGCACTGAGCCCTGAGGCACCCCAGTAGCCAGATGTTGTGACCTATGCTCTTCATCTTTAGGATTGACATGAGGATCTGCTGGTTAACTGTTACAAGCAGCAGCAGACAGATCCCGAAGGATGCGTACTGAAGATGAAGCTGCTCTTGACGTCTCAGAGCTTCAGTAACCGAGAGGCCGTCTCAGTTGAGTGACCAACACGCCTCGTTCAAGTGCTTTAGACCTTCTTAATATTCACATTTTAAGTATACCAGCATTTCTGATTAGCCTAAATGCAAATTTAGTTTGAGAGCACAGACGGGAAGATTTCAATTAAATATTGTTCTTTTCTTAACATGAAGCTATTGTATGGCTTCAGAATATCATTGTCTTCCATCATTTGTCTTACTCATTAAACTGCATTGCAATTTGGGGCAAAAATATTTAGTATCGTATTCATTGTGAGCAGGAAAACACAGAAGCTGCAGGAAGCCTGACTGGCTAAGAATAGCACTTACTGATGAAGTGGACCTACTTTAGCAGGAAATTGCTTCCTCTAGCAGCCCTCCCCCTAAACGAATGCTCTGCTTACTTGTGTTCGGCCAACAGAAGGCTGAACCACTGGACTTCTGCTTTAAAAGGCACATTTTTGCTGATTCAGGGACTAGCTGATTGCAGTTAAAGCGATTCTCTCGATCTGGACTGCTTGCAATTCAAACACATACAATCAATTTTAAACCCAGAAGAAAAGCAGGGATTCCATTTTAGATTAAATAGTTATTGTCTTAAAATATGGTCTATTTCATGAGGTGGAACTGTCATTAAAATGTATTTGTCATTAAAATAATGCTTGATTATTTATACTTGTTTGAAAAGGATGTCTTCTTAAATTATTAAATGTGCATTTGTCGTGTACTTCAAACATATGAAAGAAATGTTTATATAAAAAAAAAACTGTACTTAGATACTTGTCATGATTACGTTTTGTTCTTTGTGAATGTTTTTGTTCCTGTCTTGCCTATTGACCTGCTGTGTTCGAAATCACCCCCTACACCCAATTCATCCCCTACATTACTCAACTAATATACAGTAGTGCACTTAAAGGAGTAGTTCACAAAAAACTTTTGCTGATAATTTACTCACCCCCATGTCATCCAAGATATCCATGTCATTCTTTCTTCAGTCAAAAGAAATTAAGGTTTTTGATGAAAAACATTCCAGGATTTTTCTCCATATAATGCACTTCAGTGGGAACCAACCGGTTCAAGGTCCAAAAGACAGTTTCAGTGCAAATTGTTTAAAGGCTTTAAACGATTCCAGACGATGAATAAGGGTCTTATCAAGCGAAACGATCGCTCATTTAATAAATAAATAACAAAGTTTAAGTTTTATAAGCTCAAATGGTCGCCTTGCTCTGTTCTGTGACGCACGTTTGTGGCTCTCCTGTTCGAACTCGGTTATCAAAATGAACGAATATTTTTGCGAGTCATTTGGTTCATTCAACGAACGAAACGAACGAATTGACTCGGAAAAAGATTTGTTCAGTTTGTCAAAATAATTCCGGTTCACATGCTTGGCTACGCAGAAGCGATGCAAATATTCTGTATTATACATTTTTAAGGCCAGACTTGTTGAGGTCAATTTGTAGAGAAACACTACATGCCTGTGCACACATAAATTCAAACGCACATTCCTATTGACTAAACACGTAATACGCATGTGCACGTTGTCAGTATTCTCACAAGTTCATGTTTTTTAAAGTTTGCGAAGAGATAACTTTTTTTGTTGTTGGTGAAATTTTACAAGGCTTGCACCTTGGAACCCATTTTAAGGTTTGCATTCTTGAGCCCCAGGCTCTGCTGTTGTGTGGATGAGCATTTCTGTTAGAACGGTGTTGTGTTAGTGCCGTTAAGTTAATAACTAATGATCTTCGCAACGGAAGTGAATCAATTAAAACTAACTTTAGCTGGGCAATAACTTTATTCTAGAGGTGCTGTAAAGCCAAAACAATCTCTGCTTCTTTAATTTCCAATTATCACTGCTGCTTTGAAACAATTTATTGTTTCAAATAAATTATTATTTATTATAAAATCTTTATTGCTATAAAAGCATTACATGGGGACTTGACTTGACTAAGTTCCCCAGCTTTGGCCAAGGAAGCCGTGATTTAAGATTCTGCTTGCCTTGGTTCATGTAGGATGTCTACCAGAAGATTGGTGGTTCAATCCCTGACCTGACCTGTGTCAAGGTGTCCATGAGCAAGACACCTAACTCCAGCTGCTCCTGACGAGCTGGATGGTCCCTCTGCATGGCTGAAACTGCCGTGAATGTGAGGCAAGAATGTAAAGCACTTTGGTGGCCATTGGGTCTGGGAAAGTGCTATATTACATTTTACCATTTTTGTTGTTTTTTTTCTTGCCACAGACATCACTCCTGCCCTGTTATGGACCGAGTGATGGTCCCCAGCTCCGCCGGGGGGCTCTTCAGTCCCGTCTGCTCTGCTGTGGTGCACAATAGTATCAATGCGCCTTGGTTTTCACGGTGCACTGTGGGACTTTTTAGGGAGCAAACATTTCAGTGCCTTAAAATGGCCGACTCCCTGATCAGAGTATATGGCTGACTACTGAAGTAGGGAGTTGATTGTGATGCACCTATAGAAACTTCCAGGCAGGTGTGTTGAGGCAAGTTGGAGCTAAAAGGGGTTCACACACATCAGATGAGAAGTGCGTCTTTAAAATTCGAACACATTATTCTCTGAGTGAACACATACCGGCGCCCAGATACGGCTCAAGACCCTGTTCAAAATCCTGCCGTGCCCTGTGGGGATTACATTATACATTATATTTGTAATGACGAGTTGTATAACGATGAGTTTTCCCCCCAAATAAAATTAAATTAGTCTTTAAATAAATGCAGTGCAATCATCGAATCAATGAACTTTATAGATCTTGACTCTCATTGTGTGCCTCAACTTCTCTGCAGGCCTCTTCCATAACTTGAAGGAGACTTACTTGGTTGTGATCATGAACTTTCCATCTCCAAGAGGAGAATATGCTGGAAGGAACAGCATCTTGAAATGTGACTCATGCTAAAAACACAATTTTGCTGTTAATCACCCTGCCGAAAGTGGACATTGACTGTGACTCAATGTTTATATTGGGCTGGACACTCTGTGTCCAGTTTCTCTCAAGGACAGACCATCACCCTCTTCTCTCTTTCTCCACCCTTAGCTTTTCTTGCTCCATCTCCTCTTCTATACCATCTGTTTGTTCCTTTCCCATCATCTCTTTCTCTTCCACAGTTCCTCTCTCTCAATATCGCCCTTCCTCTATTCCCTCCAAAACATCTTACTCTTACATTTCTTCATTTCCCATTCTTCTGCTTTAATTTATTTTCCTCTTTTATAGATTTTGCAACTGCGATAGCTGTGTGAACAATTGGGAAATGTGGGGCTAATTGAGGACAGTCAAGTGCAACTGAGAGTTTAACAAATACTAACAGAGTTTTGTTTGTTGTGTGTGGAAAAATGGCACAAATGATTGTGAATCTTATGAAACTATAAAGCTGCAACTGTTTTTCCTGATATATAAAAGTTTTGGCTGGTTGTGTGAACTACTGTGAAAAAATTTGAGAATTTTGCGCAGTGTTTTGAGAAAATGATACATTTAATTTGTAATTTGCATGAAATGGAGGGCAATTTACAACTTGTTTAGGACAGAAGTGTTTAGGTTATGTGTTTTAACTGTTTTGAGAACAGTGACCTGAGTTTAGTTAAATGTGTCAAATCGAATGACACGTGCAAATATGAGTTATTTGTGGATATTGATCTGGTGCAGAAGAGGAAACCCTGCAGGAATCACAGTCGGAGAACACATGACCACATATATCCAGCAGAGGCTAGAGATTCGTTCATTTGTCTGGATGTGGCCAACTGCTCCTCTCACAACTTTTGTAATGTATTTTGTGAATATATATTTAAATATTTAAAATACATTAAAATCTGTATTTTTTCAAAGCTTATAATTATTGTTGTTGTTTGCATAAAACATAATCAGTAATAAGCCGATATGAAAAGGAATGAAGAGAGAGAGAGAGAGAGAGAGAGAGAGAGAGAGAGAGAGAGAGAGTGTGTGTGTGTGTGTGTGTGTGTGTGTGTGTGTGTGTGTGTGTGTGTGAACATGTTCTTTCCACGTTGCATTTATGCTCTAGTACAAGGTCTTTATTTCTAAATGGAAATTTTCAGATTTATGCTGGCTTTATTTTTGTATTTTTCTGACAAATGAAAATTAAAAAAACTCTTTTTTTTTTCATCTTTCTCTTTCATTTTAAATGTGGGGTCATTTTGATGTGGCTCCTTCAGAACAACCAAATCCAACCCAGATGTTGTGTGGGTTCATAGGTACCCTATGTCACAAAAGTTACAAATCCTCATGCCATGAGATGAAGGAAACGTGTTTTTTAAAGAACAAAAATTCAAATGCGGTCAGCCTGATCCCAAGGACCTCTAATGGTTAAAGGTTCTTCATGGAACCATCAATGCCAATAAAAAAAACTTTATTTTTAACGTTTTACAAGAAAATACAAATTTAGTCTTTCGACTTCAAAATGTCAAAATGTTTAATTCAATGTGTTACTTGCCATTTCTTTGTAATTATTGGTGAAAATTACAAGCAATATCAGAGTGAATTTTTTTGGAAGTAAAAAAAAGTCAGTGTAGTTTTCAACTTTCATTTTTAAAGGTCAAGAAAATTCAAATTAATATTATTTTTTATTTTATAATTTTTTGTATTAATACCTATGTATCAAAAAATGATAAAGAAAGCAAAGCATATAGGCCTACACAAAAAAATAATATAATTATTATGACATGGCCCCTTTTCATTATTATGAAAGAGGTCCCTTGGCCCTTCCCACATTGTACACGACCCCTCCCATCTATCCGGAAACCCCTCCCTCTCATCCTCCCCCAAATTCCCGCCACTCCCTCTCACATAGAATCTATTAAGTGCAAATATTCAGGACAGAAAATGGCGACGGCGGGGAGCCGGACGTCGTCGTTAGGCGGATTATTGGACCCTAGTAGCGGCTCAGGCACCGGGACCGGAGCCCAGGACAGTCCCAGTGGCTCCAGCGGGAGCAGTGTGTCGACCAGCAACGGCAAGGCGAAGAGGAGCGCGGGCGAGAGCTCCCAGTGGAGGCGCAAGGTGAGGAGTGTGGATCTGGATAAGTGTGAGAGCGGCTCGGTCCAGTCCGCTTTACTGCAGCACAGCCTCGGCGACAGAACCAGCACTCATCTGGGTGATAATAATGGTGCTCAGGAGTGGATGAGGAGCTGTTTAAAGAGTCCGAGCTCTGTTGAACATGGAGCGGCTTCTGCCGCGGTGGACGTGAACGCTTCACACAACAACAGGTAAAAATAACTGCGAAACTTCTTCAGACAAACGGGCTTCCGTTCGACGTGCATTTGGGGAACCGTTACAAACTTGAATTATTAGCGATATATGAGCTTCTGTCTGGCAGAGCTCCTCCTGTATATGCCTGAAATATTAAGGAGATAACTTACAAAATGTGATAGAAACTTAATGCAAGTGACCGTCATGACTTTAAAAAGTCGGATACACTTTATTTTACTGTGTCCCTGTTACAGTGTGTGTGTGTGTATATATATATATATATATATATATATGTGTGTGTGTGTGTGTGCATTAGCTAATTAATTATTTAAGTTACTAGGGTTAGTTGCATGTAATTATGCATTATTATTATGCATAGTTATTGCTACATTAACTACATGTAACGTGTAACCGGTACACTGTAAAATAGTGTTACTAAAAATTCTTAAGTCACTTAAAGATATTCATACGTTTTACTGAGCTTCTACTGAGCTAACGCCTTAGAAGTGCACGCTAAACTAAATTATAATGACAAGTTATGTAAATTGTAATTACGCGCTCGAAATAGTATATAATAGTTTATAATAATTGTCAGTTGTTCTTCATATTTGAGTATGGTTAGACGTTTAAAGAAGTTTACAGAGGAGATTTTGGATATCTTAATATATTCCTTAAATCTGAACATGCTGTCGAAAAACCCAGGAAAATGTTCCCAAAGATGTCCTTATGTATTTGGGAATAAAATGCATAAAGTATATAATCAGGCAAATGGTCCCCTAAATGAACAAATTCCACTGTAAAATACCTCCAGTGAAAAACATGAATAAAATTGTAAAGTTTGGTGTTTTTTTAGAGCTGCTGAAGTGGAGATTTCTGAGAAAATACCTCTTATGTATTTGCAATCTGAATATGAAATCTAGACACAAGTAGTATTGTTATAAAACAATTGTGTATATTCAGTTCATGTTTGAGTGTGTTGTCGAAAGCGGTTGTGCTCCTCGGCTCGGTGTGTGATGATGATGATGGTGATGAAGATGATGGTGTGTGAGAAAGGTCAGCATCTGCTGGTTGAATGGCAGGTGTTTTCAGAAGGAAGACTGCGAGCGCAGGATTTGATGCAATATGAGCTGCAGTCTTTGAGACTGTATAGATAATGAGAGATGAATGGAGCTGAAACCTAAAGAATCTGCTGGAAAAAAACCCTGCATGCCTGTTTTTCCCGAGAACAGTTAAGTTAAAGAAGAATGTACGTGAGATTTTGTTTCATGAGGCATTATTATTATTTTCTTCATAAATATCTAGGCATGAAGCATGTTGGTGTATCCAGATTGTTCAGCATAAAACCCATATATGACAGTGTGTGCCTTTCAGACTATAGATATTTTTCAGTTTAGTTGTCTTTCGTTGAGTGTTTATAAGCCATGCAGGGATTCTGTGACTCCAAACTGTGTTTTACGTCATTGAGCTTATTCATTTCCCCCTCAGGTGCGAATCGGAGCGTCACACACCATGTGTGTGTGTGCTTCATGTGTGCTTGAAGGCTACAGGCAGAAGCAGTCCTGATAGACACAGCAGGTGTTGGACAGGTGTTGAAGCAGATGTTCTCCTGCTTGACTAAAACACCTCATCCTCTCAAACTGGTTTTGTTACAAGATCAAAGCAGTTTCCTTTCAGGGTTCCTTGAGCTGAAACAGAGAAGTGTGCAGTAAGGGTGCCCATGTGTTATGATACGATAGATGATAGTGAACTCACGATACGAATATTATTGCGAAACTCCAAGACATGATAAAGGGTTACCAAAAAATTAACTGTTGATTAAAAGGCTAAATTTGGTGTTAGTACATTGTGTGTGTGTAAATGAATAGGATGGACTTTATGATGGAAACCCAAAACACAGGACAATAGAGACACCAGAATAATAATATTCATGATTATGGAGCTGAAAATACTGAATTATTTCAGACGAATATGCTTGTTCTCTGTCACTGACTAGATATGTTTATAATAATGTAGGACACTTTTACTGGTAACAAGACATTTGGCATCATCAGGACCCACAAATATTCCCCCATTGCATTATTACTATTATACATTATATTCAACATTGTAGTTTAACCCTAAAACCGTATTCTGGAAAAATGTGGGCCAAATAGTTTTGATTTATTTTTAAAAAATACTTCCCTTGATCTGAGTGGTACAAGACTTGGCTACTTTTCCCTTTAAGTTTGCCTCCTGAACACACACAATTTTTTTTTAAACTCAATTCTACAATGTTAAGTGGGTGAAAAAAAACCCTCCCTAATCTTGTATTTGGGTCAAAAATGGGCACCCATAGAAATGAATGGGAAAAACTGTAATTTAGAGCATTCTAAAATAAGCCAAAATAAGACACCAGGTGACCGCAAAGTCACTTCATCTTTAGGTTTTAGCTCTAAGAACTTAGTGGAATGATATTTTAATGTAGTTAAAAAAAATTAAAAAATAAAACATAAAAATAAGCATAATTTACATAGAAAATATGGTACTTTTTGAAGTAAATAAATTCAAAAATACCCCCAAAATAAAAAAAAAAAACACCGAAAATGGATAGACAAAACTTTATCGAAGACAGTGATATAACATTTATAATAAATAAAAATTAGGATCACACCTGAGTCCTCTGTGCCCGCATTTGTCCACAATTACAGGATTAAGGGCTGTAAAGTGAATACGGTTTGAGGGCTACTGAAGTACTGACACTAAAACTCTGTAAACATGAAATTTTTCCTTGCTTAGTAATTTTTATTGGGTGAACTTATTATCCACATTATTGTTGCATTTTTGCATTGCGAATTTTCGATATATTGTGACACCGCTAGTGCAGTCTCTATCCACTACTATTGGCTCTAAACAAAATTTTTTCCAAACCCTCTCCCTGTCTTTTTGAGCTGAACGCTTTCCCCGTTTGCTCTTGGTGGAGCAGATGTTGTTGTGTCTGGCTGGCTGGGATTCTCAAACACACGGAGTAATGTTTTGATTGTTTTCAGAGTCACAGTGTTCTGACTTCTCATGGGAATCCGCCTGGCTGACCTAGTGGGACAGGTGAAAGTATTTATAAATACTTAAGGGAAAAAAGTGACATATTTCACCTTGAACACATTGGGTCCAGGGCTTGACATTAACACCCGCCAAATGCGGGTGGCCCATAAAATACAAAGACTAATATTGGCTAATTCTGGAAATATTTTGGGTTCTACGCCGTAGATAGATACCACTCGTCTCAACATTGACGCACAAATACCTGTGCGCACGCGCTCCGAGCGCGTTCTCCACCGCGGGGAACATCGCCAATAAAAATAGCCGCACTTGATCCAGTGCTGTTTGTGCCGTGCTGTTCCGATTCTGTTTTTTTTCCCCCTAATTTTGTGATTGGCTATGCATAGTGCCAAATAGATTAAGTTGATAACCTGCTGTTTAAAATATTAAGTCAAAGATTTTTTTCAGACAGGCCCGAGTCCTGTTTATGACTGTCAGACTGTTAATAAATTTGTGATTGAATCTCCATTACTGTGTTTTTCTTATTCTTTTTTTACTTTTTAGGGGGGCTCATAGAAATTCGAATACATTGCTTGATATTCGATAACCGTTCGAATTTGATTTTTCTCAAAAGTGACAGCCATAATTGGCTTGAGGCCTGTTTAGCTCATCTGTGGCCAATCATTTGATTTTATCCCTTAAAACTCCTCTTCGATTACGAAAATTACGTATTTTAACGTTTATTTCCTTGAAAAATTCTCTTCATGCCTTAAAATATATTGGCAACAATACCTCTTCGCTCAATCCAGGAACATGATGTCCACTTTTGGGGTTTTCTTTCTTTTTGGGGGCTTTTTTGACAACAAAACAGCAGAAAACTCGATGCTTCGATAGCCTTGGTGGTTTGTTTATGCCAGTTCTGCCTTGTTGGTGACCTCAAGCACGTCGTAAAGAGACCGCAAGGAATAATTGGCCAGGGAGCAACATGTTTCTTGTACATGACAGACAAGAATTAGCTAAGGATTCAAAATTGATTAATCTGACACAGTGACTATAGTCGCATATTGTATAGTCTGACCCAGCATTAGATAATGTAATTTTGTAATTTGTTTACATTGTTTCTGTGAACTTTGCTGCTTTCAAACGAGTCTTAATGTTTGCATGAGATGATTTCCAAAATTGTTTTTTTTGGTAACGCTTCCTTTTACAGTACAGTATACTTGCAGTAGAAAGTATAAGGTAAGTACATGGAACAGGGGTAGGTTCAGGGTTAGTACTAGGTATTACCCAGTAATTGTAGTTACTAAAATAAGTGCATAGTATTTACATGGGTAACTGGACTGTAAAAGGAAGCGTTACCAAGTCAAGACGCCCTTTGTGAATTAACTTATAATATATGCGTACAGATAAAAATAATTGTACTTACACATTTGATTGATTACATTAAGAATTGCAAACATTTTTGATTTACAAGTTTTCTGAAATGTTAGGTGTAAACTGTCTAATTAAACAGGCGTGCACTGTCTAATTAAACATGGACACATTTGAATATATTCCCAGAAGAACAGAAATCTGTTTTATTTTGTTGGGACATCAGAGTCGAAATTACTTGCCAGAGAAGGGATTTATTTGTCATAAAATAGAAAAACCAGCCAGAAAGGATAAAAACAGGGAAAATATATGTTAACAAACCCATCGTTAAAAAATCTTCAGAATATGTAAGAATAAAACCATGAAGTTTGTAGTATGTAAGACTTTTGACTCGGTGCAGGAGAAAAAAAAAAACCTTTTGAGAACTCGATGCGTGTTTGTATGTATATTTATATATTATAGTGCATGAAATAAATGTTTTGCCTGTGGTGTCTTGCTGCCTTGAGCAGAAATGTTGGATGTGATCTGTTATTGTTATGTGATTTGTGAATGTGGACTGAATTGCTTAATATAACTTTGCAGATTTGAAACTGGAGCTTGGCATTGTGAAAGAGCTGTGTGGTTTTCCATCAGCATCCAGTGGGCTCCTGTGTGAGTGTGACACTGTCGGTGGGCTCCCATTGGGTTTTCCCAGCCCACAGAATCGTAATTAATTTGTTTGCGTTTCCAGCGGATGTAGCGGGGTTCGGCGTTCTCGTTACGCATAGATGGTCCAATGCTGGAAGAGATACTGCCTCAAAGAAAATGTCACAGGCCTTTCATCTGGTAAAACGAGAGCTTGAGGTTAAAATGTGTTTGTCAGGATCAAGAAAGAGCAAACAGAGTGTTAGGATCTTATTGTGAAATATTGTGTGTAAGTTAGGGCTTAATTGGTTCATTTGGATCTGTATCAGGTACAGTAAATGGCAAATTATCTCAATGAAACAAACTCTATTAATACTGTAAACAATACAGGGAGTGAGCTAGTACTACATTAATGTAATACTAAAGGTAAAATGAACTGATTTGTATAAACACTTAAATTACACACAAGGCAGTTTTTTATAATCATAATCTTTATAGTTTATAGTCATAAACTCTATTTACATAATTATGTTTCTACTCATTAGGTTTTTTTTTTTAAATCTAGGCTAAATGGTGGCTGTCGTAACTTGTTTTCATGACCCATTTATTCAAACTTAATTAAGGCCTATCGAAGAACCGGTTAAGTAAAGATATAATGAATATGCTGGTGCATTTAGCAGAACGCTCCTCCAGAGTTCAGTTTTCTTGAGCTGTGGGCATTGAATAGCTTTTCTGAGGTAAATGTAACATTTACATGTCTTTTTAACATCTTTTTAAGTTGTTGAAACACTGATTGAGAAATGACGAGTCATTATGCAGAATTCGGTAACCTGTAGGAAGCAGTATGTGTCCACATTCCTTCTGGTCATGTTCAGTCATGTTTATGCTGCAAGTAGTAGTAAAACTGAAGAGATGACCGGTTCATGAGCCGCTCGAACTGAGACGCTACATCAATCCGTCAAACACATTCAAGGGTGACAAAGCGGTATTTATTATTTGAATTTTGTAATAAATTGATTGATAAAGACAATGGCGGAGGGTTAGCTGATCACGCGACTGACGAGACGATGGCGGAGGGTTAGCTGATCACGCGACTGACGAGACGATGGCGGAGGGTTAGCTGATCACGCGACTGACGAGACGATGGCGGAGGGTTAGCTGATCACGCGACTGACGAGACGATGGCGGAGGGTTTGCTTCATCAGATCCTGAGCTTCATCAGCAGAAATATCTGAAATACAGGGATTTGGGATCCAAGTCTTCATTGTTAATTAAAAGATGTCACTTTAGCACTAGCCATAGTGGCATGGACTGGTTTAGCGAAAGCATTGGAGTAGTGAGAGTCCTGGACGATTGTGTGATATTGCTTTTATACATAATTCAATTTCAATAAACAAAGTTAATAACTTACATTTTACATACAATATTGCTGATTAGCTAATTACTTTAGCTATTTTGTAAAACGTATAGAACAACTTACAGTTTAAAAGGGTGAAATGACATCCACAATAATAAAGAGAACTGCACATTCTCACAATATAGTTTGAAAATTTGTTTCCTCTTGAATTATCATCAGCTATTGAAGATTAAATTAAAACCCTCTATTATGAACTGACAAACAATGGGCTTTATGCCCAGCTGCACTACTTCCTGAACTTCAGCCAGCTCCTTGTTTCCTGTCAGCCATTATTGGCCAAATTGATTAATTCAGGTGTGCCTGACCTCAGTAGCCATGGCAACAATAATCAGGCACACCTGAATTAATCAATTTGGCCAATAATGGCTGACAGGAAACAAGGAGCTGGCTGAAGTTCAGGAAGTAGTGCAGCTGTGCATAAAGCCCATTGAGTTTGTGAAACATATCTTGAATGTTGTGTGATTGTGCAGCACACGTCCTGGTTTTGTGAAGTCTCTAATGTTTCATTGATGGCGCATAAAGCGCATGCGAGTAATCTCTAAACCTGACCTTTCCAGCATCCCACCCACATCTGGAGCCAAAATGGCTCCTCAAACGTTTGCTCTCAAACACGGCCCTAAATGCTATTGTTCCTGTTGGGAATGTGCCCTCGACGAGCTCACGCTTGTAAGAAGACTCCCAGAAACTCATGAGGTCCTGGAGCTTCATCGTGACAAATATAGCCTCCCCGTGGGAGACGTGGAGGGCTAAAATAAAGATCTGGGGTGTATGATCGTCTGTGGTGTCCTGAGCATACGCTGAGGGACTGACTCGCTGGCTTTTGAGTGTGAAATGTGACGCTTCTTAAAACGGCAGTCTTGCGCTTCAGCTATAGAGGATAAATTTAGCTTTCTCATAGTATTTTCTGTTCTTGCACATGGTTTTCTGTTCACAACACACCTAATGCAGATATTCTGTGCCAGGAAACGTTTGTGTTTGCCAGTCTGAAAGCCAGATGAAGATGGGTTTGTCGACCACGTATTTCACAGGAATGAATTTGCTCTTCATAACAATATTCATGTAACGTGTGACCTTTCAAATGCAATTCTTCTTGCATTTTTATCTTGCATTTGATATGAATAGACCTCAATGCTGTAAGTGGTGCTTCTTGGCTTACTGTCTCCTGTTTTGTAGCATAAGCCTCTGAATAATAAAGGAAAAAATTGGATGATGAAATATAGATTTTAAAACGGTATCACAATTTCTGAAAGTGAACAATATTATATTGAAAAAAGTCTGACAATGATATTTTAAGCATCAGTGTGAAACAACAAACATTCAAAATCAAATTTAAACATGACATCTTTAGCTGAGTGTCATAATGCAACGGAACAAAGTAGCCTAATTAATTTAGTTGGTTGTAGTCTGGTCTACAGTACATTCTACAATGTAACTGCTAAAAGCAAGACTAGAAAGCTATGCGCTAAATTAACTGAGCCAAAATTTCGATCCTAAACATTTTAATTTTAAGAGCCAGTGGCTACCTTGTCATTTTATTTTTTCAGTCTGGATTTTAAAGTATTAAAATAACTTTTAGCCCTTGCAATATAGCCTACTTATTTGCGAAATTTAGATATGTATGTGTGTGCAGCCCAAACTACTATTGATTTGTGAACAAATGAACGTCAGTGGAGCAGTTGTTGAGCTAGTATTGTATATAAAGTGTTGGTGTTTGTATCTGGCCATAAAATGCATTTAAAATTGCCGTATTGCCATCTTGCATCCCCAGTCATTTTGATTATTTTAGTTGACATCTGTGTAGTAGCTGCACTATTCTGGATACATTGAGAATTGAGAATATTTTTTTGTTAGTTTCAAACAGAGATCATAATTTTCCCATGATACTGAAGACCTTTCCAAATTTGATTGCGTAATGCCTGGAGCATCGCAGACCAGCAAAGATGAACAATTGTGGTAAAAGAGTATAGCTAGATAATACCCTATTCCTCAGTTGGGATCGGTCAGAGCGTTTGAAGCTGCATTGATTTGGAATTGGACTTCAACAATTTAGTTACTGTTGAAGTCCATTGTGTGGAGAAAAATCCTGAAATGTTTTCCTCAAACTTAATTAATTTTCCACTGAAGAAAGAAAGACATGGACATTTTGGATGGCATTGGGGTGAGTAAATTTTAAGGTGAACTAATCCTAAGCAGACAATGAATGAGAGATCGACTGTGCCCGTGCGATGACTCTGACTTTGAGGGCAAGTCATATGTATTTGCGAAAAGGTTTCAGTTTCCAAAAAAAGCAAAATATTTGTCGTATCATCCTTTTAACATGTAAGGGTATTTACCATGAATGGCGTAAGCGTCAGCACTGGTCAGCATTACACAGCGTGGGGAAAAAAAATCGGCGAGTCACACATTAAATTACTGCCATTGGTCTTTACAAGTGAAGCATCAGCTTTAGTGTTACCCATGTGACACATTGCTGGTCAGCTGAGGCTTGAAAAGTGGAGCTCAGAGTTAAAAAAGAAGTAACACCGTGTTTCATTACATCTACCTTTTAAAGAATCAGCGTTATGATGTCATAATACAATCATTAATTGAAGCATCAAGTTACTTTCAAAAGGTGATTTCAATACCCCTGCAGATGTCTGAGTTACATTAGAAGTTGTAGTGACAACATGGCATGCAAATTATTACTTGGGAACTTTTTGAATGTCATTGCAACTTCTCTGCATTCCAAGGACAAATTTTCATGTAATTTTCATGCAATTTCGAGCCCAGTAGAGCAGCACTGTGTCTTTGAGGCTGGTCTCTGGGGAGTGTTTTAGCATGTTTTGTCTAATGAGCGGAGGCCTCTCCATGGTCACCAGGAACTGCATATTTAAAGCCCAGGGTTAGCTGAATGATCACGCCTGGACGCCGGACACAAAGGCCCGGATATTTCTATACCCATTAGGCCCTGTCCGCAGGCACAGGGGTCCCCCCCCCTCTCAGGTTTTGTTTAGTTAACAGCAGGACGAGGCAAGCTAGAGATTACATGTGAAAAGTAAACACATGGGAGCATGACTAATAAGACCCAGATTACTGGTTAAAACAACAGGTCTTGTGGCAGGCCGAGGCTAGACACCCACGATACGAGCAAACACCCTCTGAAACAAACGATATGTCTTGGAAACGGTGTCTGAATGCAGTGTGTATTCATATTCAGGTTTGGCAAGTCCGACTAATCTAACAATCTTAAAAAATGCTGGGTTGTTGGCATTAATGCTGGGCATGTTTGTGGCCAAGAGCATTATTTTAGGGGATAGGAAAGCCACTGCTCCCCTATGTTTGCAGAAATGGCTTGTTAAGATGGTCTCTGTCTTAAACCTTGAAAAAATAGGGTTTAACGAAGCAAAGTTTCCCAAGGTCTGGGGTCCCTTCCTCCTACATTTACATAAAAGATTTGATCACATCTGTTACTTTTTTTTTTTGTGTGTGTGTGTGTGTGCTGATTTTTATCCCCCTCTTTACGTGATTTCAACTTTGGGTCAAAATGGACAAACCCAGCTGTTGGGTTAGATTTTTAAGTGACATTTTTAACCCAACGTTTGGGTTTATCCATAATCAACCCAAAATTGAGTTAAAACAACCCTGCATTTTTTTAGAGTGAAAGCCATCCCCTCTGGATTGGATCGTGTTGATTGGTGTGCACAGTCCACGTCCAATAAGAGCTGTTGACACACTGTGTTGTGTTGTAACGGCATGGGAAATGGCCATCGATTTTCCCAGCGTCTCGTTGGCCTCCGGGGACCATCAGCAGGAAACTTGATCCCGCCTGTAAATTGGGAGTGACTGTCAGTTGATTGGCGCTGTTGGACGGGCACTGAATCCATGGGCTTAGAAGGCGACACAAAGAGAAGCATTGTGAAAGCCAGCGCTGTTGTCATAATGAGGAAGATCCCAGCTCCGGCTTCGGCACTGAAGGGGCCAAAATAGGAAATGGCCAAGTGTCCCTTCTTGACCACCTCGCAATCCCTCTGGCCGTCCCGTGCCTCTCTTCAGCTAAGTAAAGCTCAGAACGAGTCATGCTAACATGTCCATCAGTGCGTTTCCGGGGACCTGCTTCTGCCTTTGTCTTTTGTTTTGCCCTGTTCTTTAGAGGTTGGATTTAATCTCAATTGACCTTTTTTTCCTGAGTCTCTGCCCTCTATTTGGTGGAGAGAGTGCAGAGACTTAATTAAGCTTTTATTTATATATCGAGTCTGGAAGCTTTTTTTAATGGAGATGGACTGTAGTAGTTGGTCTTTGCCACAGTGAGCATTAAGTATCCTCACGACTCGAACTACTGCTGTAGTCTGACCTCTCACCCACCAGGCCCACTCCCAGAAACCTACTTCATTAGGGACTGGATTAAATCGTAAGAACTAGTGTGTTTGTTCTTGGTTTTTTTTTTTTTTTTAGTTTTTTAATTCGCTCACACTCCTTCTTTAGAAGTACATGTGAGTGTACTAGGGGTGTAGCGATACCCTCATGTCACGATTCGATACATATCACAATACTGAACTCCCGATATGATGTTATTGTGATAATCCACCAAGACATAAAAAAATTTTAACTAGTGGTCAACCGATATGGGTTTTTTGATGGCCAATGCATATATGCCATCAATTTTTTTATATATATGTATGTATAATATATATATATATATATATATATATATATATATATATATATATATATATATACAGTATATTATACATCTATACATCATCGTTTAAATGCCACAGCCTACCTGAGCATTGTTTCTGACTATGTCCATCCCTTTATGGCCACCATGTACCCATCCTCTGATGGCTACTTCCAGCAGGATAATGCACCATGTCACAAAGCTTGAATCATTTCAAATTGGTTTCTTGAATATGACAATGAGTTCACTGTACTAAAATGGCCCCCACAGTCACCAGATCTCAACCCAATAGAGCATTTTTGGGATGTGGTGGAACAGGAGCTTTATGCCCTGGATGTGCATTAGAGTTGGGTGATGTTGACCAATTTGGCATCAGACGATGTCTACAGTGAAACATTGTGATAGACGATGACATCTGTCATAGGCTATACCACAACTGTTCAGTGTTTTTAACCACATAAATGTTTATTTTAGGTTTCAGACATTTAAATACATATAATTTATTGCAAAACTTTTATTCATATCAGAGAGACACAGTGTAAATAACTATTAAGTATATTAGTTAAAATCTCCCGGAATCTAGAGCGAGAAAGAACATACTGCGGCGCGTGCATGGCAGAGAGGGAGAGAATGAGACCTTGCGAGTGCCGCACGAAAGCCAGTCCCGCGCGCTCTCTCTCCCCCTTTGCAGACTGATCTCACGAAAAGGCTCAAAATGCGTATAGATAACATGCCACTTGACTTGAAAGTGACGTGTATGTTGACGCAAAAGTCTTGATCATGTTGCCCTTTGGAACACCGCTGCACAAATCAGTCCAACACAGCGCTGCCAATGTCGGAGAACCAGCTTTAAAAAAGTTATTAGCCAGCATGCAAGGAGACTATCTAAAGGTGAGCTAAGTTATTATTAGAATACAGCTGTATTTTCGAGGTTAGCTCGCTGTATAGCTGGTAGTTAATATCGATGGACACGCGTTTGTTCCACTTTTTATTGTTAATAAGAAAGCGATCTTAATGTTTATTGTAGTAATTTTAGATGTCCCTCTAGTGGGCAGAACGTGTAACAACAACCACAGGCTATAGTGGCATTGGCGATCCATAAGAATGTGTAATGTCGTAAATATTAATAATAGAATGAATTTGAGCATTTAATATTCGAATATTACACAAAATATGGAATGGAATTCGAATAGTATTTTAGAGGAATATTGACAGCCCTACCCGATACAATGTTCCATTCATTCAAATGAAACAGGATGACTAATCGATTCTTGAGATTTAAGAATCGATATCGGTTCGTAAAAATGGGAATCGATTAATATCGAGAAATTGATATTTATTACCCAGCCCTATTGTTTATAAGTCTATGTGGTGTTATTAATGTGCTTTAAGACAAACCATGTGTAAATTCATCAGTCAACAGTATTGCTGAGTATTTTCTGCTTAAAACTGCAGTGAACCAAAGACAGTCTCAAAAACACGGTGTGAAATCGCTGGTGTTTCTGACGTCACAAACTACCTTGTAACCAACATTAGGAAACTATTTTAGTGGCGAGAGGAGAACGTAGCGGAGCTTCCTGAGATCCAGACACAGGTGATCAATTTGCACACGCCGTGATCGGCTGGAGCGACACACACACCGGCTGGCTGACGTCCAGCGATAGAAGAATACAATAAGAAAATCCTGGCAGAGGCCAGAGTCTCTGTCGACACGCACACCACCACACTAGTGAACATGTCTCCAGTGGATCACAAGAATTGAGAGGGAATTTTTCTGTGTAGTGCACCTTTTAAATTGAAATTCAGTTCATTATCACAAAAAGCTCAATGTTTCCTGCAATTTGTAAAGCACTGTTAATGCATAATTTTCTCCCTACTGCAAGAAGTGTAACATTTCCTTGAGTCAAACCATGATTTAACTTTTTTTTTTGATGGGGAGATAATCTTAAAGTAAATAATCTTATTCCATGTTCTCAGTTTTTAAATGGATAGTAGTGTTGACTGCATTCATCAGTCTGAACCTTTAACTCTGTTACTCAACAAATATTGTTTGTGTAATAGAAACCA
The DNA here is from genome assembly GCF_988280905.1 of Pimephales promelas. Classification (NCBI taxonomy): domain Eukaryota; kingdom Metazoa; phylum Chordata; class Actinopteri; order Cypriniformes; family Leuciscidae; genus Pimephales; species Pimephales promelas. The sequence continues at coordinate 17,395,944 of NC_142791.1, forward strand.
TGACAACAGATAATAACAAAGCGAGCCCTCTTTTGAAACATGAAATATTGCTGTTCGGAAGTGTTGTTTTAGTTTTGGTGCAAACCTTACAAATATGAATCATAAATTATGGCGTGATTGACATTTTCATGCAATTTCCCATATTCCACTTTTTGGATTTTTGGTGTCTAACCTGACGGCTCTGCTGATAGTGAACCAGCAAACACTTTGATGGATGTTTGTTGGATTGTTTTGTTTGCATGGATTTAAGATTATTTAGCTTTATTTGATCTGCGTTTCATTGTTTTCCTTTGTGGGAGAACCAAATCGCATGTGGGAGATCGGTGCCTAAAACAACCGGTCGCATTTGCAACCAAAAATATTAATTTACATGTAATATCTATATAGGGCTGCACGATTATTTTGATCAATATTGAGATCACGATTAATTATCATGGTTATTTAAAACTTTAATACTAATTTTGTCACGTAGGCTAATCATAACTGTTTTCACATCCATATTACGCTACATTCCTGCTTATGTACAAAAATGTGCATCAAAATAAAACCGGTCCTCTTATTCACCAAAATTCAGTCCATCACAAAGAATAAATAAAAGTAAATAAAACAGAAATTATATCAAAACTTAAACAGGGCACTATTTTCCATTGTAAATGTATTTTAGGAAGTAAAATATAAACTTGCATAGTGAATGGCAGTGAATAAAACTCAAAATCAATAAAAAACAAATATTCCATAACAGAATGTATGGAAAAATTATTGAAATATAACAACACAAACTGACTTTTACGGTATTTTATTATTTTAAGGCCTGTTTTTGTTTTCAGTGTGTGTACGTTTTTGCCATGCTACAGATACAAATGGTCCCCAGGGGATTAGTTCTATGGACTTTGGTGATTTTGCCTTTTTTTCTTCAGCTATTGAGGTCAAGATTTGTAATTTGTACTTCTAAAAACAAAATGTTCAACGATTAAAAAGAATATTTTACAGACATGTTCATGAGTTGTTGTAATTTTTTGGGGTGGGGTAAACGTAAAAAAAAAAAAAAAAAAAACTCTATACTAAAACTGTAAATGACAATACGGTAACTAAACAAAATACTGTTAATGGTACCGTATACTGTAAATGAAAATACAGTAAATGTACAGTATACTGTAAATGAAAATACAGTAAAGGTACAGTATACTGTAAGTGAAAATACAGTAATGATACTGTAAAACATTTTACAGTAAATTATGGCATCCAGCTGCCAGTAAGTTACTGTAAAATTTACAGCAATCCCTTTACAGTGTAACCAAATGAGAACATCAACTGCACTATGAAGTTCAATTAATGTATAGAATTCAGAGTCGTTATTTGTTAACTTAATAAAGTTTAAAACTTAATAAAGTTTTTTCGCATGGATACCTTTTTAGTTTAGTACCTTTTACCGTGCTCTGTGACGAGTAGCCCATCATATATTTTGCTTTGTTGAAGTTATACATTGTGACGACACACATCAGAGTTTCATTGACAAAAATATTTCACTCATTGACTTCGACAGAAAGAAGAGGCGTTTAAAAAAGCCTGATATTTTAGTGTTGGGGGCGCTCGAACACCACCGCTGATGGCACACAGCTGCAATAATGAAGCCGCTCAAGATGTGCCATCATGAGATAGAGATAGCGAAAATGTTGGATCATCTTTCTGTGTCAATGAATGAACATCCCAGCTAAAAAGCAGTGTCAATTTCACCGTGGATAAACCGCATCAGCTGAGTGGACGATTCGCACTTAATCTATACTGATGGATTCTCAAGATCTTTTTTAGTCTTTGCTGTTTTCTGTTAATGCGTGAACTTCACATTATTTATAACGACTTACTGAAATGTATCGTATCATGTAATCGATCGATCAGTGTTTTAACCACCGAAAGACGTCAATAAAACCACTTTTAAACACGTAACGTCACATTCACCTCAAATAAAGCCATTCAATGACCATAAACTTTAATCAGCTTGAGAAATAACTATAGAGAGGAGCATTTTGCTAAATGTATGCGGTATGAATATATTAGGCTACATATTCATTATATGAATATGTAATTGAGGCATTGAGGAGGCCAAACCACACTCAATGTCCAGGTGAAGCTGACATTACAGAACAAATTAGCTCCTTAGTTCCCCAGGCACCCACGAGACGCGTGAAGAGCTGAGGCTGTAGATGGAAATGTGTAAAGGAGGACTGAAAAGCATTTAAACGTGAACGAGGACTGAAGTTAAGTGTTTAAAACATGTTTATTTATATGTGGCACCTAAAAAATGGCCAATGGCTCTTTACTTTATTTTTTAAACTTTTTTTTTTGTCTGGAGCCCTGTTAATAAATAATGTACTTATCGTTAAGTTCGTAATTGGTCTTGTGTACCATACTCTAAATCATATTAGAGATGGCACCATTAAACGTTAATGCAATTTTTGTTTTTACTGAGCGTTATCCCTGAAATCCTAAAAATGATCCGAATGTCATCAGATATGAACTATGTTTGGACTCTGTGTGGCCTAGAAAGTGTTTGACGACAGCCGCGGGTGAAACCGCTCTGGAGTGTTTGGGTTAAAGATAATTTCTTTTCTTATTTAACATGTATCTGTAATTTAGTTTCAAGATGGTCTCACTTTGTCAGCATCATTGACTGATACATTTATTAACAAGGATGTTGGCTCTAAAGTTACTTTTTACCTGAATGTAAAACAGACCCGAAGGCAATGTTTAACATGTTGTGTGTGTTTGTGCTGCTGTTCATAAGAAGCCAGCGCACAGGATGTAGGTCATCATCATGTGAGCGTAACCTCAAATCTGCACTCTTCATCATCATCACTCAGGGACTGGACTGGGGTTCCCATTCTATATGTGTGATTGATTTAGCATGTTTTATTTGAGAAAATGTCAGACAATACCATTAGCTGATGTATGATGCACTATTCTTGGCAAATTCTCTATCTGTGAGCCTTGTTCACACCAAACATGCCTGATGTTTCTTAAAATATCCATTTCAAATAAAGCTGATGCGTTTGCGAGCTGATAGTCTCACGGGTGGATGACTGGTCCTTCGGTTTTAGAAATGTGTTTTTGTCAGCGGTATTTATGTTCGTCGTTCGGTTTCTCCTTAAGAGGTCAATCCCGTGACAACTTTTAATGTTTAACCTCAAGATAGTCAATGATTCAGTGTGAAGTGTTTTTCTCTAATGGTCATACACTGACTTGGTAGAGATGTTTCCTTTTACGTTAGTGGATCACAGTCTTGTTTAATACAGCTAATGATAAAAAGGACTGAATGGAAAGTTCGGTCTTCTAAATGCATGTCTGCTTTTATAGTGGGTCCTGTGTGTGTGTGTGTGTGTGCAGTTATGCTCCTCACTCCTTCACCTGTGTGTTTCATGAGCTCTGGGTTCATCTCCGGGCCCGCGCTCCAGTTCCAGCGCTCCCGTCAGAGATTGCGGCTCAATCGGCCTGACATTGGGTGTGTGAGTGAGATAGTGGAGGGGGAGGAACACAAGTGTCCCGTGATGGGGGTGCAGGAATGTGATCAGAAACGCTGTTAGCAACTGTCCTATGCTCCGAACACACACACACACCACAGCTCTCGTTTGCTAGCGCACGTGTTCAGGAGCTGCCGGTCACACGGAGCAGGGGCTGATGGTGTGCTCTTGTAGAGTGAGTGTGTGTGTGTGTGGAGGGGGTTAGTCAGGCAGGGGGCCGGTGGGCAGATTATGAGGTCGTGCTGCTCCAGTTGGGCAGTGTGTGTGTGTGTGTGTGTGTGTGTGTGTGTGTGTGTGTGAGAAGCGTCTGCTGGGAGGAATTTCCCTGCATTCCTCGTTCATGCTAGAGCAATGTGCAGATTGAAGGATATAAAAACACAGGGAAATGCACGACTCTTGGCTATGCTGTGCATGAGGAAAAGGGTTAGAATGTCAACTTTACCAAAAAAAGAAAATAAAGTGTAAATATAACAGCTTAGTCTACTGATTGAAAGCAACAAGACTGTTCAAAGTTAAATAATCAGGAAAAACAAAACCACAGACAAGTGTGACCTTTTTTTTCTCTCTGTTGCATTCCATTTAAATGGTGACATTACAGTTAAGTAATCAAAAATAATGTCTAATTAATTTAAATCTTGAATACAATTTATTAAAAGTTTAACAGAAATAAAAAATGTAGGGCCCTATGAAATCTTTTATTTACCGCAAATTGTGTTCGTTATGTAAGCAATAAGGTGCTGTGCTGTATCGTGAATTTGTAACGGCTGAATGGCGTTGTTAGGCACGAAGCGAAGCGGAGCCGTTACTTATTCACGATTTTGCCTCCTCGAGTACTTAATTGCTTTTATAAAATGGTTACCACTCAATAAAAATATTAAAGTCAAAAAAAAATTTATTAGTGCAAATTTCGTAAAGTAAAATCACTAAAAGCCTTCCTTCCGCTAGAAAAAAGTCCCTGACCGTCAACAGCAACAACGCTCCAATGTGTAATATGCATGAAAGCTCAAATAAAAACATTATAGGGACTGCAGTGTTGCGCAGTGATGAATAGAACCGTTGGGTGAAGCGGTCATAGCCGTGTTTTATCATGAATAAAGCACAGCTATTGACCAATCAGAATCAAGGATTGGAACTAACCATTTTATAATATTTTTTCAGTTTTAATGGATCAATTAAATCTTAACCATTTAAAAGCATGTCCAATCAATTGAATTTATAAAAAAAAAACCTTAAATTATAATTTTTTTAATAATAGGGCCCTATAAAATGTTTTTTTTTTAAATTCTGTTCTCCTTTTTATTTAAATACAACTGTATTATATTAATAAAACAATGTGATAATCAAGTGAATTTTTTTTGTGTTATCAAATAAAAATTTAACAATTGCTGTTATTTTCTTGGTAAACAATGATATTGAATATGAAACAATTTGGTTATTACTACTTATATACTAATGCACAAAAATACAGCATTGAATCAATAATCCAAACAAATCGTATTGTAAATCAAATTGAGTCATTCTGATTTAGCAAAAAAAGATAAAAGAAAAACTGAACCGAAAACATCAGTTTTGAATTCACTGTCTACACAACACTCGCACACCTGCTAATAAGTGTGAACTGGTGAAACACACACACCTTCATCTTCCTGTATAGAGTCTTCCTAATGAAGGCAGCCATCGTCAACAACACCTCTGTTCGCTTACAGGCGCCGGTGATCCTACAGTAAGCTCAAACTCTGACCTGCTTTCTTACTCAGGGCTGTGTGAGAGAGAGGAAACCCTAAACCCGTTCTATTGTGGACGTGCTGGGACTCTCTTCTGCAGTTTCAGTGTCAGTGCAGTTATGATATTGTGATACAGTGGCATGTATTGAGTTCTGACGTTTTGCAGTGGGTGTATCATATTGTGAAGGATTCCCAACCTAGTTCGTTCCCTTTGTTCTCTTGCTAAGTCACACAGAGTTTGTTTGTTCCAACCCTCATGACCACACACACACACACACACACACAAAGATGCTTTTTATACAGTCTCTCTCTGAGCACAAACAAGCCTTCTCCCATATATGTTGTTTGCATTATTTTCACAAATTTTAATGCATTCTTCAGTTCTTGCAAACGGTATTTATGCAAATTTTTTTAATAACATTTAAGTCCATTTTAATTTTTTTTTTCACTTTTTAATCATCTAAATAATTGTCTGATTCCTCTAAAAAAAAGAAATACATTTGTTCAGCAAGAATTCATTACACTGTTCCTTTAAACTTTCTATTCATCAAGGAATCCTAAAAAATAAAATGTACCACATTTGTATAATACATGCAGTAATATTGTAAAATATATTAAAATAATTTACAATAGCTTTTTAAGTGTGAATGTTAAACTGTAATTTATGACTTTTCAGCATTATTACTCCAGTCTTCAATGTCATGTGATCCTCCAGAAATCACTCCAATATGATGATTTGATGCTCAAGAAATATTTCTGATTGTTATCAGTGTTAAAAACAGTTGCACTGCTTTATACTTTTGTGCAAAATGTGGTACATTCAGTTTTTCAGGATTCTGAAAACTCACTGACACAAACCTTTGAAAGTTACACTAAAAGGTGCACCTTGTGTACATGATTTATCTGTAAATGTGCATATTAATACCTTAAATGTAAATATTAATACCTGTTGGAACCCTACTTTGTTCACCTTGCACATTTTAGAGTAACAATTTTGTCATAAAAACAATGAGGCAGCACGAATAGAAATGCGTAGTACGTATAGTAAGCAAAAATGTGAAACCATAAAACCCTTATATTTTAGATTCTTAGCAGCTTACAGCGACACACACACAATCTTTCAACCAATTTCATGGGGTGGATCCTGGGATTAGTGTTTCCACAGCATTTTGTGAGACAATGGGGGGTGGACCCAAGTTAAAAATATCAATCTGTTGCACTTTGAGTTCAAAATTAAGCCCTCCATCCTATGTTCATTGTCCAAATCGAACAGCGTAAAAAGTCTGCATGACGTGTAAAGGGGACTTTAGTTGATATAGTGTCTGTCTACATTCATACTGCTGTTTTAGTCCTTTAGGAAGTTGGTCCCATGACAGTAATAGCCATATATTTGAAAACAAATGCACTGTAAAATAAATTAAAGGAAGTGTGTGTGTGTGTGTATATATATATATATATATTATTTTTTTATTTTTTTCATAAGTATATATTTTTTACTTTACGCTACAGTGGGGAAATTCTACAATATTTTTGTCCTAATTTCTACACATGCAAGAGATAACTCAAGCTTTTATTTTGACAAACTGCAGTTGAGCTTTTATTTTGGCGGGGTTGCCAAAAAAACATGGTTGCAAACGTCTCACTGCAAATCAATGCTGTAATCATGCCTATTAAGATGTTGGAAGTTTTGCAAATGCACTACAGTTTCAAATGTCGGGTTCCGCATCCATCATTTAAATGTGTTTATTGTGGCCCATTTATGTACATAATAAAGAGTGTAAACTATATAAAATCACATCTTCGTAAGATATGTCCACAATTGAACCTTAAATTTAAAGCTGTAAAGGTTTTTTTTTTTTTTTTTAAACCCCAATACTTACACAAGTGTAATTGTAAAACAATTTTGAGATAGGCTAGGCCATTAGGCTAGGCCATAGGCCAGATAGGCTAAGCATTCGGCCTTCGGATTCAACCTTTGAAGGATGAAGTCTCTGAATTGGGGATGCAGCTTTTATTATTATGAGGAGTTTTACAAAATTTTTGGTCCATTTATGAACCTGTGGCGGCACAGATCAGACGATGACAGGCCACCAGAGTTTAGGTCATTAATTGGAAACATGGATGCAGAATTCCCATTATTATCTGTCAATCACACCTCCAGCTGCCTCTCTTACTAATGTGCTTTTTTCCCCTTATGTAGAATACCTTTAACTGTACGATATTGGAGGGGTTTCTTACATTTACTGCCCACTTCAAGTCCCCCACATCACTTCATTTGGTTTGAAATTATAGACCTGGGCCTTGACTTGGCCACACTTTCTTATTTTGGTTCATCATATTGAAAGGTCCCCTTATCATTGTCATGTTGGAAGGTTCAGCTTACATTTCTTTGACACTGAAGTCCAATTCACACCTCACAGACAAACTAAGTCACAACAATGAGCGCTGCTTACGTCACTTCACAGCTCCTACTGGCGGTGCGACTGGAACCAGGAAAATGTTCCTAAAGGCTAATTTATACTTTTGCGCTGAGTGTACGCCGTAGTATACAAAGTATATGCATGAAGACAACCCCATTGTGAGCATTTATACTTCTGCGTTATGTCTGTCCTGCTCTGCAGATAAACTGCCGAAATAGGCGGATTTAATGGTCCACTGTGTTTAGATTTCTCGCGGCTGTTTTGAATTTAGGCTACTACAAGCAATGGCGACTGAAATAGAGCGGATCATGTTGGAGTTGGAGCTTATCGAGGTGGAAAAACAGTTTCTGCTTAAGGCAGAAACGAGAGAAGAACACGCCGGAAATGCGATGCTACCAAGCCGACCAATCAAAGATCCTCTTGTCCGCGTCGTTGCAACGTATTGTCAAATTTTTTGAGGAGGTGCTCGTCAGGGTACGGTGAAGGGTACGACGTATGGTACACGTCTATTCATATGCTACACCGTACCTACTGTGCGCACCTGACGCAGAAGTATAAATTGGCCTTCAGGGAACCAGTAGTTCTCTGGGAATCCCCCTGGTGGCTCGTTACTACCCGGAGCGAAAGCCCCTTATCCCACAGCGACGACACTGTATCGTCTGATGCAGCTCAGCCAGGCCTCGTGACATGCATGACGAATGGAAACACACTTGGATGTACAGGAGCTGACGGCAGTAGATGTTGCGGCTTTGTGCTTTGAGTTGCAAGCACATTTGGATGTGGTGTAGGATGGGTCGATTTAGGTCAGTTCGGCCTGCACAGATCACAGCGCAAGCTGCAGTTAAATTGCACGTCACACACTTTGATGTGTATTCTGCAACCAGCTGAAAATGTCAAACATGTTAGATATCCTTCAAATGGGTGAATTATAGTCTAAATTTAATCTGTGCCCAATGTTTTGTGGCTATTTTCTCTAAAGCTCACTTGAATTTGTAGTAAAATAGATTAGACATGATGTTATGGTGCTGTGAAAGCAGGTTCATAATGAGGCACCTTCGTTCACGCAACACTTTCTGTTTGGCCGTTTACAGACAGTTAAAAGCTGATGGTGGAGTTTGCTTTGACATCTCTGCTTGTTTCACTCTGTGTACCTAATCTGAGGAAAACAGACCTATAGTCATGTTAAGCTTCATCATCTCTAATGTGCTTTCTCCCTGGGAAATCTACTAATGCTCAAAGAAAAAATTGCACTTGGTATTTTTACTGGAAACGTTTCATGGTCACTGTCTCCTCTAGCACAAACCTCTGTGTATAGTGCTGATCTCACTCCTAGTCCACTCTATATTAGGAAATAATTTATTATGAGGTTGACTTCTCAAATGACTTCCAAAAATAATACCCGGGTTCCTCGCTCACGTTCAGCTGGATGGACCTCTGCAGCCAACAGCCATTCTGATCTGATGCATCTGTGGATGTTCATTGGGTTAAAAAAGACCAAAGTTTAGTGCTTCATCAAGTGCTTTTAAAATATCAGGTACATTAGAAATTATTAAAGAGTGTAACAAGTGAGAGGTATTAAGTAACACACAGTTTCTTTGAACATGTGTTCTTACCGTATTCTTTGAAGGGAAACAATTAAATCTAATTAGTAACACTGTTTCTTGAAAAAAACATTGCATACCTCAAACACACGCCACACTATCAGGTCAGGCTGTTCTGCAAACATTTTCACATGACTTGGGTTTTTTAATATCTTAGAGATACGATATCATATAGAAATGTTAAATATTACAAATAAATAGTTCCTTAAGTTGCATTGGTGAAAAGTATCTGAACTGCATTGAACAGCATAAGGACTTTGTCTAAGCACTTGACAGAAACCTGTCCATGTGAAAATGCATACTGATGAAGTGCACTCATGTTTGGGTCCACACCATTAACTGCAGGCTTTCGCTGCGGGTTGTTGTAGGAGCTCAGCTGTAGGAACGAGCCGCCAGGGTGATTCCCAGAGAACTATTGGTTCCCTTAAGAACGTTTTCCTGGTTGCATTTGCATCGCCAGCAGGAGCTGTTCATTGGTTTACGATCGAATATGTTATTAGATAGAACTGTTATGCATAAAGTAGACAGTAAAAGTCTGTGTGTGAAAAGTTAGTAAAGGTTGGTTCCCATGTTTTCTGGTGTAAATATTTAGGCTATAATCTATATTAATCTTCTTTTTTTTTTAAATGGCGGCTGCTGGTGTTTCACGTGCTAGTTCCTGCGAGGCGAAAGTGCAGACAACCGCGTTATTTCGCCAATAGTTTTCGGAGCGTTGAAAGGTTCCTCCGGTGCGAAAGCCCCAGAACAGCAGAGCCAAGACCATGGGTTCAATCTCAGCTAATGCAGAAACTGAGGAAATGTGCATCTCTAATGTAATATCAGTCACTTTTAATAAGTGTCTGTTAAATGCATACATGTAATTAAGGTACAGTGATTAATAATGTACAGGTTTTTACAACTTTTTGCAACCTGGTATAGAAAAATACTATTTAAATGGAAAATAAGTCTAATATTTAAAAAAATGTAGGCTAAATCTCATTAAAATTACATTTTTACTTTTTATTTACAAACCGGCTAGAAGCTTTTGTTACTAAATAACTAGCTTTCCTCTCCTGTGTTATGATGTGTTATGAGCCATCTGCATTACACGCCGTGCTGGTGTTGTAGGGTCCAGTTTTGCTTTCATTGATCAAACGATTAATTATTGAGGTTTATTTCGAGATCATTGGGCCTCATTCATGAAACACAAGAATTTTTGTGTAAATTGTTGGTAGTTTCAAAACATTGGTGGTGTTTTAGACAAATTGATGACACTGCGTTTTGATAACACTAATTTACCATAATGATATATAACAGTTAATTGGTTAAACATTTAGTTGTGAGATTCTTTGATAATTATTGATTGAAAACAGCGGTGTATTCCGTTTTATCAGTGGTATTTGTCTGCAAGCTAATTAATTGAATCATTTTGATAGTCACATGGCTAATTAGTCTCTTTTGCATGTATGCAGTAGCCTAGAGACCTGAGGAGGGACTCCTGTGCCTGTAATGCATGTCATTTTTGGGTGCGGATCATGTGCATGAATGATTGGAAACCATTAAAATACACACGTTTAAGTATCAATTCTGAGGTTTAATGTGCATTTTTCTATTTTATGCACCATTTTAAGTTACTTTGCACTGTTTATTAATTAATTAGTTTACAAAATACCATCCATGTCCAGATATCTAATATCTGATCTAGAAAGGCGAAAATTTCACACGGCGACCATCTTTGACACACCTTTCGGGCATTGCGAGTCCCACTCCTATCTCTATGAATGGGAAACATCAAATTCTCAAAAAACGAAGCTTAAGATAACATTTTATATTTGAAATCACCAATTAATTCTGCAAACAACTGTCCCATAAATGTTGTTTCGAATCGCTTGAATCATGTCTGAAACGGTATTTTCCCAGCTGATCCCGCTCATGCGCATTTGAAGCGTGTCTGACTGTTTCTATGGCAACAGGAGCTTCTATCAGCAGCTGCATTGATGCGATGACTTTACCAATCAGCGATTGGCTCTTATTAAGAAGGCGGGACTTATTCCGACATATTGAGCGTTGCACTTTTCCCCCATTCAAAACAATACGAGTGATGCGCCTTGTGTTATTCTAGAGTCTTTGATATTACATCCTCAAACGTCCTCGTCACAGTGTGAAATATTAGCATAATTCCTGCCCAAAGGTTTAAATGTACTGGCTCAGCTGGCCAATCAGAGCTTTTCTGAAGGAGGGCTTTGTAGAAATCAGTGCATTTCAGACAGACTGGGAACCGAGGACCAGCTATTATGTTTTATTTTAACATTAATGCATGTTGACATATTCCATTACTCCCAATAATCAACATGAGCTTTTAAAATAGCATCTTTAAACAATGTCTTATGGCAGGTACCAGTATGATCACAGATATATTATGTTTCCTAGATGGTATAGTTCTTGTGAGCTTTCCCATCCGGGGGGTTTCTCAGGTGTACAGTAAGACAGTGTGTGCAGTGATTGAAAGCACTAGTTTCACAGTGTGACCCAGTTAGGCTCTGTCTGAGTGTAATGATATCGTGGTAGTGCTCATGTTAGCAGTTAGCAGCCCTTTGCGTGTGCTAGTTCACATCACAGCCAGATCCTGGTGGACGAGCGGGACACGGTTTGCTCTCTGTAACGCCCCTGTCATGCTGAAAGGGAACTCCACTAAAGCAGTAGACATTAATACTCCATGCCTGTCCTGTTCCTCAGCTGTGGTGGCTAGAGATGTTGGCAGGACAGTGGCAGACAGTGTTTTCAGAAACATGTATTTCCCAAGCCCTCCTGCACTCGGTCCAGTGTGTGCCGCCAGAAAATGCCCTGTCCGTGTTCGCTCTCTCTGAGCGGCTGTGTTAGGATTGGCCAACGGGATAAGGACATTTGATGTTAAAAAAATGCTACGTCACCACCAAAAATATTGGATTCAATATTTTTTGTCAACTTTTCTTTTAATTTGGACAGGTTTTATATTTCTTTTTGGAATCGATCGATCAATGGCATTATTTTTCCAACCTTGCATACCTCAGTTTTTGATTGTAAAAAGTGTTATTTCCTTGTGGATAGTTGTCAATTTTACATAAAATATGTAAAAAAAAAAGCACTGTTTATCACAGTAGTGCGTTTTAATGTTTAACCAGGAAATTTGTTTTGAAATTATTTTATTTTGTACAAAATGGAACAAAGTCACACTTGTGGTGTTCCCAGTCAAAAATGACCTGCCTATACATTTCATAAATGGCTTATCAAACTCTTGTTATGCTATTTTGTCACAAATATTGGATTCATTCTTAGTTGACAAAAAGATTGAATCCAATATTTGGGGATAAAATAGCGTAATTAGTGATTTATGTTTTTTTGTTTTTGTAAGTTGGTCATTTTTGACTGGGAACACCAAGTGTTGTAGGGTTTTCAACACATATCCCAAGGGTTAAAAAAAAGTAGACGTATATTGCTTAAGAAAAACACGGATGTCCATCTTCAGACCTGGAAGACCGTAGTCCTGTAGAGTTCACCTCATCATACACCCCTGAACCAGCTAATCCATATCCAGACAGGCTAATCGAAGGCTTTGCTTTATGATTGCTGATGGGTAAAGCTGCGAGCTTTTCACGATATGCTGTCCCTGTTTTTCAGTATTTTTTTGGTTTGTCTGTTTGATAGGGTTGGTTTATGGCTTGTTGTTTGCTGGTTTAGTTAGCTCTGGTTGGTTCAGTGGCTGTTCTGAGTCCTGACTGCGGTCTGAGCACTCGGCCCCTCCGGCGAACACATTGTGCTGGCGTAACCGGAGCGCTGAGAGCGGGCGGCCCGTGAGAAAGGGTGTGCACCGCTACAGGCCTGCTGTCTTGGCTTACGTGGAGCCCGAGATGCATTCCCAGCGCTGGCTCCTCCACAGCCCACCTGCACGGCCCACAATGCCTCTTTGTTCCTGCCCCATGGCACTGTGGGATAGCTGTTATCTGAGAGGCAGGGGTTGGCCACCACCGACTTTCCCATTCAGAGTAAAGATGCTGCATTCCTGCTCTCCGGTTTCGCTGTGGCTCAGGCTCGTGAGAGCTGCTTTCCCAGTGTGGGAGTGAGGCGCTCTGTTGTGCGCTCGCACGCTTCGTGTGGCCGTTTGCGGTCGCGTTAAAGTCGCACGGTTCTCGCACAGAACATTGAGTGCGAGAAGTAGCGTTTCAGTCAGTAAATACACATTGGAAAACTTGAAACCGTCTGCAGTTTAATGTAATGTTTATCAGATCTTTCTTGAGCCACAAGATCAATCCCTTACTGGCGTACTGAAGGTGAAATGAAGTTTATTCTCAATCACTGGTTTCATGTCACCACATGCTAATGAACATGCATACTTCTTTGAAAGATAAATGTTCATGTAAATATTACCCAGTGAAATTACAAATCCAAAACAATCTAAAACTAAATGTGACATTTTATTTCTGTAGGCTTTACTGTGTGTTGGTGTTAATTTAAATTAAATTAAGTTATGGTTCGTTATGGCCTGTAATTGTTGTTAATAAATGAATGGCTTTTAAATATAATGTTTAATGGTTAAAAATACTGTTTAATCGATGAACTGGTTGCACTTTATTTTACAGTATATGTACTGTGTCACTTACTTAGTACTTTTGTGGTTAAGTTGAGGTTTATGTGTACTGGTAATCCTGGCCTACCTTTGTTAATTTTATGTTAATGGTGGGGTAAGCGATATTTGGAAAACGACACAACCACAAACGTGTGTAGCCAATCAGCATTTGGGCGTATGACGGTGGAGGAGAGAGAACTAGGAGGGAGATCTGAAGAAAGACTGTAGAAAGCGAGATGGCTGAGAGACATTACAAAAGAGGGATGAAGGATCATGATCAGGAAAGAGCTTTAGGGCCGCGTTAATATTAGAAAAGCTGTCCAGCGCTAAAGAGAGCTCAGCGTGCTTGCTTTGATTCGCTCCATACGTGAGTAACACTGGGTTTGAGCTTTGGAGGCGGAGCTATGAAGGGAAAGGGTGTGTTTGTGTCGGTTAATCTAAAATATCAACAATGTTGTGAAATAACATACTGCACCTTTAATTTGGGTGCCGGTATTTTTTACTAATTTTTAGTGTTAAATATAATTTAATCCCAGAAGCCTGTGTGTGTGTAATTTCTCCAATGTAATCGATTCAAAGCCTCCGTTAATTACATACACACACACACACACACACACACATACACACCGAGATAGACTCCCTTGTTGCATCATGTGACAGACAACTAGTCCAGCACACTATTATCAGGAAACCTGTGCTGAGAGATTATAGATGTGACGGGTGGATGAATGGATTAAAACTTGTACTTGAGTGCTGGTGAGAGGGGTTAATAGTTATTCTTTAAATTGACCTATTTACATCTTTATCCCCTCCATTTTCTATTTGAGCCCTGTTACAAAACTCAAAACAGTGTCTCTATGCCTTTCTGCAGATGACCATAATTATCTTTTACGCTGCTATTATCGTCCTGACACGCTGTTTTGAAGCCACGGCTGGCCATGTTTTCTGACAAGTTAAAAAGGTTACGTTCAGATGTCGAGATTCTTTGCTCTTTTACATTTCAGCTGCATCCAGCAGTTTGAAAGGGGAAAAGATGTTTAAAAAGTGTTGCATTGAACTGAAAGTCACCTTGTGTGTTTGGGTCGCCGTCTAATGAATCAAATCATAAGAATCACAGAAAGTTTTTCCCCTCGTTTGATTTTCATGGTCGAACATTAGTGTCACTTTCGAATACCCGTCCCGTGCCCATCCTCCATTATTAACCACTGTTAATTGACCAGCCGACCAGTCCAGTGAAAGCACAAGCAGTCGTCATTTTTCTGCTCTTTCCATTTCCATTCATTTACATTGTAGACACAATATAAGCACTAAGCAGTATTTTATTCTTACGGTCAGTATTCAGCGTGTGTATTCTGCATTAGCAACACTACAGAAAGCAGTTTTTCTGTAATGTTTGAGCCGTGATTGAAGAACATTGTTTGAGGTTAATGTTAGTGATTTGTATCATCATTCCAGTTTTTGCTCGAGCTTTAGCCATCAGTTTGTCAGCAGATTCGCTTCTGCAAAAGAGTAGCAGTTTGACGTCAGTGCACTTCCTCGTGTGATGTGACAGGAAGTCTTGCTTTCCTGTCCCGGGCCGTTGTTGTTTTTGTTGTTTTGCAGCGCTCGCTGCTTCTTGTAGAGGATCCCGAAAGAGGCGAAGGGACCCCCGTGATCCTGTTGCTCATTACTCCTTCCCCATCCCGCCTCCACGTGTGGACACAGCTCTAGACGAGTGCGCAGACTGACCGTCTCTTGCTCGTTCGCTCTCTCTCTCTCTCTGATGGGCAGTTCAGGGGCTTTTCCAACAGTCACTTTAATGATGTTTAATCGGACCCTCAGTTGTGATTTTCATCTTGTGTAAATTGATGCATGACGGGTAAGATGGCAAGAGATAACACTGTTTCCTCCATGCACTATATAAAAATTCTTCTCTTTGAACCATTTATTGCAAAAACTCTTTTCTGCATGTTGAACCTTGTTTTGTTACATGCAATCGTTTATCATTTAGGAATCAATACATGCATATGGATCAAGTCATCGGACAGTTGACTGATGATATAATGTACCGATGAAATGTGTCAAAATTATGATGCACAGGTATTTTGACACTTTCATGCATGCAATGCCCGTTGAACGCTCTGTATATTTTAGGGATGCACCGAATATTCGGCCGCCGAAAATTTTCGGCCGAAAATGGCCCAAAAGTGCATTTTCGGTTTTCGGCCGAAAGACTTTTATCACCGAAACAATACGGCCGAAATGTTGTGATGACGCAAACAGAAACCGCGACCTGCACGTGCTTGTCTGAAGCAACATGTCTGCGGTGTGGACGTATTTCAGTGTATCTGAACCCGCGATGAGACGGAAAAGCTTATCCACCTATAAACAATGCGTGCCGCCATGACGACGACTCCGGTTCCGAGCGGGTCAAGAGCGGTGCGCGCGCTGTCTGTGGAGACACGCGCTGCGGAGGCGAAAGTAAACAAGGTAGCGCGAGTCTCCACAGACAGCGCACGCACCGCTCTTGACCCGCTCGGAACCGGAGTCGTCGTCATGGCGGCACGCATTGTTTAGAGCAGGAAACAATTAAAAATTATAAATTAGACTCGCGCTGCGGAGGCAGGCGAAAGTAAACAAGGCAGCGCGAGTCTCCACAAACAGCGCGTGCACCGCTCCAAACGGTCGAGGCGTTTATACTTGACGCGCTCTCCGTTGTAACTGTTACTATGGGCTCTATGCACGGCGTTATTTCCGGTGAAGGATTAAGGATGCTCGATAACTTCCGCCGATCATAGAGTCCAATGCAATACCGAGAATTTATATTGAATTTTATACTCCATGGTTATACTAATGAAACGTTAGTCACAAAAACAGATAAAACAGACACCCCTCGTTGTGTTTATGCTTCTTTTTAAAATTATATTAAATAAACATAACTATATATAAAATTACATCTAAACGTATGTACGTTTCGTTTCAAAGACGGGAGGACAGTAAATATTGAAGACTCTGCCATAATCCCGTTTTCTCCGGTTTTCCTCCGCTTTAATCTACACAACCGGAAATGGACGAGCATCCTTACGTCAAATGCGGAACTTATGCGTGCATATAGCCCATTCCTTGAAACGACAGGGGACGACTCAAGTACTGTCCTCTCTAACCATCAGGAATCGGTGAGAAGAAGACAGATAAATACATGACAATGTTTATTTTTTAGTATTCCACCACCAATACAAAAATAATCATGTAAAACCCAGTAAACCCTGAGATTATTACTTGTGACATTACAAAAAAAATATGTATATGGGAACATGTATAGAACTAAATTAATGCTCTCTTAAATATTTTCTACATTCACTAAAAATGTTTCATTAAGTTTCATGTACATTTGTATTAAACATGGACCATTGTAAAGGCTTTTTATATTGTATGCTAAATTTTTTAAAATGTAACTAATTTAGACATGCAAACTGGGTGCTAGTGTGATGAGAAGTTTGCGCTCGGCTTTGTTTTTGAGAGAACGTTTCATTTTAAAACCTTTCTGCAGGCCAGTAGATTATTATTTAGTGTACATGAGTGGGGTCAAGTTAAACATTTTAGTTTGAATTTTATTTTATACTGTGCATTGTGCTAAATATATATTTGCATAATTTGTAATTGATTTATTCTTTGAAAATGTTATATTAATTTATGCAATTGCAATGCCTTGATTTTAGTTAAGTTTGTACACAGTCATAGCCATAAATGCAATGATACTAATAATTGGCATAATTTCTTTCGGTGTTTCGGTTTTCGGTTTTCGGCCTTGGTTTCCTCTTTTTCGGTTTTCGGTTTCGGCCAAGAATTTTCATTTCGGTGCATCCCTAGTATATTTGTATAATATTTAAAAAAACTAAAGTGTTTTTTTTTTTTTATGTTCCAATTGGGACACATAATTGCAGAGAGTTCAAGTTTTGGATGCATTTGTTAAAATAGGCAAATGATATTGTGATATTTGGTATCAAACGAAGGCCCTCTAATCAAATTAAACCATAACTGTATCATCATGGCATGATATTGTATCAAGGAGAATGATTGTCGTGGTGAACCAATCATATCACAGGATCTCAGACTTTGACTCAGGCGTTTCAGAAAGAGCAAACCAACATTGGTCATCCGATCAGAATGATTTGGTGTAATTCCCTCCAGAAGCGTCTCACACGAACACCAGCATCCGGACGCTCATTTATTCGTGCCTTGCAAGTGCATATGATAAATGTCATGTGTTGTTCCTCATTTGTAAGTCGCGTGGGATAAAAGCTTGGGCTAAATGAATGCATGCACTGATGCAGTCAGACAGTGAAGCCAGCGTGTTCTCTTGTCTTATTGTCTTTTTTTATTTTGGTGTAACCAGTCTTTACATCTCATCGCATTCAACTTTGGCTGCAAACAAACAACATATTTGGGTGTGAAATATTTCTCTTGCATAGTGATTGTACAGTGTGCAAATTCTGTGAGAGCTTTGTTAGGACTGCAAGAGAGATGCATGAAGATGCATTTTCTATGCCGATATTTAGTTATTTTTTTATGCCATCAGCTGATGAGTCTTGTAAATGCTGAGACCTTGAGTTTGACAGCCAGTACAGATGCACAGGAGCTTCAGTCGTTTACGGTCTTTTATTCAAAAATAAATATACATTTAATTGCATGTGTTATTTACTTTTTAAATAACTTTATTTGGCCATAAGTGAGTCCCTGTTGGTCGACCACTAGTGTCTCTGCGCTGCTTGCTGGGAAATGTCTGTTGGAAACTGTGTAAAGAGATGACTGTGCTGATTGACCCTCAGACCGCTGATGGTGTGTTGTGTCCCCACAGCCGGGACATGGAGAGCAAGGAGACCCTGCGTGGGCTGCAGAAGATGGAGGACCGGCCGGAGGAGCGGCTGATCCGGGAGAAGCTGAAGGCCACCTGCATGCCCACCTGGAAGAGCGAGTGGCTGGAGCGGCGAAGCCGGAGAGGCCCGATGGTGAGACCACACCACACCAGGCTCACGCGCTTCACTGCACACAGCACATCACGTCCACAGCAGGACAGTTTCACACGTGTTGCTCTGCATCCAGCTGTTAGTGATGTAGGAACATGTCCCATAATCAGGCTATTATACAGGGTTTGCTTTGACCTTAAGATCAGGCAGGCCACCGGTGAAATGTAGTTTTGGACACATCTATTACTGTTATGCTCATGTTAGATTCAGTTTATTTTGTTACTATTTTTCTGCGATTGTGTACCAAATACACTTTTTAAATCAAGTTTGTGTAAGTCTGTTAATAGTAGTTCATGCGCTATGAACAACACAAACAATTGTATTTTATAAAGTAACATAAACTTAACAAACAAACAATAATTCTTTATACAATTAATCTTTGTTAGTCCGTGTTAGCTAATGTGATTAACTAATGTTTACAAATTAAACCTCATTATTTTATTATAGTAATAATAGTTATTTTAAAATATTAAATATAATTTTATAATATTAATTATTATATGTCAAATAAAATATCATTACTATATTATATTATTAATAATATTACTATTGAGATCTTATTTCTTTTTATTAATATAATTTTTTAATTATAAGTGTAGTTTTAACTCACATGGCCTCACAATCATTGCCTATAAATGGGGGTCATTTTGAGTAATTCCATATAAAAAAGGCATTCAAAATTCAAACTCGCTTTATATTTTAATTTTTAGTTTTTGTTTTAGGTTGAAGTTAATTTTATAATGCTCTGAATTATGAAGATTTTTTATATTTTTGTTAAATGGTGTAAATTAAACAGACTAATTGAGATATAAATATAAATTTCTAGTCAGAACACATTGTCACCATTGTCTTCCAGTTTATTCATATGGCATCATTACTGATTCTTCAGTACATTACTGATTTTCTACATTACTACAGTTAACAATTAAATCACTGGATTATTCAGCTAGTTAACTACTGTTAATGGTTAAATCGTTGGGTCAGATGCGCTGTTACAAGAAGAAGCCGAACATTGGTTGGAGTAAGGAACGGGAAATGAGGAGTTTTGAAGGTTTCCTCTGAGAGCAGCAGGCCTTCCTTACATAAGCTTTATTACAGCCGACCCGGTTGAGGAACTGCACACTGTGTGCTCGAACTGCAGTTTAACTTGGGGCTGGACACTCAAAGGTCGTTTATAACAAAGTTGTCGACTAAAAACTGAAAACTTTAAAAACGCTAACTTTTAAAAGCTGGTTTCAAAGTGCAAATTTTTGAAAACGATACCATTATCGTCTCCATAAACTACGAAAACATGAATTTGTGAAAATATCATGAGCATGTGTTTTTCATAGTCAGTCTAATAGTGTTTCTTTTTAGTAATACAAATCATAATCTCAATGTCCACTTCTTGGCCAATATGACTCATCCCCACAAGACAAAATCAGAGCTCAAATGAAGTGTGATGGAAGCAGTGTCTGATGTGTTTGTGTGATGTGTGTCAGGTAGTGAAGCCCATCCCTCTGCGGGCCGACGGCACTGAGGCGGGCAGCGACGGGCACAGCTCGTCCTCCTCTCAAAGCAGAGGCCATCGCAGCCCTTCTCCTGGACCGTCCTCGTCGTCCTCCTCCTCCTCCTCCACCACGAGGACTGCTGGGAAGCCCGATTCTCCTGGGCTGCGCAGGCGGAGAGGCTCCCCAGTGCCTGTGAGTTTGGCACATTTCTATTGTCTTCTGCTGGCATGAATTTTGTTGTTGTATAGATGTGTGTTTTGGGTCTGGTTTTCACAAAAAGTGATCATGGATGGAAATGTGCCGGTGCTGAACATGCACTGCATTAGTGTGAACACTTCAAAATACAGTGAAGAATTCTGGATACCTTGTTACAGATTATTTAGACTTTTAAAATGTGTTTTCAGAACGCTGCTTTCCATCAGGCGGTTAAATTTAACAGCAATGCATTGATGATGCGTCAAACTTTCAGTATTTCAGAGTGTCAGATTTCACCCTCTGACCTTAGACCAGTGACTCGTATATACATTATTCACTTTGTTTACATTAGAAATAAATCAATAATGGTAATGAGTTTGTTTTTATATTACAATATTTCTGGGAGTTTGTGACATTTTTTTCTATTTAAGTGATCTGAATGTGTGTTACAGAGTGGCAGGGTGACGCCCCCCCGCAGAGCTCCCTCCCCTGATGGCTTTTCCCCATATAGTCCTGAGGAGACCAACCGCAGGGTCAACAAGGTCATGAGAGCCCGCCTCTATCTGCTGCAGCAAATTGGACCCAACTCATTCTTGATTGGCGGAGACAGTCCTGACAACAAATTCCGGGTGTTCATTGGTCCACAGGTATGCTATGTCCCTATAACCAACGTGTATAAGTCCTGAGCAAATGCACTAGTCAAAGAAAAACCCTTAAAGGTCTTCAGGCCCCTGACACATCAATTGCCTTATCAGTAAGTATGAAATTGAGAAGTTAAAATGATTGCATTATGTGAGAAGAAACTAGGCATGGAACTAGAACAGCTTGTAGGAAATTGGTTCCCAGAGACAAATACATATTTCAGTGGCGTGATACATCACGAGATTGTCAACCGCTTTCATGGTGTCTGAAGTGTGTTAGTACACCACAGGGGAAACCATGTTTGAACTGCCATTTTACTATGGTTGGTTTCAGTAAATCAATCTATGGTATTTGAAGGGCTTACTAAACGTTAGTCCACCAAAATGTTACTGGTCGGTTAGTCGCTGAAAAAAACAAGCAATTGGCGAAGTGAGGCAGTCTGTGACGGACAGATCGTTAACTGTGGGTTCTGGTGGTAATTACAGTATGTCGGGCTCTAAGGCTACGTTCACACTGCATGCTGAAACGACCTAATTCCGATTTTTTTGCCCCTATGCGACCTGTATCTGATTTTTTTGATAACAGTCTGAACGACACAGATCCGATCTTTTCAAATGCGACCCAGGCCACTTGGGTATGTGGTCTAAATCCGATATGAATCCGATCTTTTGAAATGCGACTTCAATCTGAACGGCCAGGTCACATATATCCGACCCGCATGTCATTGCAGGCACCTGTAGCTAGCCAATACATGATAATTCCAGTGCGTTTCCTCACTGTTATGGGCTGCTGCAGACGTGTCTCTTCCCCAGTGTTATGCCTGAACGCGTTCATATACTGTATTACTGCCTGATGAACATTACTGTGAACACGTTCATTGTTGTCTGTGAACGTGCGCTCTCTGTCAGTTTACTTCGTACACTAGGGTGCCAGATTGATTTCTATAGAGCCTTCCAGGCGAAAACTTTGCTAAAACACATGTAAACATGCCTTAAAATGTAGCAAAAAAACACCCAATCTGGCAACACCAGCCACCAGTGTCGCACCGCGGCCGCCGGTGACAAAGCAAGGAGCGCCGAGGACGCGCACTATCATTTATGTTTATAATTAAACGGGTTTTATGACGAAGTCGGTGAGGATCAGAAAAATCTTACATTTATGTGCAAACTTTGCCCGTCGATAAAATAATTGTTGTCTGTGTTTGTATATGGGCTGTGGCAATAATAATAATAATAAAACAAAAGCTTGCAACAATATGGGAAAAAAAAAACTATTCCGCAAACAACAAGTGACGTCGTTGACTGTTGATTACTCTTCTGCGCATGCGGGTCACTTCTGGGTCATTTCACGTTCACCCAGGAGATCACAAAAGGTCGCATTTAATTGGAAATGTTAACGGCCTTGCAAAAAAATCGCATTTTTTCAAAAAATCGGAATTGAGCATTAAGCTCTGCAGTGTGAACGTAGCCTAAATCCAAACGTTGCGATCACTTGCACTCTTTCCTGATAACAGCGGAAACAACTTAAAATACTTATTTTGGTCATACAGTTAAGAGTAATACATCATTCAAAATGTACTCATTTTATTTGTATAAACTCACAATAACAAGAAACGTCCACTTCCTATAGCTATAGAAAGCTTGAAATGTCAACAAATACTCTTTGCTTATGTAATCCACATGAAAGGTGCATTTCTCTCTAAAGGTGTGTCCACTTCGGCGGAGATGAGTCAGCATCGTCAACTTCACCTTTGCAGCGACACTGACTCAGAAAACACTAGTTTATTAATAAACAATTAAATTGTCTTCTTGCTATTTTTTCCAATACGTTTATAATCATTACTTTTGCCGATGCATTGCGGCAAGCTTTATGCGTGAGTTTAGGCGCATGATAGGCCAAATATTCCACCCCAGTATGTATATATAAACAATTCAATGAATATAAACATGAACGACTAGAAATATCTTTAGTCTGCTGAAATCTTTAGCCCTGGTATTTATGAAAATGGGTAGTCTAAAGATTTTTTACTAAATGGCTCTGTTTCCTCACTGACTAATATAGTATATAGACCTTAACATAATTGTTGCTTACAGTAATATTTAGTTATTCCTCATATGATTTCCCTTGTGTTGTGTGCGATCCCAGACCTGTAGCTGTGGGCGAGGGACGTTCTGCATCCACGTGCTCTTCGTGATGCTCCGGGTCTTCCAGCTGGAGCCGTCAGACCCCCTGCTGTGGCGCAAGACCCTCAAGAACTTCGAGGTGAGGTGACCGTGATCCAGCAAGGGCACTGGGCCTTTCCTCACGCTCCGAGATCACTCATGCTTTCATTTCATTCAGGTGGAGAGCTTGTTTCAGAAGTACCACAATCGGCGCAGCTCACGCATCAAAGCTCCCTCACGCAGCACTATCCAGAAGTTTGTGTCCCGCATGTCCAACTCACACACGTCATGCCCCTCCAGCGCCTCCCCATCCAGCAACGAAAGCAGGTTGGTAAAGCTCGAGAGACACTGTGTGTGATGTTAGGCTGTTCCTGACTTGGGATCTTTGTTTTATTTGCTCTTTTAATCATTCATGTTTTTAGTTTAATTAGTTTATCACGTATTTGATGAAAAAAGCCCCTAAATGAAGAGTCTTGTTGGTTTTTCAGTTTCAGTTGTTGGTTTAAGATGCTGTTAAAATAGGATAGTTTAAAATCACTCACCCTCATGTTGTTACTAACATATGTGAATTTCTTATGCTGAACACAAAAGAAAATTTTAACCTATTTTTGTCCATACAATAAGTCGGGGTCCAAAACGATCCTCGTTCACACAGATCCGTGAAAACAACAAAAACGCTGTATTCATGCCAGGCCAGTCGTCGGCAATGTCACTTTGTATAGAAACACTACAGGCTAGAGGCTATAGACTGAACACGTAATACGCATGTGCATGACGTCACTGCTTTCACAATTTCACGTTTCTGTAGTTTACACTGAGATGTTGAAGTATCCTTTAAAAAAATTGCACTTTAAAACATTTGACACATTTTCTGGCTGGCAAAACGCACAAAAAGCTTTCTGTTAGTTGAAAACGGTCTTTTAAACAGTCCCTTACATTTTAAGCATCTTCATTATTTGTCTTAAAGAGATACTCCACTTTTTTTGGAAATAGGCACATTTTACAGTTAAACTGTTGGGTTTCACCATTTTCGACTCCTTTCAGCCGATTTTCTGATATTTAGAAGAATATCAGTAACCAGACAATTTCATTGACTTACATGGTATATATTTTTTCCTACTATGGAAGTCAATGAGACCAGAAACTGTCTGGTTACAGATTCGTAAACGGTAAAACTCAACTGTTTAACTCTGGGGAAGTTATAAAATGAGCCTATTTCCAAAAAAAGTGGAGTATACCTTTAATATAAGCAGTTAAGCAAAATCATTCAATCAGAATTCATAGTTTATTGCCATTATGACATCTTCCCCCTATCTGTCCGTGTTGCCTCCATGAGCTGACTGGGCCAGCCAAGTTCTTGAACCCCAAATACTTGTTGCTGTTGTTATTTTGTAAATGTGTACAGTGATATTGATACACCTGTGTAAAGTCATTAAGTTGTGAAACGTCAGATCAAGTAATGTTTGAGTTCTAAAACTGTTTTCATGGTACAATCTCAAACGATATTCTTTGATTCCTCCATATGATTCATTTGAAACAGAGTAGATTTTCTCAATGCATCACATCACACACATAGTACCTTTTAAAACGGAGCCTGTGTTTACTCCTGTGAGCAGTATGAAGGACGAGGAGGAGCAGATGTGTCCCATCTGTCTGCTGGACATGCTGGACGAGGAGAGTCTGACGGTGTGTGAAGAGGGCTGCCGAAACAAACTCCACCATCACTGCATGTCTATATGTAAGTACCAAGAGAAATATCAGTGGTCATATCCCAGATTATCCCACACCACCTACTGTGATATTTAGAGTAGGCACAGGAACTAGAATTGACTTCTGAATCTGAGGGAGACTTCGAGAGCCTTTTCGGAATGAAATCCGAACGTAATATTTATATTAACGCTAAATAAAGTGATGGGGTTGATGTGCACGTTTATATGTCACAAGCTTCAAATCAGAATTGATCTTTTGACATGCGCACACTGCACAAATATACAGAGTTTCCCAAAGTTTGCGCATACTATTCTCCTTTTCTTTGAACCGTAGAGCACATAAACTGTTGTGCCATGCTGCTTATATTAATCAAGCGGTAAAAACGGCCCTTCCCGCAGCTCAAACAAGGCGTCTGTGGATGCGAGTCCGAAACGAGAACTGATGGGGCGTTATCGTGCTCCACTTCACAGACGATGAGTGGAAGGAGAGTTTTAGAACGACATGACAGTCATTTATGACACTTCATTGAACAATAACAGCAGCTCGTTCCACACGTCATTACACCATTTCTGTGTCATTTCACATGAGCAGGCTTTCCAGTTTCGGTTTTCATGTCCTTTCGATCGGATTAGGAAAGTTTTAAATCACCCCTTATAATATACGAATTAAATTTTAATCTGATTTGGCCAATTCACTCTGATTTGAAGTGGTGACGTGTTTGTGTTGTTGTTGTTTTTTTATCCCACTGCTAGTGCTATTACTAATGGATTATTAAGGTTCATGTAAACACAGGGCACTAATTATGAAGATATTGTAAGAAATAAAGGCTTTGGAAGATCTTTTAAATGTTGTTTCGCAAATGTTAAATGCTCATTTGTTGTCTCTATTACAGAGCTCTTCAAAAAAGAGATTTGTTGCATAAAAATACTGAAGGAATTAAAGTAATGCATGAACACGTGACCCCCTTTAGGGATGTTTGAATTACCACATGTAGCCAATTGGGTAATGCAGTAAATAGGCTTAATATTGCACAAATGTGTCATAATACCCACAAAAGACAGATTACCTGTAATAACACGAGGATTCCTCACAGGAGATGATTTGAAGTCTGACTAGTTGTTTGTTGAATGAGCATCCTAGCCCTATATCCCCTGACAGCCTTCCTGTAATGAGTTATGTGAACATCTCTTGTGCCCTGTTTGTTTTCCAGGGGCCGAGGAGTGCCGGAGAAATCACGACACATTAATCTGCCCTCTGTGTAGAGCCAAGTGGAAGTCTCATGATTTTTACAGGTAAAGATGTAAAAGCGTGATCGCAGCTTAGAGAATTCAGCAGTTCATGTTTAAAGTGAAGCTAGAGGCTTTATGGTTTTATGAGGTTTTATTGAGCATACGTTCCCTCAAGAGTACATCTGGAGTGTTGTTCATGACCCATAGACTGAGATGAGATCATGTAGAGGTCAGGGTGGGCAGACGTCAAACTCCTCTCTGGTGGTTAGGTGAGCGAGACAGCCCGGCACCAGCCATGTTTGTGTGTGTCTGCCCGGGATTGACATGCTAGCGGCTAGTCGGTTTTTGATGTTTTCCAGCTCCCTGCAAACCATCCACAGATTCACCCCACACACAATGATGCCTGAAACCAAACCCTGCTGTTTCTTCTTTAGGAAACTGCAATTATTCTAATTTCATGAAGTAAATCCCCTCCATTTGTCTTGGCATGACTGTTGAGAGGTTGGCATGACATTCAGAGAGGCAGTGCATCATCTCAGCTTATGAGAACACAAACCACGGGTTCAGTTTGTTGCCTTTTGTGATGTTTTTCTGAGCTATTAGACCTTCAACGTGTGTGTTTTGTCGTGTTATGAGACACAATGGCAGCCATTAGTATAAACTGTCTTCTACAGTCAGTCAGAAATCATTCTGATATGATTTGATGCTCAAGAAACATTTCTTATTATAATCAATGTTTTAAAAAAAGTTTAGCTGTTTTTGTGAAAGCAGAAAGCTGTTTTTTTTTTTTTTTTTTTTTTTCAAAAGAACCACATTTAATTGAAATTGAAACCATCCATTTTGATCAATTTATTTAATATCCTTAATAAATGTTTAGTTAAAAAAATCTTGTTTTGAACAGTAGTGCGCAGTGGATGTTGCCTTACATAGCTGTGTTTTTGTGTGTGTAGTTATGAGGCCTCATCTACAGTGGAAAGCACAACAAACCACTCCCAGAGTCCAACAGCTGCTGCTGCTTCTTCCTCATCTTCATCTCTTCAGGCCGAGAGCTCCCGGTCGGGGCAGGAGGGCGACTTCTCTCTCCCACAGTATGGAGTGCAGCACATCCCGCAGACTTACACCGAGCTCGCCGAACCCTGGATCAAGGTGCCGTACACACACACACACACACACACACATGCGCACACACACACACGATCCTGCATCAGGTCGTCAGACAAAACTCATTAAAGGAGTAGTTCACTTTAAAAAAAAACTTTTGCTGATAATTTACTCACCCCCATGTCATCCAAGATATCCATGTCATTCTTTCTTCAGTCGAAAAGAAATTAAGGTTTTTGGTGAAAACATTCCAGCATTTTTCTCCATATAATGGACTTCAGTGGGAGCCAAACGGTTCAAGGTCCAAAAGACACTTTCAGTACAAACTGCAAACTGTTTAACGGGCTTTAAACGATTCCAGACGATGAATAAGGGTCTTATCAAGCGAAATGATCGCTCATTTAAAAAAATAAATAACAAAGTTTAAGTATTATAAGATCAAATGGTCGCCTTGCTCTGTACTGCGATGCACATCCGAACTCGTTGATTAAAATGAACAAATCTTTTTCGAATCGTCATTCGTTCGTTGAATAAACCAAATGACTCGGAAAAAGATTTGTTCATTTTGATGAACAATTTCGAACAGGAGAGTCACGAACGTGCATCGCAGTACAGAGGAATGCTACCATTTGAGCTTATAAAACTTAAACTTTGTTATTCATTTATTAAATGAGTGATCGTTTCCCTTGGTAAGACCCTTATTCATCGTCTGGAATCGTTTAAAGCCCTTTGAACAGTTTGCAGTTTGTACTGAAAGTGTCTTTTGGACCTTGAACCGTTTGGTTCCCATTGAAGTCCATTATATGGAGAAAGATCCTGTAACGTTTTCATCAAAAACCTTAATTTCTTTTCGACTGAAGAAAGAAAGACATGGACATCTTGGATGACATGGGGGTGATAAAATTATCAGCAAAAGTTTTTTCAAAAGTGAACTACTCCTTTAATAGGACCATTCATGAACAAATCATGCCTTTCATGTATTCTTAAACCTATTTAAGACCCAGAGGTTCACCCAAAAATAAAAAATACTGTTATAATTTGCTCAACCTCAAGTTGTATGGTAACAACAGAGGCAACAAACCTGTATGACTTTCTTTATTCTATGGAACACAAAAGAAGATATTTTGAAGAATGTTGGTAACCAAACAGTTTTGGTTCCCATTTTATGTCAAAATTATTAGTGTTGTCCAGAAGAAAGAAGCTAATACTGGTTTGGAATAACGTAAGAGTGAGAAAATGATGACAGGGTTTTTGGCTGGACTACGCCCTTAAAAACGTACAGAACAGAATAGATTTTATTATAGGTTATCAATATCATAAAAATAATTGTTGGCTGTATTGGCAAAACTATATTTTAGGGAATCCCACATCCATCTAAATTCTCATTACTGTAATGCATGCCAAAAAAAAAAAAGGATTTAAATGCTGTCGTAAGAAAGTAACGTTACCAAACATTTTTTATTTCAAATAAATGTGGTTCTTTTGCATGGTTTAATTTGTAAAGATTTGATTAAAGTCTGATATGGAACCATGTACAAAATCTTTCTGTTTCTATTTTATTTCTTTTTCAAAATTTCAATGATTCTTAATGTTAAACTATTTGATGTAATTGGTCTGTGGTGTGTGTTCATGCTCTCTCTCTGTCTCTCAGGTGTTTGGTCTGGAGCTGGTTGGCTGTCTCTTTTCCCGGAACTGGAACATCAGGGAGATGGCGCTCCGGCGGCTGTCACATGACGTGAGCGGGGCGCTCCTGCTGGCGAACGGGGAGCACTCATTGGCCGGGGCGGGGCCGGGGGCGGGACTGGGAGCAGTGACCGGAGAGGTGGTGGTGGAGTCGTGCTGTAGTGTGCTCTCCATGGTCTGCGCCGACCCCGTCTACAAGGTCTATGTGGCCGCACTGGTGAGAGGCTTCATAACACACATGCTTGCCACTGATACAGCATCTGAAAATATAGGGTTAGCATGCTGTATTAAGACGAAAGCAACATCACTTAAGTAAGAATGTCAGTAGTATATTATCTGCTAGACATGACGGTAACAATTTACAAACAGATTCATTAGTTAACTAGCTTCGTTAACATGAGCTAAGAATGAACAATACTTCTTCAGCATTTTTTAATATTAGTTCATATTAATTTCAACTTTTGCTACTATGGTATTTAAATCAAAGGTTGTTTTGTTAAAGCTACACTGTGTAACTCTTAGTTTATTCTTAGCTAAAAACACTTAGTTCTTTCAAAAATATATTTGCTCATTAATGTATTTTTAATTCGTTCAAGTAATAAAGTATTCTTGTGAGTGTATAGTATGCCATTGAAAATACATACGGGTAAGGGGTTCTAATGTCGGTCGCCATGTTGCCCCTCCATTTTGAATGTACATTAGCCAAAGAGGGACATACCCGTTAATTCAAGCTTCGTCTTTCGCGTTTACGTTTGAGTTAACACTCATGGACGAGGTCGAACTGGAAGCCATGTTAATCTTGGACTACATTGGCCACCGTAGGAGTTAAAACGAAAGCGGAATTGAGAGGAACAGAAACTAATATTCACTGTTTTTACTAATCTTTGTTAGTTCATGTTAGTCATGCTAACATTGTGCCTTATTGTGAAGTGTTACCAACATGACAATGAGTAAGTGCTTCAGTCGACATGTTAACAGTGCTTCCCAAACTCTTCTTGTCCCACATGAACCCCAAAGACACTCTCAGACAAAACATTGCTTGCGCAATCCTATAGGATTTGAAACATTGTAAATAACACAGTACTACAACGTCTGCAGGCTTCTCTTCTGTGTTCGTGATGAATCTCTAAGTGGCGTCTTAACTTGTTTGGCTTCATACTGTCAGAAGCGAATGTTTTCAGGCCCAGACATCACACACTGTGGTTTCTCTTCATTCCCCACCGCTGCTCTGCTGAATCCGAGAGCTGTGGGTCGGCATGTTGTCTTGTCTTCACTGGACGTGACAAAGCGAGCGTTGCAATCCATTACTATAAGTCCAGTACTTTATTCCTGCAATACCGGAGGGGCATGAGTTTACTATCAGGTATTTGTCATTTGTCGCATCCAGTGTAGACAGCAACACTGTTTATAGTGGCTTTTGTCTCTGTTTGTTTCGCTGCTTGCGTCTGGTGTAGAGTTTTGGCAGCTGTGACATTCAAAGTAAATTCATCGTCTGCTTTTTTTTATATGCCATTGGCAGTCCTTTCAAGGGTCCATCCTAGTGCAGAACGTGCATCATCCATTTATATTCACACGGCTCCCTGCAATACTGGTTATTGCATGACAACCACTACAACTGAAACGGACCACTCAGGCTGTATTGTGAATCACTGTGAGGTCACAAGATATGTCAAATTAACATTTTGTTAAAGTATTTCAACTAGGATAATATCGCAGTGGGGTCTTGTATCACCCTGAAGAGTTATCTTTAGCATGACAATCTGCTGACTGTACACGTTTATAACTCCAGGTCGTGCCCCCTCAGTTTGGTAACCACTGGGTTACATTCATGTTTCTGTGAAGCAAAGGTCTTTATTATTCAAACAATTATGTCCATGGTGAAGTGCCGTCACATGTGAGTTTACTTAACTCGGTTTCACATGCCTGACCCACTGCTATTATCATGTGAACACTTCAATTGTCATGTTGACAGCGTGTGATGCCTCGGTTAAGATCACAGGATCGAGAGAGATTGTGGGACAGCAGAAGGAAGTTACACAATCCCGCACGAACCAACCATCTACAGTCATTAGGGCTGGTTAAACCTGAGTATTGGCTCATCATTTTGGCTTGGTGGCCTTTGCTCTTGCATTTAGCTTCATTAACACCACAATTCAGGACGAAGGGGAATGTTCACATGACCCGGTCAGAACGGGTGACTGAGCCACATTGAGGAAGAAGTGATCACTCTGCTGGTCCACTGGCTGGTTTCAGTGTTCTCCATCACACCACGGGTACGTCCAAATTGAACAAGGCAATATAGATACAAATCTCAATATTTTTCCACAATAACGTCTACTGCAAAATAATGTAGATGATAAAAAATAATCCAAACATAGTACCACTTATTGCTTTTTACTAAATTAACTCAAAAGGAACATTTAATATATCTTTTTTATAGGTTCCAATCTAAAATATAATGTGTGGTTGTCGCAACAAATCAAGTTCTTTGAAGAATCTCAGGTCCGAAAAACCTCAGGATGTCCTTCGATAGAGAGTAGGGGTGTAATCCTGAGCACATGTGCCCATTGGCCTCTGTTCATCGTCATGACTCCTCTCCACCGTAAGCCAGTGTGTGTGTGTTCTAGCAAAGTATGGCTGTCGTCGCATCATCATCAGGTGCTGTTTGAGGAGATCCCCTCTTCCATATGTGCAGTATTTTGCGTGCTGGGTAAAGTGCTATCATGTGACGAATTGTTATTATTATAAGTTAGTGTTCCTTGAAAACATTGAGTCTTTTCCAGATGCGAACAGAGTACAGAGCTTTATTACTTGAGTAAAAGTACAGATAGACCTTGCTAAATTTTACTCAAGTACAAGTAAAAGTACTACAGTCAGATATAGAGTAAAAGTACTCAAGTACTTGAGTATCAAGAGTACATTTTCTAAATATTGCATTACTACTGTCACAGTGCTTACATTTATGTACAGAAACGTCCTACATGGAGTTATGAAAAGTGTTAATGTCAATACCTTGGAGAATGTAAAAGGAATTGAAAGTAAAATCAAGTCATATTCATCTTTTTACCGTGTTGCTTTATTTAACATTTAAGAAAATTTCAGAATATTCAGAAAATAGAAATAGTCTGGCGAGTTAGGGTTATGGGTTGGGACATTCACAGGATGGACCTGCTGCGTCTTTATCCATGGTTTCGTCCATGTTTTGCGTCTCTTATCTAAATCTGACCATGTAGTTGACGGAAATGTGATTGCTGATAGGCTGTCCCAATCAGTGGCGCTTGCACAATCCAATCACGTTTGAGAGGGACACAACAAATTGAGGGTTTCCAAGATTTTTCTTATTTTTGAATTAGTAACTCGTGCTCATGGTTATGGATTGAAATGTTGTGAGTAAAGAGTACAATATTTCCCTCTCAAATGTACTTGAGTAAAGTCATGAGTACTCCCCAAAAATAGTGCTCGAGTAAAGTACAGATCCCTCAAAATTGTTCTTAAAGGAGTAGTTCACTTTTGAAAAAACTTTTGCTGATAATTTACTCACCCCCATGTCATTCAAGATATCCATGTCATTCTTTCTTCAGCCGAAAAGAAATTAAGGTTTTTGATGAAAACATTCCAGGATTTTTCTCCATATAATGGACTTCAATGGGAACCAAACGGTTCAAGTTCCAAAAGAAACTTTAAGTACAAACTGCAAACTTGTTCAAAGGGCTTTAAACGATTCCAGACGATGAATAAGGGTCTTATCAAGCGAAACGATCGCTCGTTTTATAAATAAATAACAAAGTTTAAGTTTTAAAAGCTCAAACGCTCGCCTTGCTCTGTTCTGTAACGCACTCCTGTTCGAACTCGTTCATCAAAATGAACAAATCTTTTCCCGAGTCATTTGGTTCATTCGGCGAAAGAAACGAACGATTTGATTTGGAAAAAGATTTGTTGAACGAGTTTGAACAGGAGAGTCACGAACGTGCACCACAGAACAGAGCAAAGCGAGCATTTGATCTTATAAAACTTAAACTTTGTTATTTTTTTTTTTAAAATGAGCGATCATTTCGCTTGATAAGACCCTTATTCATCGTCTGGAATCGTTTAAAGCCCTTTGAACAGTTTGCAGTTTGTACTGAAAGTGTCTTTTGGAACTTGAACCGTTTGGTTCCCACTGAAGTCCATTATATAGAGAAAAATCCTGGAACGTTTTCATCAAAAACCTTAATTTCTTTTCGACTGAAGAAAGAAAGACATGGACATCTTGGATGACATGGGGGTGAGTAAATTATCAGCAAAAGTTCTTTTTAAAAGTGAACTACTCCTTTAAGTACTTTACTGTAGTAAATGTACTCCGATACTGTCCAGCTCTGCTCTTTTCACATAGCACGCAAGCTATGTGATATATTGCAAGCAAAATGATGCAATAACACTAGCAAAATGCAGTAATGTCAGTAATATCTGATCTCCCAGCCCTACACCTATAGACTGTTCTCTATGTAAAAATGTCCAAAATCCCAAGAATTAAAACAGAAATAGCGCTATACGTCTTACTTGCCATTGGCTGGTGTGCAAACACATGTTCATTAAATACAATGTCTAGATTTGTATTTTCCTTTCGTCAACTTTGATCTGAGGTTATCTGAAGCGGGCCAGAGTACTAAAGTGCAACTCACACGCTGGCTAGTTTTAAAGTTCACTTCAAACCAGGAAGTCTGGAAGCAGCAGGGATCCTCAGACTGAAGCTGGAATAGAAAGGTTTAGTTTTTTTTTTCTTTCTTTCATAACCTATTTCTCCTCCTTGAAAAGAACAGACAAACTAAACAAAAAAACAATAGCTCTTGCTGCGTGGACTTGCTGTCTTTCCCTCAGGCTCTGTGCTCCAGTGAGCCGGCTTTATGAAAACAACAAGCGTTTTGTCCGTTCGGGGCTTTCCAGCAGTTTTCCTATATTCTTCGAACACGCACCAGAAAAGAGGGCTGTCTCTATGAACTAAAAATACTACAGACAAAAGCTTTCAGGATGTTACCTAGTGTTGGACTGCTCTGCAAACACTGCAGTGTGTGTAGCGCTTCGGCTGATCTGAAGTCTGCTTGTGAACTAAATGTGGCGAGTTCAAATGTCATAATGTTTCACTATTTATACTTGACGTGGAGTTATTTTTTGAATGCAGAGGAGCATTATATTATCCTTTTAGTGTGTGTGTGTGTGTGTGTTGGTGGGTGAATGTGTGTTTGTGCTCGGGAGGAGTGTGTATGCTGTGTTAATCAATGCTGGGCCGCGCTCCAGTGCACTGTGCTATCAGTCACCACTCCCCAGCTCTCTCTGAGAGTCAGGGTCAGGGTGAACTCTTTCTCACACACACACACACACACACACACACACACACCACAGGGAAGCACTGGTAATGTACTGTAGCCATGCCGATCACAGGACTGTTCAGACCTCAGGGAGAATACGCTGGAAATGCAAATAATTAATGAACTGCAACTAATCACATACTTGTGTTTGTGTATAAAGGCTCTTAAAATAAAAATGCGTATCAACTTTTAAAATGGAGGAGAAAACGCGTCTTGTTGTTTTGTTGTTGACGTCAGAGCCAATCAAACGGGGTCACTGTGTAGAAGCGAGCCGTGTTAGGAAGATGCCAAGATGTTTTCAAATTCAAGAGGCTTTTAAACACTCAAACAAACAAACAAAATAAGTGAATCCACATTTAAATGTTAACATTAACACTACTTTTGGACAGTAAACCATATTGGTACTATATTTGGCCAGTGTTGGGATGCTTTATTTTGAGATTTTTATGAAAAAAAATCTGATTCTTATTGAAAATGTGTTTTTTGATGTTGTTTTGAAAAATTAAAATAATCTCTTTTTCCTTTGCTTGTTAGTAGCACAATTTGAGCAAATATGTTGTAATTGTATGTCAGTATTTATTTATTTTTTGTTATTATTTTTATTAGTTATTATAACTAAATATTATGTTTACATTCATTATTATAATAATAATTAATATTATTATTATTATCGCTAAGTATATCAAACAAAATAAAAATAGTACAATTATAATTTCACTCTAAAGTAAAAAACTAATATTTAAGAAAAACAATAATTTATTTTATTGTACAACTAAACTTCCAATATTTATTGCCATCTTAATTTCTTCATTTTTAAATGTTAATTTTTTTTTTTTTGAGGAATAGTCTTAAAGCTCTTTTGCTGACATCAAGTGCTTTCAGGCCTGGTTTCACAGACAGGGTTTTGATCAAGCTGGGATTAGGTCTTGGTTCAATTAGGACATTTAAGTATCTTTTATAAACGTGCCTTAGAAAAAAAAAAACATTACTGGTGTGAATCTTGAGACAAAACAATGGCACTGACATATTTTAAGATGTGCTTTCAGTTAAAGCATACATTTTAGTCTGGGACTAGACTTGAGCCTTGACTGTGAAACCGGGGGCTAATGTTTTAAATTAATCGTCCATCACTCTGTGTCCTGAATCTTGTGCTCAACACAGGACTGGAGAATCCACAACACAAGCCACAGTCCTGAATTTGGCAACATCGTTTGTGATGTGTATTAAGAGTCGATCTTTGCGCTGTTTTTCAGAAAACCCTACGAGCGATGCTCGTCTACACCCCCTGTCACTCTGTGTCGGAGCGGACTCGTCTACAGCAGTTGCTGCGGCCCGTGGTGGAAACCATCCTGGTCAAGTGTGCAGACGCCAACAGGTACAACTCGCTGAAGAGCGTCTCTGATTGGGCCCTAGTCATCACGCATGGTGGATAAATGAGTTGCTTGGGTGTAACTGACCTGATCTAGGATTCCTCAATTATTCAAAGGTAGCCAAAAGAGGAATGATCACAATCAGAAGATCTGGTATACATCATTTCATTTCTAGTCCTGAAGTTAACAGGCTATTGCCACCTAGTGGATGGGCACTGTAGGCACAGACACATTTCCTGGTGTTTGTTGAAGAGTGATGATCAGGGCCTGAAGTTAATTTTTTTGGCCACCGGCCACTGTGGCAGGTGGATTTAAAAATTCACCCGCCACAGAGACTTTTTACCAGCCATTTTTTTTTTGCCTCATAAACGTAAAAAACGGGAATTTCACAATATTGTTCTTTAACTTGTAAGAACACACATTTTAGTGCTGTCAAGTAATAATAACTCTAATAACATAGGCTACATAAAAAAAAAAAATTTTATTCATTGATTTTGACAGACACACACACACACAACATATATAGTATATACTCAACAGATAGACCTACCGCAGCTCGTAAACAAATCACACGCGGCTGTGTTGATGGCGGATTTAGTCACGTACAGGTCTTACTCTTAACAGCTTTTAGTTACAGCGGAACGGTTAAATATGAACTAAATTAATAATGTTATTACTGATAAAATTACCGGGTACCGGACATTTTCTCACCGGTTCCCAACTCCCAACATGCACAGTTGCACACGCACACACATCTGTGCAACTGTCATTGTACTTTAACCTGCAACAGCGACGCGTTACATTATCTCATCCCATCTCATCAACAGTTTAATACTCGCACACGTAGTCAGAAAAAGGGTCTCATCTTCTTTCTGATCGCATGAACGTTACGAAACAACAGTCGCTGTCATAAATCAGCCGCTCACGAACCTTGCCATTGCCGCCGATTGTTCACTTTGTATTAAAATGTCTTCTTTACTTTTCTTTTTCTCATCCTCATCTTTTTGTTGGCTGTTTGTTTTGTTTCAGCTGGCCTCTTTACCCCAGTAATGTGCCGCCACATTTTAGCTAAAGTCCACCGCAATAGCGGACTTCGTTGAAATGTAAAAATCCTAATGAATCACTCAATTCTCATTGGCTACCCGCCAATGTGGCAGGTAGATTGACAGTGTTACCCGCCAATAGCAAAATTCACCCGCATTTGGCAGGTGGTCGGGTGTTAATTTCAGGCCCTGGTGATGATATTGTAATTTTGTCAGTAATAAATCAAATATTACACCGTGTCCTAACTACACGCGACGCGACGCCGCGACACGCGATAAAAGGTATCTTTTCCATGTTAATCAGAGCTTTACCAGACGCGACGGCGACACGCGAAGTTTCTAATTTAGAAACGGTTCCTATTTCTGCGACGTCGCGGCTGACAGAATGAAGAAATTACACTGGTTATGAGTATATACATTATTTATTTTTAGTTAAAAACAGGTCACTGTGCCACAAGCGATAACGGATAATTTACCTCAGATTTTGAAAGCTTATAATGTAAGCGTTCAAAATGAATTCTATGCAAACATACAACTGTACTTCATAACAAAATTAGTCAATGAGTATATTTTGTTAATGTTTTGATTTTTAATAATGTTATTTCATGATTTGATTATGTCCTTACCCATTTCCAATGCGAGTGCGGGCCAACAGTGCGCTTTCTCAGAGAGACTCTGCTCACACCATAGGCTCACACGCTGTTCTGAATGTGTTGCATATCACAGCCGCGTCGCGTCTAGTGTGGACAGACGGACAGACACACTTGCTGTCGCTGGAATTTTATCGCGTCGCGTGTAGTTAGGACACGGTGTTAGTTACTCCACCACAACTCCCTTGTTTTATTGTGAATGATTAATTCGTTATTTAGTCTTTCATCAGAATCTAGTAACTGAAAGCTTTTCACTGACGTCCTCTTTTCCCCATCCAATCAATTCTTGATGGATAATCACGTGTTTATTTTTAGTATCCCTTTTGAGTCCTGTTGACTTTAAATGCTCTTTTGAAGTTGGTTTGCTAAGTGTATGTGTTTGTCTTGTGCTCATAGTCGCACCAGTCAGCTGTCCGTGTCCACTCTACTGGAGCTGTGCAAAGGTCAAATGGGGGAACTCGCTGTGGGCAGAGAAATCCTCAAAGCAGGTACAAATTCGTAATCCGCAAATCTGTGTGATATAATGAAATATCCTGAGGTTGGCTGGTGGTTAATCTTCTGTGAACATCTTCCTATTTCTTATTTTTTAAATTGATAATGCACCCTGAAAGGCAAATTTCGTTTTTGTGGCTGGCAATCTACAGTACAAGAAAAGCATCATAAAAGTTGTCCATTTGACTTTATAAACGATGTTGTGTCCCAAAAAACGCACTATGTACACAACTGTCTAGTCGATGGGTGCAAAACCCAACCCTGCTCCAACACACATTAAGCCTGTAGTGCTTGAGTAGGGTTGAAGCTAAACTCGGCAGGGCTGAGTTTTGCACCCCT
Organism: Pimephales promelas; assembly: GCF_988280905.1. Taxonomy (NCBI): domain Eukaryota; kingdom Metazoa; phylum Chordata; class Actinopteri; order Cypriniformes; family Leuciscidae; genus Pimephales; species Pimephales promelas. The sequence continues at coordinate 17,434,243 of NC_142791.1, forward strand.
GGTCTAGTGTACAAGGTTTACAAGGTTATTTTGTCACTGGACTCTGATTGCCTCTCTCCATACGCTGTATAAGGAAAGTTGTGAAGAAATGTCAAACATTCCACACACACTTCTGTTTTTATTTATTAGTTAAATTTGTACATTTTCAGTGTGAACACTCTACTCACACTTTTTATTACAAAACTGCATAGAATAGAGCATAAATATGAGATTTGGAATGCACCTATCTTTAGCTGTGTGTGAGGAATAAGAAGCTTACATGATTGACTGATGAACATAATTTATTTATTTTTTTCACATTTGTTTGCTTTTCAATTGAAACATGTTCATCTCTGATTTTCCATTAGGCTCTATTGGTATCGGTGGAGTTGACTATGTCCTGAACTGTATCTTGGGCTCTAAAACGGAGGCCAATAACTGGCAAGGCCTGCTGGGTCGTCTGTGTCTGATCGACAGGCTCTTGCTGGAGTTTCCTGCTGAGTTCTACCCTCATATTGTGTCAGGTGGAGACTGCGACCAGGCCCAAAACCTTTCGGAGAGGTACAGAAATGCATGCTAATCTCGCTGAGCTTCAGTTCTCTGTTTATGAACCTTTATAAAAGTTTGCCATTTTTGCAACCCTGTAAACAATTTTTTGGACATCATTTTCTAGTGATAGGATTTTAAAATTATACAGTTAAAAACAAGTACCAGGATTGTAAATTTAACCTATAATTATTTCATATGTAAGCAAAATGGACATTGTAATTCTAATCAATCAGAATCTAATCAAACTGAATCGAGGTCAGAATTAAATCAAATATGGTCATCTGTAGTGTTGCCCATCAATCAATAAGAGCTTGCTAGATTGGTATCTGTTTACCTTTTTTTGTCAAGCCACCCAACAGCTGATCAGCCAAATTCAATGTAATCAAATCTGGAAAGAGGAATTTATTGAAAGTAGTAGTGTAAGATAGCGGTTGATTCTTTCATGTCTCATCCTTCTTAAAGTCTTAACCAAAGGTTCTATCTGTGCAACCAGACCTTTATATCTGGTAACAGATGACTTTGTCTCACTAATTATATGGGAATTTTGGGTCACACCTTTGCAGACACAGTAAAGCCCAAAGTATACTTGACTTGAGCACTTGAAAGCAAGGTCCACTGGATAGTATGCATCCGCCGAACACGTATTTCCAACCTCACGGCCAATGGAGAATACTTTGAAAAGCTTGCATGCTTAACTGTGCCCAACCCCATGAAGCCGAATGCAGAAAATGAAGTATACCTGGGCCTTTACTGTTGACTGCAACACAAATCCCATTAGAGCAGGTGTATTGTGATATTTTGTGAGTTGTACCAGGGTTGCAAGCAAAGCATAGCTTAATAGTTATTCAGTTCTTGATTAAATTGAAATCAATTTAAAAAGGAAAGGGAGACCAGTTTGCAGCCTTTTTGTGGAAAGCGCTTTCTTGTATTGTCATGGGTTTAACTTCATCATTTTGCCTTTTTAGGTACCAGAAGCTGCTGCCTCTTCTAAGTTTTGCGCTGCAGTCCATCGATAACTCTCACTCCATGGTGGGTAAGCTTTCTCGTCGCGTCTTCCTGAGCGCTGCCCGTATGGTGGCTCGTGTGCCTCATGTCTTTGTCAAGCTTCTGGAAATGCTGAACGTCACCAGTTCCACTCACTACGCCCGCATGCGCAGGCGTCTTCTAGCCATCGCTGAGGAGATGGACATCTTGGAAGCCATCCATCTGGGAGTGGACGACCTACAGAACGGGCACAGTTCGCTTTCCAATGCCTTCATCGAGCCCACCGCCCCCCATAACTCCCCGTGTACGACTGAAAGGAACTCGCCCACCCATGGTCTACAGCAGCCGACCACCAAGGTGCCGCTTTCAGGTCAAGCCAGTTCAACTCCTGTAGATGATATAACAGAAAGACTCTCAAACATCATCACAAGCCCCGCTGAGTTTCCAAAGCCCCCTATTCAGGCCCGAAACAGACCTAGTCAATGTTTAAACTCCCCCTCATCCAGTCAACCCCCGAGCCTTCCTTCTCTGTCCATGACCAACGCCTCAGCCTTCCCTCCAGAAAACCACAAAGGCCTTCCGCAGAGTTTTGTGCCTAACAAACTTCCCCAGTCCTCACTGAGTTCCCAGCGCAAGTTGCCAGTGCAGAAGGGATTAAGTGGAGGTGCCTGTAGTGGGAAGGAGCCAGAGAAGTTGCCCTCCCCGGTGTTCACCCAAGCTCGACCGTTTCCCTCGAGTCACATCCACTGGCCCAGACCCTCTCGACCCTCTCCACCTGATGGAGCCAAAGCTTTAAGCCCAGGGACAAAGAGCAACATGAAACTGGACCTTCAGGAGGGCAGGTCCAGAGACGAGGTGTGCTGCAGTGGCGGTTCTGCTCTCATCCCCAGCGAGGACACGGTCTTCACACCAGTCGAGGAGAAATTCCCCGGGATAGACGCTTCGGCCGATCTCAGCTCCAGCATGGAGGACCTGTTGGAGGCCTCCATACCTGTGGCAGACAGCACCGTCACCTTCCAGTCCGAAGTGGCGGTGCTGTCACCGGAGCAGGCCAACACCAACGACGACACCTACAGCGAGGATATGACCAAGAACCAGAAGTGCAAGGAGAAGATGGAGGCTGAGGAAGAGGAGGCGCTGGCTGTGGTCATGGCAATGTCCGAGTCTCAAGATGCCCTGCCTATCATCCCGCAGTTACAGGTGGAGAAAGAAGAGGACGTGATCATTATTCAGGTGGATGTAAGTGCATGGCTATTAATATCATAGTAAACTCTGCTAAAAAATAAAGGTGACTCAGAAATAACAGCTTGTCACTGGGGCAGTAACCTTAAAAGGACAACTTGGTACCTTATTTACCCCAAAAAGGGTGCATATTAGTAGTCCTGTTTAGACCTGGTATTAAGATGCGTTTTGGTCGAGAGAACATAGTGCTTGGTTTGTTTGTTTTTTATCTTCAAACTAAACTTGGGTCTTCAGCCGACAAAGTTTAAATCTTCTCTGGCTAGTGCGCTTCCCAATAGGTCAGTAGGCGGAGAGCATACAGTCTCTTGTGGATGTTTGAACACATTCGATCGGCCACATGAGCATTTACACTATGAAAGCAATCCAGTCAAATGAGTACCTCTGGAAAAAGTGGAAAAGCTCAAAAGGTTTTAGACCCTGTTTACACCTGTATTGGTATCGTCCACTTGTGATCCGATCGACCAAACGTATCTTAATACCAGGTGTGAACAGACCTTGGTGTAGTACCATTAAGGTTCCACCATGAAATACGGTACAGTAAGGTTCGATATAGTGGAATTAAGGTACAAATATGTCCCATTAAGAGCCCTGCCCCAGTTACAAGCTGTTGTACCTCTAAAGGTTTTCTGAGAATGTGAACAAAAGGATTTGACACCCAATAGCATCTAGGTTTAAACCTTCAATGTTTAATCATTCTGCCTTATGCAAGCACAGCTCATGTACAATTTTAAGATCAAAACGTTTGTTTGGCTTCATTTCTCCCTGCCTTTTTTTACTTCTCATGGTCAGACACCAGAGACTCTGCCTGGACATACCAAAGCAAAACAGCCATACAGGGAGGGCAAGGAATGGTTAAAAGGGCAACAAATTGGCCTTGGTGCCTTTTCGTCATGTTACCAGGCTCAGGATGTGGGCACTGGTACTCTGATGGCTGTCAAACAGGTGAGAATATCTGTTACACACACCACCGATACTTTTTCCTAACACTTTATGGGGGACCTGTGCATTTGGATAGTTTTTATGAAAATTATCCGAAAATGCTGAAATATTATGTTGACGGGTCACTTACTCAAGGTTGGACACCCCTGGGGTATACAATAGCATTAAACATGGGGGCTTAATATGTTTTGGTTTTGGTAGCTATTGCAGAACATATACAGACACGATGCTTGATTGTGATTTTATTAATCAGGTGACGTATGTGAGGAACACCTCCTCAGAGCAGGAGGAGGTGGTGGAGGCACTGCGAGAGGAAATTCGCATGATGGGTCTCCTTAACCACCCAAACATCATCCGAATGCTTGGGGCAACTTGTGAGAAGAACAACTACAACCTTTTTGTGGAGTGGATGGCAGGTAGGTTGTCCATAAACTTGCAAAGAGTAAAGGTGTGGTCAATGGGTCAAGTATTACTTTCAAACCAAGCAGTTTTTTTTGGGTCAAGATTGGTCAAACTTCTGCTCTTGCGCAAAATTCCCGTTGGAATGGAATGTAGAAATGGCTGGATTTTGGCCATGAGAATTTGCTGAACAAAAGTAAATGTAACTGCTCCTTAAATGTAGTGGTCATATTGGGATCTCACCAGGTTTGCCAGGTCCCAGAAAAAGTTCCCAAAATAATACAGCGTTTGCCTGTGTGTACGCTAGACTACATCACAGCTTATATGGGACAAACAGGGTTTAACACGGAATGCTATTTGGATGTCTTAAACTTCAAATGCTTGTATCCATGCTTATAAATTAATCACTGCTTAATGGGACGACTCTGTATTATATATGCCACATTGGCAACCCTAGCTAAGACTTATTATTAATAGCCTAATAATTAAAATGCCAAACTCAATCAAACTTTTATGTTTTATTGATGCCTCAAATGCCTTTGACTATGTAAACCATGAAAAATCATTTTCTAAGTCACTTAGAAAGTGCTAAAATGTCTTGAGAATTCAGTTTTTTGGTATGACCATCAGTTAATGTCTGTAAAATGGGGGAAATTGTTTATCTACTGATGATTTGGAAGCAGCTTTCGCAATCTGCAGGGCTTCGGTGACCGACAGCAATGCAGTCTCGGTTGAATGCCCTTTCTTGAAACCAGATTGGTTGACATCCAGCTGGTAATTCTGAGAGGAAAGATGATACTTGGTTGAAAGCAACTTGTTCAAGTGTTTTCGCTGTGAGTGATCTAAGAGAGACAGGTCTGTAACTCTACAAATGATGCGTTTAATGTGGGTTTTTTAAGCAGTGGAGTTACCTGAGCCTGCTTGAATGCTGTAGGGAAAATGCCAGGTTGGAGAGATGGGTTTATGATGTGTGTGAGTGCTTGTAGAAGTGTGTGAGAGATGGTTTGTAGAAGGTGTGAGGGGATGGGGTCTAGAGGGCAGGTGGTAGGATGACTGGAGAGATGAAGGTTAGATACTTCTGCCTCAGTGAGGGGAGAGAAGGAAGAGAGAATATTTCTGGCTGAGGGTGTAGTTGGTCTTTGTTCCTGTGTGTGTGGAGCTGAGAACTGACTACTGATAGTTGTTGTTTTGTTAGTGAAGACATTAGCAAAATCATCAGCAATTAAAGAGGAGGTGGGTGGTAATGGAGGTGGATAGAGATGGTAGAGTTGAATGTCTTGAAGTGTTTGAAGCGTTGATCTTGTTGTGGAAATATACAGATTTCGCAGCATGGAAGAGAACAGAGATTGATGCATACTCTTGTCAGATGTGTCTCTTGATTTGCGCCATTTCCTCTCTGCTGCCCTGAGTTAACTAAGAACATCAGCTAACCAGGGGTTGCAGGGAGTAGCACGTGCTCGTCTGGAGGAGAGAGGGTAGATATAAATATAAAATGTAGCCCAAAACAATTGTTAATTGAATAATTCTCCCCCTGACTGCATTTTCTAAATAGCCCAATTGTGCAACACTGGATCTCACAATAAATTATTACATTAAGAAGAGGCCCTTTTGGGTATTTTCATCTTTGTAAGTAACAGTTTTCAGAATGACTGTTTTACCAGATCTGTCCTGGTCCATAAAAGGCATACTACTCCTTTGTTTTCCTCAGGTGGCTCAGTATCTCATCTCTTAAATAAATATGGCGCGTTTAAGGAGGGCGTGGTCATCAACTACACCGAGCAGCTTCTACGAGGTCTCTCCTACCTCCACGAGAATCAGATCATACACCGAGACATCAAAGGTAAGCTACTGGAGCATGGCTACCAAAAGCACTTCTATTGTAACAAACTGGGAGGAATTAGCAGCGTACTCTTGTGTCCTTTACGGGTTGGTTTGGTGGATAGAGAAGGCAGAAACTTTTTCAGTGAAATATTTTTGTGTTATAAGCTCTGTTCCAAACCTAAGCAGGTTCCTGCTGAGATAGCATCATACTGTAGGTGTGCTCCCAACTGTTTTTTTTCAGAGCATTGGAGCTCACTTGGTTGTGGAGCAGAGCTTTAGGGTGTGTTTCCATACTTATCCTCTCCTTTTAACCCATGTAGGTGCCAATCTACTAATCGACAGCACGGGCCAGAGGTTGCGGATAGCTGATTTTGGGGCAGCAGCACGTCTGGCTTCAAAGGGCACGGGTGCGGGGGAGTTCCAGGGTCAGCTTCTGGGAACCATTGCCTTCATGGCTCCTGAGGTAAACATTTGAATTTCAAAATTAGACATGTGCCGGTATTCGGTAATGCGATAAATCGCGGTAATGAATATGCACGATATTGTTATCGCGGGCTCTTCAAAATACCGTGGAAAATAATAGATTCGAATTTAGACTTTTAGAGCGCGCATTAGCTGCTTATTTTCCTTCAACCGCTCAAACACTGCGTGCTGCGCAGAACACGCGCGCACTCTGATGTAAACAATCCCCATTATGTATAAGCACTGTGTGCATGCAGTGCGCACTAGTCTAATGTAAACAATCCTCACATGGAGTAGAAGCATGGCGGAACGCTCCCGACGATTTATCCCCGCAGGGCTGCCAAATCTCACACATTCAGCTTGAGACTCAAGCTTGACTTTCAGACAGGACGCGGAATACGCGCGCGACGCGCATGGATGTTTTGTTGCTGCGTCGACCTGCATCGACCACGCCGGTGTTAAAGTTCAAAATAGTTAAACTTTTTATTTGTAAAATAGCAAATCGCGTTGTATCTGAAGGGCAACGTTGAACCAGCGTCGCATTCCGCGTCCTGTCTGAAAGGCGCTTAACGCATTTGACACTTTTCACACGCTCTCCCACAGAGAAAAATCACAGAGCAAAGAGGACACGGACACCGACAGACTAGACAGAGCAGGTTACTTTTGATATGAAAGTTGTTATTGATAAATTGAAGTTGATAAATCAGCTCTTAGGTTCTGATCACAGATCGTTGCTCCTCAGTTCAAGTAAACCGATCATCATGTTACTTTCGCTTTTATTTAAAGATACAGTACAACTTACTGAAAGGTATATTTACTTGTACATAATAACGATCAATCAGTGTTTTCAAACACGGAAAGAGGTCAGTAACACTGCAGGAGAACAGTTGTGTCAAAACGTTACATTTACCTCAGGAAAGCCATTTAATGACCAGCACATTAGAAAATAGCAAGGAGTAATTTGCTAAATATTATATTTAATTTCTCTCTGTATTAGTATGTTTACAGCATTATGTGAGTTTTTTTTTTCTTGAGAAACATTAACAGACTGAGGGCTGCCTAATATTTATCCAAATGAGTCAATATTGAATTAAGACTGAAATCAAATCCAAGAATTTAATTGAATAATACAAACAGTAACCTACCAGTCATTGTAACATGTTGTCACTAAACTTTAAACAATTTGGTTTAGTTTACCATATGTTTTGAAAATCACAATTACACATTGATACAAGTTGAGTTTTTTTTAGAGACCCACAATGCATCTGTTTTTCTTGAAATATAATTTCATTAAAATATCGTGATAATACCGTATACCGCAATAAAAGCTCAATCAATTAACCGCAGCATGAAAATTTGATACCGGCACATGCCTATTCAAAATACAAAACCAGCCTGTTTACTACATAAAACGTGATGAGATGGAAGTGTTCACCCTGAAGTGTTTAAACAGGACACTGTTTAAAGGATTAGTTCACAATTTCCTGATAATTTACTCACACCCATGTCATTCAAGATATTTATGTCTTTCTTTCTTCAGCTGAAAAGAAATGAAGGTTTTTGAGGATAACATTCCAGGATTTTTCTCCATATAGTGGCTTCAATGGGGTTCATGTGACCTTTCAATGTGATTACCTAATGTGTGGCGCATCACAGGCCTAGTGCAAGGCAATCATTTATGGTTAAAAAGTATAAAAATGTTTCTTGGTTTAGAGCCTTTGAAGCTGCACTGAAACTGCAATTTGGACCTGCAATCCTGGAATATTTTCCTCAAAAACCTTAATTTCTTTTCGACTTAAGAAAGAAAGACATGAATATCTTGGAGTTGGGGAGAGTACATTATCAGGACATTTTAATTCTGAAGTCCATGATTGTCAGACACACAATATCAAAACTACTTTTCACAACTTGCATTCAAATAGGACAGTATGTAGCAATGGCAAAGTTTATTTTGTCTGCAATTTGTATTTGATGTATTAAATGCAAACATTACAAGCACTATATGCTTGTGTTTGGGTTTTAAACTGAGGCACACAATACTCACTTTACTTGGGTCCAATTAATTCAACTACTTGAAGGAGATGTAGAAGTTAGCCTTCTCAAACTCTGCTTAAAGCTTTGGTTGGAAATTGAGAGACTGAGAGAAAGAGACCTTCCCAGACAAAAGAAAGCTTGTTCATTTTGAAGAGGTTTCAGTAATGAATACCCTGCTGGGACAGGCAGGGCCAGCTGAACTGCTTCCTAATTAAACAAGTTTTGGCACACAATAACAACAACGACACAAGGGGTCGGCCTATTGTGGCTTCCACAAAAGAACTGCAATTTACTTTCATTTCAAGTTACTTGGAGATCTAAATCCACTTTGTCCTATTTTCCTGACTGGCCACGCAAGTCTGAACACCACACAGGGAGGTCACCGGACTTGACCACAGTTTTGTGAAAGGACAGTGATATTTAAATGTCCAAAGCTTAGAGAGCAAGCAAGGGAGGTTGTGCACCTATGGCATGGCATGCAGAACACAATACCAAAAAAATGTTTTGAATAAACCTGGAGTCGCTGCTGAAATAAAACATTTGGATTGTCTCAGGTGACCATTTGTATATCTGACTGGTGTTTTATGTTATTTGTTTTGGGCTTGTATTTTAAATGTATTGTTAGTAAGTAAATTCTTTAGCTGGTCAACTTGGAAAACAGTAGTGTTAATTAGTGCAACAGGAACAACATTTTAGAATACAATATATTGTTACTATTGTTTATGGCCAGAGTACTGAGAATGTGCCACACAGTCTGTCTATTTGTGGTCCTTTACATGCCGATAATGACAAGTGAACTAGGGCTCATTTGAAACAAGATACTGCGGCAGCAAGTAATGCACCACAGACAAAGGTGCAGTAGGTCTGAGTAGGGCTGGGAATCACCTCACGATTCATTTCGATTACAATTTCAGAGGCCTGTGATGATGAGACTGTTATCGATGCATCTTTTTTTTTCTCTCTATAGGATTATTTTTCTCACTGTGTGACTACTTTTTATTCTTGATCTACATTTTGTTCTTATTAATTAAATAGTTTACCTTAAATTGGGGTGGGGTGCATGACTTAAAATTGGGTGGTGATGGCACAGTGGATGAGAGGCATGCCTTTGGTGTGAGAGACCCGGGTTCGAATCCACTGAGACACCAATGTGTCCCAGAGTAAAGGCCATTGCATACTGAGTATGACATTTTCGTATTCGTTTTTTCGTGTTCGTCAGCCTAAAAATTCATCACGCATAGAAACCTTGCACACCAAGTCCAATGCGTATTTATTAAACCTTTGTGGGAAAAAATGCAAAAATACCAAATGGATTCACAAGCAGTGAGGATGATTTTGTTGCCCTCTCAGAAGAAAGAGAAAATATTACGTTGGTCCATCCAATCCTGAAATTGCGTCGAGAGGAAAGAGAGTTCCACCTCCTTATCAAGGAGTTGCAAATTTATCCCTAGCGATTCAAAATTTACTTCAGAATGTCAGTGGGACAGTTTGATGCTTTGCTAGCGATTCTGGAGTCACATATTAAAAACAAGACCAACAATTTCCGTGAACCAATCGATTCTGAATGGAGACTGGCAGTATGTCTAAGGTATGGACACACACACACATCTGCGCGCGGCCCGGTGGAAGCGCTGGGCAGACAGAACGGCTGTATAGGCTGTTATATATTGTGCCCAAATAATCCATTATCGAATTGGCTGCTCAATCGCATCTTATTCGATCCGAAATTTCAATCTGATTGAAAGGGGAGGTTTATTAATTTCATAATCCAATCGAGAGAAGAGAACATAAACACTTGATCGAATTGAAAAACAAAACTGAAAGCAATTTCGGATGCGAATTTCGGACTCAGTGTGCAATGGCCTTAAGACACTTACAGTAAGTGGTTCCAGAGGCACTTAACCCCTAGTGGTTCTATGTGCACTGGAACAATCATTCATAAAACGCATTAAACTTTAGTTTACAAAGACATGAAGACAAAGAATCTCTGTAAAAGATGCTTTCCGACAGGTTTTATCATAGTTTTTAAACCAAGTCAACAAGTTAAAGGCAAGTCAATGGAGTCAACCATTGTGTAGGTGCTAACACAGAAACCTAAAATTCTCGGGACAGCGGCATTTGTCCAAATTTCACTCTTCTATTTCATCAGAAATGATCTTAAAACAGGGCTTTAAGTGTAAAATACTGAACTAACCCTTTAAGGTTTACCATATGAATGTGGAATGCATTTCACAACCAAAAAAAGACTACAAAGCTAAAATTTTAAAATTCAGACACTTTAGTTCAGTTCATGACAACTTGCATTTTTTTATATTTGATGGCAGCTTTATTGAATGGTCTTATTATTACTACACTTGTCGTCTCCGGTGTCAGATGAGGGTTTGTGATGGTGAACTGGTGTGTGTGTGTTTGTGCAGGTGCTGCGAGGGCAGCAGTACGGGCGCAGCTGTGACGTCTGGAGTGTGGGCTGTGCTATTATAGAGATGTCCTGTGCCAAGCCGCCCTGGAACGCTGAGAAACACTCCAACCACCTGGCACTTATTTTCAAGGTGAGGATTAAACTGCATGTGCGCACGTATGAGCAAAACAATAATGTAGTCTGTTTACTGAAAATTTTACCATTTACATTAATTTATTTTTTTGTGTTATAAATGACTTCAGGTAAGTTAAGTCCTCGACATATTTGACATTTCCTTAAATATTTTACACAATAATTTTCATGCTGAACAAATAATGAAATTACTAGTTAAAACCAAAAAATAAATCAGTAAATTAAATCTAAATCAGTCCTCGGTAGCTTCAGGAAGCAAAAAAGCATTTTCTTGCATTATAGGTTAAGTTCACAGAGTTTTAACTATCTCCTGGTATTAAGATGCATTTGGTTGATCGGATCTCAAGTGGATAACGAGTGGATTTACAAGTGTAAACAGGGTTTCAAACGCTTTGAGCTTGTCCACTTCCAGAGGTAGATGAAAACACATTCGACCGGATTGCTTTCGTAAACACTCATGTGGTCGAATGTGTTCAAACAGCCACAGTTGGACCCTTTACTCTCCACCTTAGACAAAAAAACAAACCAAGCTCTATGTTCTCTCGCCATTCCTGATTTCTAACACACACTCGCTGTGTTCAGCTGGTCTTCGGCTGTCGGAGCAGAAACTAAAGCTGATGCTCTGCTTTAGTTGATGTGTGAAAATAATGTGGGTTTCCCTGTCGTCTCTGGCAGCGTTCATATGTAAATTGAGCAAGATTATATTTTGTCCATTAGATTGAGAGATCTGGAAAGCCCATACATTTACTCGCCCATAGACCCGCCTCTCCTCAAAGAAATCAGGACAGAAGAGGTGTAAAGAGGACAAAAGAGACGAATTAAAATACCGGTTGTAAACGTAAAAGTGTCTCCCTCGTCCACTTTTCGGGTCGATCGACTAAAACGTTTAAATATCAGGGGTAAACAGGGCCTAAGCTGCACCCAGATATCACTGATTGTTTGTCAGCAAAACTCCACCGGAAGATGCAAATCGAGTGACTTGACCGCTCTAGAGCTTTTGTTAAAACATTTTAAAACAGAGAGGTGGTGCCAAAATCAAAAATGGTTAAAGATTTTGGCTAAAGAAACATCAGCTCTTTTTCTTTGTCTTTGATGATGGGCTGAAATTTGACAAATCATGCTTTTTTCAAGCTTTGACTACTAGTTAAAGTAAAACCTATTCTCTGTAAAGGAAACAAATTTGAAGGAATAATTCATTCTTTTATTACAGCTAGATTGGATTACCGTAACTCACTTTATTTTGGGATTAGCTTGTCGGCTTTATCCCATTTGTAGATCCAGCTGCAAGACAGGTACTTAAAAAACGGGCTCACATTACGCCGGTTTTACGTTCTCAACACTGGTTGCCTATGCGTTAATGTATGAATTTATGAAAAATCTTTTTTTAGTGTTTAAATCTTGAAAGGGGTTTTTAAAATTGTATTATATTATTGTCTGAGGTCAACTTATGACGTTCGCTTGGTTTTTACATTCAAAAACATCAACATGAATAAGTAATTGGCTATTTTCTACCCTAGTTTTGAGCCTAGCTCAAAAACGCTCGGTTTTTATGGGCGTCTCGCACTGAAGACTTGGAAGTAAACGTCCACTGCTGTGAGTGGATAACAGTTTTGCATATTATAATGAGTTTCAACTCACTCGTCGGTGCACTTGGGGGAAATTGTTTTGAAAACCTCCAATGTTGTAAAATGGCAACCGGAGTGATTCGCCCGTACATGTTGGGTTCGTCATCACGAGGTAGGTCTATGTTATTTAGCTATGCGTGTAATGCGCGAATCTGTGGGCGGGGCTAAACCGGCCATGTTGAAGTAGGCGTTGATCTTCTGTTGAGGTGGTGTTTTATCCTCTTTGACGTCATAGTTCCCCACTTTGAAAAACGAGTCGTTTGCTGAGGCTGGTGTCAATAAAAGCTTTTATTGGACTAACAAGGACGTTTTCAGTTCTGAAACTTACAGGATATTCTTATAATAGGATGACCTCTTAAGGCGCTTTTACTGCATAGTACGGTACGGTTCGGCTCGGCTCACTTGTGGTGCTTTTCCACTGCAAGGTACGGTACAGTACGGTTTGCTTCAGGTCGCTTTAAATGGGACCTGGTCTGTTGAGGTTCAAAGCGTACCATACCGGTACTAAAATGTGACGTGAAACACTGCAGATCACTGATTGGTCAGACAGAATCGTCACTACTAGCGTCATTGGATTTGCGACACAAGACACGAGACACTTTTTTAGCAGTATTTTTGTTTTGCTGCCATCAGCCTCATTTTAAACACATTTTTCCGTCTAGCAGTTAAAAACAACCACATACCGAGAATCAGGAACACCATCCCCTCGATAGTCTCCATTGTTCCTGTGTTGTGGGTTTGGAAATGTGGCGCTTTTAAGATGATGTCATGGCAGTAGAGGCGCGCGCAAATAACGATCAGTCCCACACGCTTTGAAGGGGTACTACTGCAGTGGAAACGAAAAGCGATCCGAACTGTTCCGCGCCGAGTCGAAGCGTACTGGGCCGAACCGTACCGTACTATGCAGTGGAAAAGCGCCATTAGATGTCAAAAGCTCAAGGAAAATTTGACTTCTCAGTTCATCACCCCGTTAAACGGTTTGGCTCCTCCTCACCTCTCGGATTTATTGACTGAACATTGTCCAGTTTTGTCTCTTCGGTTGTCCAACCAGAGATCAATGTGCATTAGAAAGTCTTTGCCCTTCGGTGTTCGATCTGTATCACCACTGTCTGTATTTAAATCTAAGTTTCAACCCCTTTTGTTTATTTGTCACACAGTCAATAAGGGAGTTATGTGTTTTTTATGAATTATATTGTATTGTCTTATTGTTGTGCGTTTATTGTGTAGCACATCGGTCAACCTAGAATGTGATAAATGCTGCTATGTAAATAAAAGTGACATTGCCATTCTGACTGACTCCTCGCTTAGATTGCCAGCGCCACCACGGCTCCAGGCATCCCCCCCCACCTGACCCCGGGCCTGCGGGACGTGACCCTGCGCTGCCTGGAGCTCCAGCCCTCGGACCGGCCGGCCTCCCGAGAGCTGCTGAAACACCCCATCTTCAGGCACACCTGGTAGAGGCGGCGCACTACTGAAGCCTGCTCCTGCTGACACGCTCCTACTGCTAGTCTACACACTTTCTGTCTTTCACAGTCAAAACACACTCATTGCAGAGAGCCCTGAATGTTGTATGTCTGCATAAATTTCTGTTTTTAAGTTTAGATCTCTGATCTTCTGGAAGGCTGAAAATCAGGTCACCTTTTAGAAATCCAGCCTGAGTTCCGGCGTTCAGTGGCTCGTGTGGTAAACACATTCGACTTTAGACGGATCCTAATGTTTTCACACCATGAATGTGTTTTGGTGAAAGACAAATCTCTGCTAGTTGAACTAGCGCACCGCTGAATGTGAATGCTTATGATGCCGGTATGGTTCACTTTTCATTTCTAAACGGAGATCGTGTTGTATAAACGTCTGGTTTTACATGATTTAGCTTAATGGGTGTAATTGGGATCCTCTTCAAAGCTATCGCCCAATTTTAGACTGTGATGTGCATCTGTAAATCTTGTTTAAGAGTCTCACTGGAACGTAATTTCGGATCTCCAGCTCGATTTCAGTTTATATGTCGTGATTTGACTTATTTCTTTAATTTGGGTGTCATGACCTCATCATGATTCAGTTGAACTTTCCTTTCCAGCTGTTATTTAGCCATGTTATTGGTGCTGTTCTGTTCGCGTTCACGAACATCCAAGACGTTTTGTAAGAGATTAAGCTTCCTAAAGGAGCATTCAGCTCGAGCAACTGAATATTTCCTCGTGTGTTATTTACTCCATTACAAACGTTGAACATTTAGGTGGAGGGATCATATTTAGCTAACGACTTTAGTGCTCGTAAACACTGTTTTTCTTTCCCAAAAACCATTAACTTTATGCATGTTCTGAAAACATGTCAGGTGTCTGAACTGTAGCTCTTCAAGCATTGTTGCTTTTTAGGTTTTCTTCCATTTTTAAAAACCATTTTAAAAGAATATTAATGACCTTATTGGGACTCCGTTCACACACATCTCGAGTTGTAAACGTGACGATTTCAAAAATATTTTTTAAAAGTAATGTTATTTAATGCAAGTTCTACTGCTTTGTGGAAAACAGGCTGATCAAGCTTGAAGAGTTAAGATGTAAATATGAATTTTGGTAGCTAAATGTATTTTACTTGACTCCCGCATTTTTAAAGCCACAATACTCATCATAAATGCGTATTTTGTTCCTGATATGTGTTTCTTTTCTATTTTTTTTTTCCTATGCCTTTATGAAAGCTTTAAAGTTATGCACTCTGTCTTTTTATATACTGGAAAGGTGTCTGTTTCAGTCGGCTTGATAAAATCTAATCAGTATTACTTGAGTTTCCACATCTTCTGTCATTTCTTCAGTTGTCCTCATCTCACTGCGTTCTGTTGTTCTGTTATTTCACGGGCTTTTTGTTCTGGGCTTGAACGGACCTGTATGAAATGATGCTGTTTCTCGTCACTTGGTGGTACTTTTTATGTGAAGATTGTCTATTGCTGTTTTATTCCAGTCTTTTCTACCTCAGGTGTCCTCTAGAGTTTTCTTCTACCAAAGTTCACTTTCTCAATATATATAAATAATTATATAGATATATATATAAATATATATTCTTTTATTATAATTTTATATCTCTGATTTGATTCTTTGTTTGTTTTTTCCTCAAAGATCTCCAGGGCTTAAGGGCTAACTTATATTAGCTCCTTTTATTGTGCAAATAAATCTCTGGGTTCAGCGAAAGAAAATGAAAATTGGCTAAAGCTGTATCTTTTAATCCTGTGTAGCTTTTGTCAAAAATGTTTTAATTATTAGGTTTTTACCCCATTTGAAGCATTTTATAATGAAATCTACTTATTTTGGTCTTTATAGCAAATAAAACGTATAGGAAAATCAGTTTGTTCTTGTGTTTTTTGGCTCTTTTTGGTTCATATTTGGTCCTTTTATTCTGAGTAAACACAGCATGGATGTGCTAATTACATGCGGATTAATCAATCTAACTGGTTTCAATTACATTTGTAAGAAATATGGTCGTCTTAATAGGCTAAAAATAACTTCCTTCAGTTTAGCTATGGCCTGTTGTGGTGATGGAAACCAGTAAAATCTTATACAACTTTGCCTTTAAACATTTTTGTAATAATGTGATTCATCTGGAAGGGTTTTAATTTTTTATTTATTTATTTTTTTTATTTTTTTTTTACATTAAAAACCTTCTATTGTGTTTCTTTAACTCATGGAGAAACTAAGACCCCATTTACACCTGGTATTAAAATGCGATCTGTATCCAGATAAGTTATCCGGATAATAAAAAACGCATGTTAATGCAAGGTGTAAATGCGTTGTGATCGGATCGTGATCGGATCTGCCTGACCACATCTGGAGGTAGTCTGGCTCGCATTGTGTCCGGATCTTTACTAGGTGTAAACGCAATCTGGTTGTTGAAACCACATATGTATATTTTACTCCTCCCAAAAAGGCAAAAAATAAACGTGTAAGCTTGTTATATAGGCAATATGTCATGTTATTGTCAGATATGACGGCGCTACTGCGACACGCATCACCCATCACCGCAGATGAGCAGCTGAGCGTCTATTCATCGAGCCAACGTGCAAACATCGCAAATAAAAGTGAAAGTAAGTCACAGACGCTTAACACACAATCATCTTCAAGTAAAGAAACGAAATTATCTTACCAGCGCTGTTGCCACTCTTTTATTGATGTCTTTGATTTGGAAATTAGCTGATGATCAACGAAATGCAGCTCAAATCTGTTGCTTTTGGTGGCGTGCAATCCATTAAATCTGCATACGCGGGAGTTTAAGATCGGATTTATGTCCGTTTTGCAAAAACACATTTATGTGGCCAGGTGTAAATGGAATCGGTACTTATTATCCGGATAACTTATCTGGATACAGATCGCATTTTAATACCATGTGTAAATGGGGTCTAAAGGAGAAAAACAGTCGTCTTTCTAAATTATATACACACAAAAGCTGATTATATGTAATCTGCATTATAATCTAATTCTAAAAATTACCTACTTGTAAATCGATTATATTACATTTTAAAATACTTTTTTAACTTATTGATTGCATTCACACAATTGAAGTAAATTATTTATAATTTATTTTTTCTTCCTTATTCTTTTTTTACATGCACAAATTCATAATTTCATATTTAAATGTAACACTATAATTCCCAAAAAGTTTTCGTCATCCAAACCACGTTTACTAATATATTTATTTATATTTAATGTAATTTTTAATTCAAATCATGTTACTGCTAACAAAGAATAAATTATTTTATTTCTTGTTTTATATACTCTTCTGTGTTTTTAGTACAAGATTATTTTAATGTGATCAACAGGTCAAAATAGTTTAAAATGTATTAATCATTTAAAAGTCATGGCCTATTTTTCTTATGTAACAAACTATGATTTTTGTAATGTAAGTCTATAAAGATTTATTCATTTAACTTTTGCATGTTACTTTGCTCTATTTTATCTGGTATATACTAACTAACGTTAGACCTCTTAAAATGTCTTGAGGATTTATTTATCGTTATTGATTTAGTTTCTGTTGAACAGTCTCTCCCATTTCTATAATGTACATGTCATCCTAATAATCTAAACTGATAAGGAGGAAGGTATAGACATTGTTAAAGTTTCAAGTATTTTAATAACATAATACTTTTCTGAATATGTTCACACTAAGGATTACCTTATATTGTCATTTCAGTGAACACTTTCACATGATCCTCCGATATGATGTGTTTCATCGTTCAACCTCTTGTAGTCATGGAAACGATATTATGCTTCCCTATTCGCGCAGAAATGGCGAGCGGAATCAGCCGTGCGCTCTGATTGGCTGCTGCTCTCTCACCATACACCGTCATCCACTCACACCATTGAACCACTATGCGCACCTCGTCTAGCGACCCTCCTTTCTCAAGCGCTCATTGGCTGAGAGCGTGAAGGGGCGGGAAGATGAGGACCTTCAGAACGCGTTCTGTGTTTTGATTGGCTGTGTTGGAAGCGCTCCAGAAGCAGACGCGCGCGTTGCACAGGTATCGTCCGTTTGCCGTGTATAAATAGTATGTCTTTAATACCGTCTTCAACGGCCGCTTTACTCAATGACAAGCTCTCTTAGGAACTGAACTTTGTTATAAAGGTAAGTCCAGTCTAAAACTGTTTTCACATTCAACAACATTAATGTGCTTAATTCTGACGTAAATGTATCTAAATTAATATTATAGCCTATTTTATAAAGTTCTGGCTACACTACATTAACTTCCAAATGACTTTTATTCTTAACTTAACATTAACTTCCAAATGACTTTCATTCTCCATGACTATCTCTCGATAGTTCAGCATGCTCTTGAAAAACTCTTTTTTTTTTTTTTTTTTACTTTTATTAAAGATTAAGAATTATTCTAAAATACATAATAAGCTAAGCTAAATGAAATATCGACGCAACACTAATAAAATCCCAATGACCAACTTCCTGAATTAAATTTAATATGAGCGCTTTTGTCTAACTTTCTTCCGATCTCGTTTACTAGGCCTATCAGTAACTAAGTTACTGATGTTCAATATGGGCGAATTCAGGAGACAATTTTGCCACTGAAATGACTGGGGGAAAGTGTCTCAATCACCCTGAAATTACAGAACCCAGATAGCAAACTGACATTGAATCAACGTGGAAATATGACATCGAAACAACGTTGATCTGACATTGTTTTGCTCATCGAATTATGGTTGAACCAACGCCAGACGCGTCATTCTTTCAAAACTAACGGAAAATCAACTTGAAATCAACGCGTTGTTTCAACGTTATGAAAGCAAACCAATTTTCGATTTTCATTTAAGTTAGCTTTGAATGCCGCGTCTGACGTTGGTTCAACGTTAATTCGATGAGCAAAATCAACGTTGTTTCAATATCGTGAGAGACGTCGTTTCCACGTTGATTCAATGTCAGTTTGCTGTCTGGGAAACGACGTAAATTGAATATATTTT
Organism: Pimephales promelas; assembly: GCF_988280905.1. Lineage (NCBI taxonomy): Eukaryota > Metazoa > Chordata > Actinopteri > Cypriniformes > Leuciscidae > Pimephales > Pimephales promelas. Next base: position 17,453,274 of record NC_142791.1, read on the forward strand.
AAACAAAACCTCGCACATCATACAACTTATACATCTAAAGTCCATTTGGTGTTTGCTAAAAACAAACAAAAAACATAATATTGGTTTAAAAACGTTTAAGGCATTAATTACATGTTCGTATTTACGCGTTCCGAATATTAGCATTCAAAAAAGTGGGAAATTCCTGTGTAGTACACACTGGTTGTGCGAACTGTCAAAGCTCTCTGGAACTGTCTAGTGCGCGTGTGTCGAGGCGCGCTCCTTCGTCAGCGGAAGACGGTCCGTCGACAAACACTGCTCGAGTACACACTCATCACACATCTGACCTTATGAGATCTCCCCCCGGACGACTCTGAGCTCGCCATCCCGCAGACTCGCTAGAGAACTGATATATGATTGTAAGGTAAGAAGAACTGTGTGTGAATGAAGTCGTGTATGTGTCGCGGTGATGACTGAGGTGTTCGCGGTCCGCCAGTGACACAAGTAACGTTAACGTTTGGTGGTGGAGTCATTGCCTAGCCCTAGACCCTTTCCAGAATTAACGTTATGTTAAATGTAACTTAAATGTATATTGGCGTTTATTAGTTGCTTATTAAAATGAACTATTGCCCAGAGAAGCGTCAGTGAGGAGTGAACGCGTTTCCACACCACGACAAACCAGAAAGCTTGATTTATAGCGCGTTATTTACTTATAAAATCAGTACAAGTATTAAGTTTTTTTTACAGAGGAATTATTATATCATCCAAATCAAACAAGAACAACAATTTATAATGGTGTAATTCATATTGATTAAAGTCAACTAGTTGAAAGAAACATGGCAAGTTAGCTGTTTTTACCATCTATATCTATGGTTTTAACCCTACAAGACAAGATCACGTGATACCAAAATCCATTTACTTCTGTTTATTTCAGTTGAACTCTTTTATGCACATTCCCTGTGCGTAAATAAATCAATACCAATAGTGTTTACAAGGTCGTTTTTTTTTTTTTTTTTTTTTTTTTTACATTGACTGATCAAGTGTGTTTACTTGACACGGAACAGGACAAGTTCCGCTGCCGCAGAGCCATATCTATGTGGGTTAAAGGTAATGTCCTTTAGCCAGCGAAGGGTTAATCTCATTAGAGGAGAGCAGAGCTCCAGGGCTCACAGGCTCTGCCTTGTGCCTCTCACTACCAATGGCTTTTTCCTCAGGACGCTGTACACATATTTGTTTTCACATTTTCGCTTGTCGTCTCATGGTATTTATGAATATCCCCCCGGTCAAAAGTTTGGAAAAATATGATTTAAAAAGAAATGTGTTCGTCTGCTCAGCAAGACTGCATTTTATACGATAAAAACTCTAATATTGTGAAATATTATTAAAATAATGAAATTGTTTTCTATGTGAATAGATAGTAAAATGTATTTTTTTATTCCTGTGATCAAAGCTGAGTTTTCAGCCTCATTACTCTAGTCTTCAGTGTCACATGATCCTTGAGAAATCATTCTAATATGATAATTTGATGCTTGAGAAACATATTAGAGAAAATATGTACTTTTATTCTGGAAGAACACATTACAATATATCAAGATGCATTGCCCAAATTAATGCTATCAAGAAAGACAAGTTTTCTTCAAAAATATGAAGCAGCACAACTGTTTTCGAAATTGATGATAATCATAAATATTTCCTGAGCATCAAATACTCATATTAGATTAAATTTCAGAAGGATCATGTTGCACTAAAGACTGAAGTAATGATGCTGAAAACTCAGCTTTGATCGTAGCAGGAATAAATTACAGTTTACAATAAATTCACATAGAAAACTGATTTTTTTAAATTTATTAATATTTCTGATCAAATAAATGCAGTTTTTCTGAGCACAGGAGACATCTTATCAAACTCAAACATTATGAAATATGTTCCTCTGCTCATATCTGATCTGCGACCCTGTTCTCTAGACATCAGTGTTGAATAACCCCTGTACGCCTGCTTTATGTGAGTCCATGTGATGAATTATACACTTCTGTCTCAGTCCATTCAGAATGCCTGGATCCCTCCCTGCAGTTTGTGAGGCCGCGTGGCCCAAAGATGTGGGCATCTTGGCCATGGAGGTCTACGTGCCCTCACAGTTCGTTGACCAGGCCGAGCTGGAGGAGTACGATGGCGTCGGGGCGGGGAAGTACACAGTCGGGCTGGGACAGGCCCGCATGGGCTTTTGCTCAGACCGGGAGGACATCAACTCCCTGTGCCTGACGGTGGTCCAGCGCCTGATGGAGAGGAGCGGCCTGTCCTACGACAGCGTGGGCCGGCTCGAGGTCGGCACCGAAACCATCATCGACAAGTCCAAGTCCACTAAGACGGTCCTGATGCAGCTGTTCGAGGAGTCGGGCAACACCGACGTGGAGGGAGTGGATACCACCAACGCCTGCTACGGGGGAACTGCCGCACTCTTCAATGCCATCAACTGGGTCGAGTCCAGCTCCTGGGACGGTGCGCTGCTCTCTCTCACACACACACACATCTGGGTCGAGTCTTGCACAATATCTAAAGTGTCTCACCACAATATCTAAAGACAAATATTCATAGGTAAAGAACAATAGGGCAGTGTTTTTTTTTTTTTTTTTATTTTTTTTTTTTGTATTGTAACACTGTTTTTAGGACAGTTAAGCATGCCATTTCTGTCATTTTATGTATATGGTAATATTTGAAATACTGCCTTTAATTTAAATGATACAACTTTTTATTACAGTAGTGAGAATCGCCATTAAGAATAATGGGAATTACATATTCTAAGTTTAAAAAAAACTAAGAATTTAGTGTAGCAAATACCCCTTAGTTATTAGAGAATAATGTTGCAATGAAAAAAATCACAACAGTCCTAAAACATGCATTATGACCTTCTATGCATATTTTATTTGGGTAAGTTTTTATTTTAGGGTCAAATGTGTCCACATTTGTTATAAAGAGTTCTATTCTGTTGTTTGCCTGTTGAGCATTGACTGACTGACTGGTCTTGATGGTGCAGGTCGCTATGCTGTGGTCGTCGCTGGTGATATTGCGGTGTACGCCACGGGCAGTGCCAGGCCTACAGGGGGCGCCGGAGCCGTGGCCATGTTAGTGGGACCAAACGCCCCTCTGGCCTTTGAGAGAGGTATGAGGCCTGCCTGACATCAGCTGTCATGACACCTCACACACACTCACACACATACACAGCTCTAACTAAGCAGGGTCTGGTGTGAAACCGAGGTTAAAGTCCACATTATATTCACGCTATAATCAGCAGTTATAGACCTTATTCAGAGCAGCGCCATGACAGGTATGAAAGTGAGGCTGTGAGGGATAGACTTACCGTGTTTCCAATGGCATCCGCTGTAAAAAGCTGAATAAAGCAGCTAGATTACTTAAAAATTTTCACAGCTTACATTGTCGGGAGTTTTTTGTCAACTGACATTTCTTTGAAAGATATTTTTCCAGTGTTTCATGAGGAGAACAATCCGAAAACGCATTAAATAACAGTACAGCCCATTGAAGAGATGCAAGTCTATCCCTCACAGCCTCGCTTTCATTCTCATTAAAAATCAAAGATGGCGCTGCCGTGAATAAGGCGTATACCTGTGATGATCTGTATTCTTTGTTTCATGAAGTCATTGAAATGTAATCACGTATTTCCACAGGGCTTCGTGGGACACACATGCAGCATGCGTATGATTTCTATAAGCCAGATATGGTCTCCGAGTATCCAGTGGTGGACGGCAAGCTCTCCATCCAGTGTTACCTCAGCGCTTTAGACCGATGCTACTCCGTCTTCAGGAACAAGATCCACGCCCAGTGGCAAAGAGGTTGGCTAATATTTCCACATATTCCTAAACAATGTAAATCAATCATTGACTCTCTCTCTGATTTATTTTTATGTATTTATTTGTATTATTCTGCCATAATGTGAAAGTAAATCGTGACTGAGGGCTGCCAGATAGCAATAATATCCAGACACAGTTTCTATATACCCTCTTTATTTTAAGTGTCTACATTTACATGCATCATTTGATACATTGCACTTCTTGTGTACATCCATGTTTTGACATTGTTGATGTATTTAATTTTGCCTGCATTTAATTCCAGCTGTTATAATTTCTGTCACACTGTTCACCCCTTAACCCTCCCTTAAAATCAGCCAAGCTTACATTATTTAGTAAACTGATTTCCACTTTAATTAAAAAAAAAAAAAATTTAACAAACACGATTAATGTGTAAGCCCATCTATATTGGTCCAATGATGGTATCCTCATTGTATTATATGGGGAAGGTTTCTCACGTGTTCCGTCTTTTCTCATGGCAAAGGTTTGTGGGTTAAATACTATACATTTTCTCATATGCATTTTCTTATGAAACGGTTTTAATGATGTCCATGCATCATTAAATGTGAGCGAGTGTTTGACTGTTCCTTTTAACTCTAATGAACATGTCAAAGTCATTTAGAATAATCTCAAATCTCATCTTGTGGTATGTCTTCTGCTGTGTTTCAGAGGGTGTTGAGCGGCGCTTTAGTCTGGAAGATTTTGGCTTCATGGTCTTCCACTCTCCTTACTGCAAACTGGTCCAGAAGTCTTTGGCTCGCCTAATGCTCAACGATTTCATGAGTCACCCATGTCCAAACACAGAGAGCGGGCCCTTCAGCGGACTGGAAGCTTTCAGGTTAATAGGCTCCTTCAGCTGACGATTGAGCGTTAAAAAGAGTCGCACCAATCGTCACATGTAACGTTAATTAATTCATCACAATATATTTTTATTAAAAGAAAAAGTTCACCAAAATGGAAAATTCAGTAAAATTCTGGCTTTTGGCAACAGCAGATGATAGTAACCACGTCTTAAATAAACCAAACAAACGTTTTCAATTTCTTTACCTTTTTTTTTTTTTTTTGCAGAGACGTGAAGATTGAGGACACTTATTTCGACAGAGATGTGGAGAAGGCCTTTATGAAATCCAGTTCAGAACTGTTCGAGAATAAAACCAAAGCGTCTCTCCTTATATCCAACCAGAACGGCAACATGTACACACCGTCAGTGTACGGCTGCTTGGCTTCAGTTCTCGCACAGTAAGTGTCACAGGTTTCACACAGTATTCATGGTTATATTCAAAGCCACTGCAAACGGGATTATTATTTTGTAAATCTCCACAGACACACACCGCAGCACTTGGCAGGCCAGAGGATCGGTGTGTTTTCTTACGGCTCAGGCTTTGCTGCAACACTCTACTCCATCAGAGTCACACAAGACGCCACACCTGGTACACACACACACACACACACACACACAAAAGCGGTTTCTATTAGTGTCATTCCCCTAAACTAGGATGGGCGGTACGACCAAGCTCACAGTTATGGGACAGCACATTTTGTCACTTATGTGGAATTTCAACCCAAAAATGTTTAAGATGTATTGGATTATTATATAGTAGTCATGCCTATTTTTTGATAGTGAATTAAATGAAAAGTACTCCATCTTTATTTGGAACTAGCCAAATAGTAACAAAAAGATTGCATAAGTAAATCTGGCATGCAGGCTTTGCCCACACGGGATCAGCTGGATTCTGTATTATTGTGCTGTATTATATTGCTATGTTTATAATACATAGCAGCTATGTATTTGCCAGCTATGTTTCCATCCACCTATTTATATTTTAAATAAAAAGCTGTATGGAAACGCCAGGATTAACACAACTTCTAAAAAAATCATACTTTGAATTGCACGTGATGTCACAAGTAATGGCTGGCGGGCAAGAACGCCATTCTCCAGCAACGAAACCCAGTAAACTATTAAACTAGTGCTGACGTGATTCTCAGAGCGGCTGTGTAGATAAACATCGAAAACATCGCAAGCGTCATGCATGCCTCAGTCTGTGTTTGAGTGTTGTGGTAAATGAGACATCAGTAGCCCTCAATCAGGTCATGGGGTCTATACGACCCCAATCGAATTTTACTTAATAAAAAAAAAGGTTCCCTTCATCCCAGTGGAATAAGATTTTGTGACTTTTCATACATTTATTCATACGTACATCTACACACACACAAAAAACTGGGCTTGATTGAGTACAAAAGTACTCTATATCTCCAAAAACACAGCATTAATGAATAGATGAGAAGTAAACAAAAAAAAATTATATATTATTTATATGATTAAAAATTTATATTATTTGCACAATTACTCAAACAATTGTTGGGGTCATATAGACCTCGAAGCCCAGAAGTGTAAACAGGAAACGAAGACCATTTGAAGGTTAAATGGTTTTTCAGAGAGACACAGAACATGCATGATTCCTATTTAAATACTTTTTATGCAAATATTCACATACACTAGTCTGTCACGACTCACGATTTTATCCAAGATATAACAATTCCGTGAATTTCCGCGTTATACAGTAAATTCCATTTCTATGCCTGGATTCCGGAATTCTGTCTGCGTTTTCTGACATCGCAACTTGGGAAAATGTAGCTTGTGTGTAGTGTGTGGACGCTACCGCACTACAATCAAAAAAAGAGCTTTGCTGTTGAAAAGCTAATTGATTCAGAAAACAGCGACGCTACCGCCACGCTACTGAGAAATGTAGTTAAACTTGTTGCGTCACTACTTGCGGCAACGCTATTGCTGGAGGGGAAAGAGCCACAGTATCTTACCCGACTGCAGCAACTTTCATTCTTATTACTGAGATTTTGTGCCAGTTTCCCAGGAAGTGACGTCTTTGTTCTCTTGAAACCATGGGATGGAAACGTTACTATTTTCGCGAATCTTTATGCAATTACTCTAATTCTGTGTATTTTTTACTAAAGTGTCTGCACCGGATGCAAGCTGTGTGTCACGTCAGATTAATCCCATTACAATCTGTGATGCTGTCTACAGTGGATATGCGATATATCTACAGTGGATATATCACGCTGTCAGCTACTTCCAACAACACAACATTTGGATTTAGAATATTTTTTTTAGAATGTTCAGTGTGGACACAGAATCACACCGTGGACACAAGCGCCGCACAACGTACTTATACTGAACAAAGCTGCCTGAAGTTTCTATAAGAGGCTAGTCGTATCGCCCAGCCACTGTTAGCTCAAGGTTGATGACAGTCAGTCAGTCGGTTGTGCTAACGTACATCTTCAATTCAAGGCTCTGCTCTGGATAAGATGGTCTCCAGCCTGTGTGACTTGCAGGCCCGACTGGACTCCAGAACGAAGGTTTCACCGGGGGTTTTTGCTGAGAACATGAAGCTCCGAGAAGAAACCCACCATTTAGGTAATCAAGCGCTTATGTTCTGTTCTTCTCGCATTCATTTTTGTCTTTCTGAAAATCTTTTGGATCCATTTGATGTGATCTTTGTCATATTCCCACAGCAAACTACATCCCTCAAGGCTCTGTGGAGGACCTCTCCCCGGGAACATGGTACCTGACCCGTGTGGACGAGAAGCATCGCAGACAGTACGCCAGGCGCTCGATGAACGACCACAGGTCTCTGGAGGCAGGACTGCTCACTGCAGCCGAGGTACACACTCACCCTGGAACAGTTAAACATGTTCATTCAGCTAGAAGTAAAGCCCATGACGTGTGTGTAGAGAACATGATGTCAATTAAATCAGTTTGACTGTACACACAGACCGATTATCACCCACAACACATCCTGACCCTTTGGTGCTCTTCGCGTGTCGGTCAAAAAAGTTTGGTTTTTTTTTCTTTTTCAATGAAATTAATTTACTATATTGTAGTTCGATAATGTTTTTTATTTAATATTTTTAGATTTTTAGGGGATTTTGTGTTACTAAATTACATTTATTCACTTTTTGAGCACAGACCTGAAACTTTAATTTCCAACTTAAACTGTCGTAAAAGAGCACAGACTGAAGTTTGATCTCTTTTCAAAGACGACACTTGGCAGATTATTGCTTAAGTGATTTTTTTTTTAGGTTTATTTTTATGAAAAAAAAAGCAAAAATACTATTCTAAATTTGCATATGATACTTTAAAAAACATGTTTTACTCTAAAACTGTGAGAAAATCAAAGCCATAAATTAAGTTTTGTTGAAAATTTGAGCCTGCTATCTCAAAAAACTAGATTTCTGTACGATTTTGTTTTGCCCACAGTACGAACAGTTTCCTCTAGATGAAATTCGTCTAGAGACGAAGTTTCGTACCATTCTGATGAAGGGGAAAAAAAGTACAATTTTTCGAAGGGCACCAGAGGATTAATGCCAGGTGTAAACATGGCCTGAGAGCGATTGCCGTGTTCATATATGCCTAAACAAACCCAGCTAGTGTAGGACACGACCTGTTCTGAAACACACTCCAGTCTTTTTTTGTAGTAAATCACTTCTAAGTGTTTTGTGTTTGGCTGATTGTGTTTTTCTGTCCTTCTCAGCATATCCCCAGCCCGCTCAAGAAGATGCCCCGTATCCCAACTACCACAGCTGGCCCTGAGGTGGTCGTCAGTAACGGGGATCATTAATTGCCTCTGTGAGGTGCAGGTTATGTAGAGGGACACAGGATCTGGAGAAGAAACAAGCTAAACAAGACCCCAGGACTTCTGCAGCCGTCAAATCAAACTCAAAGCTTTTTAAATGTCCCAGGACAGAATTAGTTTGACCGTCACTGTGTTGAAGATGCAGTGTTAGTACATGGGAAGGTTTCTCTGCTGCTCGGAGTCATCTATTCAGACCTGCTGACTTCTTTAATCCTTTTAACTTCAAATATCTACCTGTTGGCCTTTCACAAGGTCCATGTCGTCGATCCCGTCAGTCATCACACGAGGGGTCGGAGCGTCTAAACGTGGATGTTTTAGGGAAGATCGGCCCTCGTTTTTAATTGATCTAGAAGCTGCAGTTTTCACCCTCACGGCTGTATCGCTCTGTCAGGATTTGTGTTTTTAACTCTTTTTAGTCAGTCTTATCACCATGGCCATGTCAGGGAAATGTGCCTGGGTCACATATTAATATGAGCCATAAATGTATAGTTTTAATTGCATACAGTAAGTACATAATTGTTTAGTTACTGCTAAACTGGCTTGTGTTGGCATTTATGTCCTTTGAAACGAGAATCATAAGTAGATGGTGTTCATTTATAATGAACCCAGACTAGGAAATAAAGTCATGATTATTGTTAGAGGATAAAAGATTGATGACAACATTAAATGTTAGAATCAGTCACACTGGTAACAACAAATTATATATATCACAACTTACCCTAAAATTGAGAAATGATATGATTTAAAGCCATCAAATTTTTGACCTTTGATTGTTTCAAACACAGAGCACTTCTTGGTAATGATGCAGAGATTTATGGGAGAAGCAATATTAGAAATAATGCTACAATATTGTAGAAGTTTGCACCTTAAAACCTTAATGTCAAAGGGCTCAAGACAGATATTATAGGTTAAAAGCAAAGAAGAGACATTTTCAGACAGAGATTGTACTTAATTACACAAACACTGAGAGCAAGATGGCTTTTCCTTCCAGAACATTCTTCAATCCGTGGGTCCATGTTAACATCTGAAGAAAAACTACATATCATCAACTTTGAGAAGCCTTATTCTAACCATGTCCAAAACACAAAGGTTTTTTTTTCTTTTTCTGAAAACTGTATAGAGGAATTTTTCTTTCTTTTCGTTCTGCTGCCAGGACATTTTGACTGTAAAGATATAACTTGAAACAGACAATGTTTACAAGAGGTTTCCCTGAGATCAGTTCATGCCAATAATTGGCAAGTAATGTACAGTACTAACTTATGTTTGCAGATGGACAAAAATTGGAATCTGATCAGATGCATCTTGAAGGAGCTGTATTGAGGATGTCACAATATCACATGGGAATATGTTCATATATGAACTGAGGATTAAATGTTCTTTTGCTGATGCCTCTGTTTATTTTTTTGTGTCCACTGAATTACTGCAGGGCTAGAGTAATATCATGTATCATAAATATTTACATATGTAACATTTGGGCACTTTGCCTAGTCAGCAGTTTCAGATTGGCTTGAATACACAGCTGTTTGGTCCAGTCGTGTGTGTACGCGCAGAAGAACACACTCCTCACAGATGTCTGCTTCACACACATATCATTGTGCTCTCTACAAATCATTTATATTTTTGTAGGAAGCATTATTGATTAATAAATCCATTGATAAATGCTCCAAAATATGTATTACTAACTCTTATTGCATTTCATATGCAAGTATTTGTTATTGAAAGTCTCCCTGTGGTGAAAATCATGCCTATGTGGTGTTTTTAATAAGAATTATAAGACATTTGTGCATTTGGCTGACACTTTTATCCAAAGCGAACAACAAAATAAAAAAGAGCAGCAAATTCAGCTCAATCTCATTAAAATACATGTGGTTTAAACATAGATGATTGGTCACTCTTTTATTTGTTTAGCAATATTATTGTTGTATTTTAACTGCCCACTATTCATGAGAAAAACAACATGTCTCTCATTACTTGTTTTTTTTACTATTTTTTTTATTGACAAACTATAGATAACAACAGATGACAGCATGAGAAAAAGGAGACAATTACATCAAATTGGAATATAAGTACAGTAAAGAGAAAAAAGCAGAGGAAGTAACTTAAATTACATATCGCTCAACATATTATCATACATTTTCACAAATTTGACACATTTTTTGTTATTCTTTTTAGTGTGTTAATAAAATAATTAAATTCACAGAGAAAACATTTAAATTGGGTACTCTTAAAGAATATTTGCATTTGTGAATAAAATATTTTGGCAAAAAAAAAATATTTTCTATATATTCTGTTCTATGATTACAATTCGAAAAATAACAAATTACGTCTCTCATTACTTGTGCGCGTGCAACAGCTGCAGCGGTGACGTCCCAGTTCACCTGACGTCACAGCGTGGACCTCGGCAGCGGGGTTTATAAGAAATCTCGAGTCCTTCAGTGGTGAGTTTTGGCAATATTGAGTTCTCTTTCATCATCTCGTGTTCAAGATCCACCTATGGGAAGGGCATCCGTACCTGACCTCTGCAGAAGCATCCAATTGCACCAAGTCTGGCTAGACATACAGAAGTGCGCGGCCAATGCCCGGTGATGCCACACCCCCTCACCTACCGGCATATAATATCTGTGCGCGCTGCTATTCCTCAGTTGACATTCGCTTCTCGCGATTTCTGCACTGACACAGTTTGGTTGGATTAACGTTACGCTGCTCACTTTCGAGTCTACAGGAGGACATATCGCCAGTTCAGCCTCTGCCAGACGTGAGTGACAGTCGTTTGTTCAGCCTATCTGCTGTGTATTTTGCATCCGGAGCTGCCGAGCTCTCACAGTCCTTCACCTGCTCCTCCTTACATGGCTGCCCGCCATGGATTTTCCGAGTTCTTCACCGCTGGCCCACCCATGGCTATGTGACCGTCTAAACAGCCGCTTCCCCCGGGGAACAGTCTATCACGACGAGCCTGCCCGGCCGCATGTGGTGCTCTCATCGTTTTAACATTCCCTAGGCTAGCGCTCACGAGGTTTTGCCTCAGTCTATCCTCCTGGAAGTTTGTGAGCGAGCGGCCGTTCGTCTCAACATTGTTTGGCCAGTGGTATTCCCCTTAAGCTTCTGTCCTCCAAGACAGCTTCGCTCTTGGCCTTGCCATCTGCCAACGTGTCAGTGAGCTACATGCACTCTTGGTTCATCCCTCGTGCTCTAGTTCTCCCTCAGTGGAGATAAGGTTTCCCTTAAGCCTAACCCGGCCTTCATGCCGAAGTGCTTCCCGGCGTTCACTTCGGAGGTGTTGAAGCTGTCCGCCTTTCACCCTCTACCTTTTACCTCTCTAGAGGATCTGTGTCCAGTTTGTGCTTACAGGCATATGACCAGAACCAATGCCTTCCGGAAGAGCGACCAGCTCTTTGTTTCATGGGCCCCCCTGCACAGAGGGAGTTCCATATTGAAGCAACGCCTCTCACATTGGGTTGTGGACGCTATAACTGTGGCTTACGAAGAAAATGGAGTGCAGCCCCCAAGGGGCATCAAAGCTCATTCCACTAGGGGCTTAGCCGCCTCTTGGGCTCTGTTTAGGGGAGTGTCACTGCAGTTGGGCTTCTCCTCATAACTTTTGTGAGTTACTACCAGTTGGATGTCACCAGTACCTCGGTAGCACATTCGGTTTTAGGGGTGGGGTCTTCTTAGCTCCTCCCTGTAACCCTGTTGGAAAAATACCAATAAGAGTGAATGGAACGGCTGGCTATGATCATTCCTGTCACCAAACATTTACCTCCCCTTTTGGGTATAGGTTATATGCCTTGGTGGGTTGGGGTTACTATCATGTATGTGTCTCATGCATGTTTCATGTCCACAGTAGTTAGGTGTGACTTCACCTTTGCAGGCTCATGATTAATGGACATGTCAGGCACCGCCTCCCCGAGGTGACCGTCCTTCTCTGGCTTCAGAACCTCACTGTGAGTGTATTGAGCAATCGGGGAGCTGTCCATGTCTCTCCCATAGGTGGATCTCGAACACAAGATGATGAAAGAGAACAATAGGTTACTGTCGTAACCCCGGTTCTCTGAAACATCGAGTGGAGAGATCCACCAGCTTTGCCCCACTTGCCGCACGAGAAGCGAATATACTTACTGAGGAATAGCAGCTGTTATATGCCCGTAGGTGAAGGGGTGTGTGGCATCACCGGGCAATTTTGTACACAAACAAAAATGCATCCCGGATTCCGCAACTACGGCCATTTTGCTCACTGTCTTTCAGAAGAAACCACAGCAAAAAACAATAGGTTACTATCGTAGACCCGGTTCTCTGAAACATCGAGTGGAGAGATCCACCTATGGGCATCCGTGCCTGACCTCTGCAGAAGCATCCAATTGCACCAAGTCTGGCTAGACAGACAGAAGCGCGCGGCCTTAACAATGCCAGAAAAGAGGAGATGGATGAAAAGTATGTCATTCACAGGGGTTTGCTGTATGTCAGAGACTCTAAAGTGACTTGTGGACTACATCCAATGAAACTCAAAGCTCAAATTTCAAAGCTCAAATTGTACACGCATACATCCATTAGAGGTACTTTGTTGAAATATTACCATGACCACCCTACTGCTGGACATCTCGGAATTACCAAAACATTGACCTGGATGTAAAGAGATACGTTACCTCATGTGTTCCATGTGTCAATTGCCGAAGCCTAGTCACCCGCAGACAAACGCTACAGAAAGGGTGAACCATACCTTTAAAACAGCCATTCGTGCATACGTGGGGGACAAACACACCTCATGGGACAGATACATACCTCAGATATGTTTCGCTCTTCGTACTGAGCCACATGAGAGTACAGGCCTGTCACCGTCAATGATGTTTTATGGATGTGAGCTTGAGACTCAGCTTGATTTGGTCACACAACCGAATGTTGATGGAGTGGATGACCCGGATGTAACATACCCGGAGAATTTGAGAGCTTCCTTACAAGACGCTCATGATTACGCCAGAGTAGCTCTAGAGGAAGGACATAAACGTAGAAAACGTTATTATGACCTAAAACGGCGTTCGGTTTCTTATGTTGTGGATGATCTGGTTAGAGTGAAAACTCACCCAAAGTCTAATGCAATAACAAACTTTAAAGTACCACCAGGTATTTTTTACTCTCAGGGTCCCCCTACAGTTGGGAAACAGTATTGTCCTCTACTGCTGTCGTAAACTCTGTCATCCTATATGCACGCGCATTTGTTGACATCAAGCATGATATATTGCCCTGAACATTGTAGGAGGCGGTCACATGCAGGTGTTCTGCTTGCGTCACGGGTGAAATGTCTTCATCCCAGGTACAGTGACATATATTTCAGCATGTCATATGAATATTATTTCATGGGTTTTATTTTTTTTCTAACGACAAAATGATCACAATGCTCATGTTTACAAGCCAGCGTCATTATAGTAGCCTAGTCTATTGGTTACCGTTTTACTGAATCTATATGATACTTCAATGCAATGTTTGAGTGGTAAATAATAACCGTATATCGTCAATATTATAATATCAAGCTACCATAAATTAATCAGCAAAATCGATTTGAATTACAGCTTGAGGCAAGAAAAATAAAAGAATATCACAGAATAGGGATCAAAAATATGATTTTGTACATCTTATATATTTCCTTGCAAGAATGTAGCCCCTACCAAACTTGTACGCTGTTTAGAAGTTAAAACACTAGTTAACTTTATTTTGAAGATAAACGGAGGATAAGATAGCTTCTGTAACATAGTAAGGCAGAAAAAACTGTGTGGATCTGTCAGGCACAGGCGCTCCCTGTGTGGATCTGGCAGGCACAGGCGCTCCCTGTGTGGATCTGATGGCACAGGCGCTCCCTGTGTGGATCTGACGGGCACAGGCGCTCTCTGTGTGGATCTGGCAGGCACAGGCGCTCTCTGTGTGGATCTGGCAGGTACAGGCGCTCCCTGTGTGGATCTGGCAGGTACAGGCGCTCCCTGTGTGGATCTGTCGGGCACAGGCACTCTCTGTGTGGATCTGGCAGGTACAGGCGCTCCCTATGTGGATCTGTCGGGCACAGGCACTCTGTGTGGATCTGGAAGGTACAGGCACTCCCTGTGTCGATCTGTCGGGCACAGGTGCTCCCTGTGTGGATCTGGCAGGCACAGGCGCTCCCTGTGTGGATCTGTCAGCCACAGGCGCTCTCTGTGTGGATCTGGCAGGTACAGGCGCTCCCTGTGTGGATCTGATGGCACAGGCGCTCCCTGTGTGGATCTGACGGGCACAGGCGCTCCCTGTGTGGATCTGTCGGGCACAGGCACTCTCTGTGTGGATCTGGCAGGTACAGGCGCTCCCTGTGTGGATCTGGCAGGCACAGGCGCTCCCTGTGTGGATCTGATGGCACAGGCGCTCCCTGTGTGGATCTGACGGGCACAGGCGCTCCCTGTGTGGATCTGACGGGCACAGGCACTCTCTGTGTGGATCTGGCAGGTACAGGCGCTCCCTGTGTGGATCTGGCAGGCACAGGCGCTCCCTGTGTGGATCTGATGGCACAGGCGCTCCCTGTGTGGATCTGACGGGCACAGGCGCTCTCTGTGTGGATCTGGCAGGTACAGGCGCTCCCTGTGTGGATCTGATGGCACAGGCGCTCCCTGTGTGGATCTGACGGGCACAGGCGCTCCCTGTGTGGATCTGGCAGGCACAGGCGCTCCCTGTGTGGATCTGGCAGGTACAGGCGCTCCCTGTGTGGATCTGTCGGGCACAGGCACTCTCTGTGTGGATCTGGCAGGTACAGGCGCTCCCTGTGTGGATCTGGCAGGCACAGGCGCTCCCTGTGTGGATCTGATGGCACAGGCGCTCCCTGTGTGGATCTGACGGGCACAGGCGCTCCCTGTGTGGATCTGGCAGGCACAGGCGCTCTCTGTGTGGATCTGGCAGGTACAGGCGCTCCCTGTGTGGATCTGGCAGGTACAGGCGCTCCCTGTGTGGATCTGTCGGGCACAGGCACTCTCTGTGTGGATCTGGAAGGTACAGGCACTCCCTGTGTCGATCTGTCGGGCACAGGTGCTCCCTGTGTGTATCTGGCAGGTACAGGCGCTCCCTGTGTTGGTGGCGGGTACAGGTGCTCCCTCTGAGGATCTGGCAGGCACAGGTGCTCCCTCTGAGGATCTGGCAGGTACAGGCGCTCCCTGTGTGGTGGCGGGCACAGGTGCTCCCTTTGAGGATCTGGCAGGTAAAGGCGCTCCCTGTGTGGATCTGGCAGGCACAGGCGCTCTCTGTGTGGATCTGGCAGGTACAGGCGCTCCCTGTGTGGATCTGGCAGGTACAGGCGCTCCCTGTGTGGATGTTGCGCCTGCCTCTTCTGTTTCCCCCCACTCCTCTGAGAGTGAAAACCCGGGGACATGACTAAAATGTGTTTTTTATCTAAAATATTAGATCAAATGTTTTTTTCTTTATTTCATTTTAAAGCAGTTTGGATATAAAGAGACCGTCCAGCCCGAGACCGTCCAGCCCGAGACTGTCCACTTCCCGTCTGCCCAGCGTGAGTCTGTCCACGTCCCGTCTGCCCAGCGAGAGACTGTCCACGTCCCGTCTGCCCAGCGAGAGACTGTCCACGTCCCGTCTGCCCAGCGAGAGACTGTCCACGTCCCGTCTGCCCAGCGAGACACTGTCCATGTCCCGTCAGCCCAGCGAGAGACTGTCCACGTCCCGTCAGCCCAGCCAGAGTCTCGTCCCGCAAAGACAGCCCAGTCAGGGTCTCGTCCCGCCGAGACAGCCCAGCCAGGGTCTCGTCCCGCCGATACAGCCCAGCCAGGGTCTCTCCCGCCGATACAGCCCAGCCAGAGTCTCGTCCCGCTGAGACAGCCCAGCCAGAGTCTCGTCCCACCGAGACCGCCCAGCCGGAGTCTCGTCCCACCGAGACCGCCCAGCCGGAGACTCGCCCCGCCGAGACCGCCCAGCCAGAGTCTCGTCCCACCGAGACAACCCCATTAGAGACTGGTCGTGCCTCGTCTGCCCCTAATCCGGGGATTCACCCCAAATATTTTTTTTTGGGGGGGGGGCCCAATGTCCCAAGGGTCTTCACCGCCGTGGCCGCCCGAAGGGTCTTCACCGCCGTGGCCACCTGAAGGGTCCTCTCCGCCGTGGCCGCCCGAAGGGTCCTCTCCGCCATGGCCGCCCGAACAGCCTGCTCCGCCCTGGACGCCCGAGGGTCCAACAGCTCCGCCCTGGACTCCCGAGGGTTTGTCTGCTCCGCCCTGGCCACGCCCTTAGTCTGCTCTGCCACGGCCACGTTCTGCTCCGCCCTGGCCACGCCCTCAGCCTGCTCCGCCACATCCTGCTCCGCCCTGGCCACGCCCTCAGCCTGCTCCGCCCTGGCCACTCAGCCTGCTCCGCCCCGTCCTGCTCCACTCTGGCCACGCCCTCAGCCTGCTCCGCCCTGGTCACGTCCACGTCCTGCTCCGCCCTGGAGGCTTCCTGTCCCTGTTTGGCCACGACCTGGCCAGCCCTCTGCCTGCATGCCTGTTTGATTTTGAGTAAACCTTTGCATTGGAGCTTTTTGCGTCTGCCTGTCTTTATCTACACCATAACCGTGACAACTCCATGGTTATACTAAAGAAATGTTAGTCACAAAAACAGACACCCCTCATTGTGTTTATGCTTCTTTTAAAAATTATATTAAATAAACTTAACTATATATAAAAATTACATCTAAACGTATGAAAGTTTCGTTTCAAAGATGGGAGGAAAGTAAATTTTGAAGACTCTGCCATAATCCCGTTTTCCCCGGTTTTCCTCCGCTTTAATCTCCACAACCGGAAACTGACGAGCATCCTTGCGTCAAATGCGGAACTTATGCGTGCATATAGCCCATAGGATGAGACACAGGTGAATGCAATCAGTGGATGAGGTACAGGTGAATGTGATCAGTGATAAGTGATAGTGAGTCCGGGCAGTGAGTTGTGGGAAATGTAGTTTGTAAGTGATAATAGTCTTATCTGGAGTGCCCTCTGGTGGCTCTCAAGGGCACTCCAGCTGGTGACCGTTACAAAAACCAGGCGTTTCATAGACAACTAATTAATAATGTGCTTTTTGTTCAGTGTGTCAGCACTGCTTTTGAGATATTGCAAGAATTGAACTTTTTTAACATCATTCAGTTAAGGGAAGGGCATGTGAAAATGATTTAACATCCACAACGATGGAAATAAACATAAAAAAGAAGAAAACAGATCACAAATGAATGATTGTGGTGGTTTTAGGTTGAGAATAAATACTAGAAAATGCTTTAAAATGCATTCAGGCAGATACGGTTGCATTGAAGCACTGTTTCCAAAAAGCAATGCCACGTCGATATCTGGGTGGATTTCATAAACCCGTCAAGAACATATAGCTCTTTTTTTTTTTTTCACCAAATCAAAAGGACAAAAAAAAGAGAAAAAAACTTAATATTATGCTTTAACTGTTTGTTTATTTTTTCATTAACATGGAAATGTTTTGTTTGTTTTTTTTCATTAAAAATAGTTCATTATCATTACTGTAATGCATCTGGATGTTTTATGCAACAACAAAAAAAAATATGAGTCAATAGCAATATAGTTTTTTGCATATTGCGATTGAGTCGATATTTTAGCGGTAATGAGTAGCAATTTTTTGCAATACGGTAATTATTCTGAATAATTTTTTGTTTGTGTAATGAACACATATATGATGCATCAGAATCTTTTGTGCATTTCAGTACCGATAACTCAGTAATGCACAGAATATTCTGACTCATTACTGTATCTTGGTACTTAATATGGAATTAGTGCTAACACAGGTGGTGTTTCATTGTAAAGTGTACATTTAGTGTAAACTTCTGAAGCAGGACTTTCAGATTTTTATTACCTAAGCATTTCATGTTAAAACCTAACAGCAAAAAATATCAGTGGCATAAGACTATAAGATATTAGATCACGTGAGAAGATTCTTGAAATTCTATGTGTATTTCTTAGATAGAGAGTGAGTGTGTGTACGGTCTACAAAATGAGCTGGCCCTGATCCGGCATGATTCTGGACCAGATCCAAAACAGAGCTGCACCAGATCTGGCCCACATTTGGGCCAAATCACCATAAAGGAATCCGGAGCTGGCCCAGTTCTGGTGCAGATGAGGAAAAAACGGAACGGAGTGCCGAAATTGGCCTGTTATGCCAAAAGACAGAGAACTTACAACGTGTCTGGGCCAAATTAGAGGTGGGTAAGATTTGTGAACTTTATTTAGCGAAGAATATCTCAACTGTTATAGACTAATACACGACTCCATTGAACAACGTGGGACCAACGTCCTGAACATGACCACAATAGGTGACACTATAATGACACCACAGGTGAATGGGACTTTTTCTTCGCTTTATAGATATCCTCATAAATTTCTAACAGATTAATCTTCATATTAAGAGAAATAATTTTTGTATTACACTTTGTCTAAAAAATAAAATAAAATATGCAAATGAGGCAATATCTCATTAAAGATATCTCATTAAATACTTTAATGAGATATCTCATTATTAATGAGATATCTCATATTTTAAAATTATCTCATTAAAGACTTTCGTCCCGGTTAGAGATTTTGGAACACATCACATGTTGTTCAATGGGGTCATATTAGTTTATAACAGTTGAGATATTCTCCGCTAAATGAAGTGCATACAAATCTTATTACCCAGGACCTAGACTATTAGAAAAGAGTTGAGGCGAGCGTAAACCAGGTGTAAACACTATGTTGAACACAAGATGGCGCTAAAATCATAATGCTTTTCTCATCTAAACACAAATAAAGCAGTAGGCCAATTATTCGACTGAAAAAACTTTAAATTCCTCTGAATAATTCAATCCCTTTAAAAAGAAAATGTTTATCCTCGTTATATAGGCCTTTTTTTTTTTTTTTAAAGTGTTTCAGTTTTTTAGATCTAAATTACTTACATTACATTGGGTCTTGACTCGTGTTCCAAACGTAGTAAAGCCATTTAATCAAGGCACATTAAAAACGTAAACAAATAATTTCAGAGAGTCCTAAATCTGTGAAGCAGTGACGTGTGCGCGTGCGCGCTGCAGGGTGGAGTTTAACCCACCGCCTCAGAGCAACGGTGCAGAAATCACTTCTGACATTAACGTTACACACACCAGCGTTTACTCAACGGGGACCTTCTACTGGGGGACACTGGGACAGGGGTTGGTAAAATATTGGTTATTGTCCGAAGGTGGACAACTAGAGATCGAAGAAACCCGAGGTAAGAACAAAAACCTCTTCCCTTTCCTAACTTGACAGACTTGAGCTAAAGCTGCTAAACTTTTTCAAGGGTGGGAAGTTTCCTTCCGATGCGAAGATATTTAAAACTCAAGATATGATAAACAATACCACGCTGAATTGAGGCGTTAAACGAGATTTGGACTTTTTAAAGGACTTATTTCGACGGTTGTTCTTGAGACGCGGTGAATAAGTCTTTAGACGCGACCTTAGCACATAAACGTTGACTTTTTTTCCTCTGAGAGACTCGGGTGAATATGCTCGATTCTTGTATAACGGAAGAAACCAAGGTGGGGCGTCTGACTCTGAAAAAGCGCTATTAAAGTAGTTAACGTTACTTTTGGTAGTTCCCATAAGTGATTGATTTTGGCCTACATTTGTGTAAAGTGTAACAGACGCACGTCACGGAAGGAATGAAGAGCGCGAGAGAGACTGTAACTGTAAAACTTCAGTGAAAGCGCGCGGCCTACAGAGATTTCGCGTGGACGCGCTCATCACTTCAGTGCACAGATGATGATGGGCAGTTATCCCTGTCATGTTTCTAATGGGAATCATGCCTAAACACACTAACATGTCAGTTTATTCCATATGCTTATGTTGACTTTGGAGTTGTGTTGGTTTGATGCTTCTCTTCTGCAGTGTGTGTGAGATGTGAAGTGTGTGTTGATAGAGGAAGTAGGGCTGAGGAATATGCGCCCTCAGGCAGGGCATAACTGAGCTCACATCGGGTGTGGTGTGTGTGTGTGTGTGTGAGAGAGAGAGAGAGACTTGCAAACTGCAGGAAGAAGCATTTGCATGCGATTACTGAAGTTGTTTCTCATTCTATCCAGGATTGAACCTCATTATTCTCTCATATTCTGCGGAAGATATTGCACTAGTTCTGTCAGCATGTTGATGACACTGAGGGAATGAGCCAAAGGCTTCTGCTCTGAGCAGCCGTGTGTGTGTGTGTGTGTGTGTGTGTGTGTGTGTTTTAGTGCTTGAAAGAGCATTCAGTTCATTTACATCTCAGAGTCACAGTTCTTGTTTGGACAACCCGATCATTTGTGAAGTAGTAAATGGGTTAAAAGTTCCCACACCAAGATCCCACACCTGACGTGGAATAATGCTTAAAAAATGCTTTGAAATTCAAATTTTTAATAAATCTTTAGACAATCTAAATGACAATCAAACATTTGTTGTATGTTTTGTATCAAATGTGATGCATCAGGCTTTCATGGTTCATATTAGCGAGGATATGAAACTCGCTCCTAAGGAGACAAAAATCCATTAATTCATATGCAAAATATGGTACAGTTATTTATATGGTCAAAAATTAAGAAATTCTGAAATCTTGTGGTGTAAATCATGCACTACTTGCATAAAATGCATCAGTTATCATGTCTGCCAGTAAGATGATGTTTCAATGCTTAGATTTATGATCAAAGTTGCTTAAAAGATTGACTCACATTCACATTTTAACATGTTTTTTTTTTCTTCTAAAAAATAATAATAAATGATGGATAACTAGGTAAATGTGGCTTCTGTTCATCTTGAAATCCTGAGAACAATATAAAAGTGAATCTTATGTAAATATCAATAAAGATTTCACAGCAAAAAGACACATCAAATGACAATTAAACTAAAAGGCCTTTTACTTGCTAAAAAGTATAAACTATCGAGAAGAAAGGCGGCGTGCAGTAGATCGAGTCAAACAACCTTTTGGTTTTCAGCAACATTGTTAATGTAGAGACTTTAGAAATTCATGTCAGATATGAGAAAGTGTTGAGCGTGTCTTGTGCCGCTCTGGACAAGGATGCCTCCATATGTTTCCTGGTATTGTTGTTGTCCTCATTAAAACATAAGACATGTCTGCTCTGTGGTGTTCTTTATTAAACAGCAGCACACACTCACTCACTCTCTCACACACTCAATCCCCTTTCACACAGAGATTCCGGAAAATAGACGGATAATGTGACCCGGCATTGTTTGATTTCGGTTTATTCATTCACACTGCCAGTGATTTGCCTGGATCTGTGAGTGCGTTCACACACAACCCTTAAAGATCCCGTAAAGACACATGACATCAGGATGAGACGTGTAACGCATGCGTCGAAAACATGTACACGCACATACTGTTCCACAAAGCTGGTGAACGATCTCATCGCGGATAGTGAGGAGCTCCTGGTCTCTGCTTTGGTCCAGTTTGCAGACATTTGTTCGTCCTTTATTTGTTGATGACGAACACAAACTTTCTTCTAAGAGCTACAGAGACTCGCAATGGCACGAGCGTCATATGACACACCCCTTACGGCATTGGTCCTGGCTTTTGTTCACACAGCGCGTGTTCCAGGACTGATTCCGGCAATGTTACTAGGTCCCCAACCCGGGACATAGTAATTGGCATCAATGCCAGTATCAATCTCAGGTCGTGTTTGTGTTCACACAGAAGGCGTTCTGGCAATTTCCCGGGATCAACGCACTGTGTGAAAGGGGCTTCACTCACTCACTCACTCACTCACTCACTCACTCTCACTCACTCACTCTCACACATACACTCTCTCACACACTCACTCTCACACATACACACACTCTCAGTGCAGTGACTGCTGTGTGCAGACGGGCTCCATGCGGGCAGCAGTGTGTTTCTCCTCACTCACCCCACAGTGCAACAAGCCTGCCATTGAAGGCACTTGGGGCAGTGCTGTGGTGGGCTTCAGAGGAATGAAGGCAGTCTTTGTGTTCAGGGTCTGAGAGGGTGTAGAGACATGTACATGATGACCTGTTCGTCCAGATAATTCTGATCAGCCCACAGTCGGACGCTTCACAACGGTCTCCATGGTTTAAGACTGAGTGGGATGTCTTAAAGGGACAGTTCACCCAAAAATGGACATCCTGTCCTCATTTAATCACACTCATGTTGTTCAAAACCATAACTTTCATTCATCCTTTGCGTCAAGCAAGCGATATTTAATGTGTTTTATCAGTGTTTATTTGTGACTTGAATTAAGGGATTACTTTTACGATGTCTTTATGATGCTTTAAAGTTTTTTGTGAATGGACTTAATTTGACTTGGACTTTTCATTCATTTTTGTTTCAAGGATGAACAAAAGTCTTTTGGGTTTGGAGGGTGAATAATAATCATTCCCGCTGTGGCTGTCATATATTAATCAGAGTTTCTGCGCTGCGATTGGTCATGAAGTTGTCAGTGATGATGTTGCTCATGTGGCATTATCATTATTGCAAATATTGATGCATAGCTTGTTTTCATATGACGGCACGCCACTGCGTTGCCATGGCGTGAAATACAAATGGAGGGCAGGAAGTGATTTGGTGTATTAAGAAAGCACTATGACAAACTCAAAATGCCTGTGTTTTGAGTCATTTATGGTTACTTGAATCGATCAAACCACTAGGAGTTTTTATCGTGTACCAAAAGTTGTTGTTCATAAGGGGGGAAAATGCAAGAAATTGATCGAAAAACTCTGGAAAAATGGCTTGCAAACCTATGTCTGCGGTCGGGAGGAGCCGAATGGAAAAATGCGTGTGTGTAACGTTAGTGATCACTTCTTCAAAGGTGAGTTAATACAACTTAAGTGACTGTGTAACGTGTAACGTTTCTGAACTTTGTAAAGTCAAACTATGTCTCAAAGACGAGGTAGTTGCTGATATCTACCGCCTCGATGGCAGGAAAATATTTCAATTCAGTTGAAAAATCGCTCCTCTTCATAACGTAAACATCACGTCCAACATATGTTTGAATTTTTTGTTTATTTCTTTCTCTTGTAATAGCGTGTAAAGTAGTACAGTACGGACTTTCCTCCATCTCGACCATTGAGCTTCTCACTCCCTGCCCTCCATCTGAATTCTGCGCGTCATCTTAATCACGTGACTGAAACCCTAATTGGCTAATTTCAGTCCGTTGAGCACACTAAGTCATTTGAACTACTTGTATTATACCTTGACATCTTTTATGTGTGTGTGTGTGTGTGTGTGTGTGTGTGTGTGTGTGTGTGTGTGTGTGTGTGTGTGTGTGTGGTTATTTTGAAGCTCCTTTTCACTTCCACTAAATGTAAAAGAGTGACCAGTACATCCTTTTTCTTTTGTGTGCATGGGTTTTTCATATTAGGATGAAGTATCCTTTAACCAAGATTTCAGTCCTTTAAAGTCCCCTGTAGTCATTTTATCCTTTAAAACTCATCACCAAAATTACATATTAAAAATTCTTCATGACTTAAAATGTCTTGAATACCCTTGAATACTCAACACCCTCATTTAGTACACGGTTCTATGAATATGTAAATGAGCCCCGTCTCCACTCGCTCAGCTCAGAGATCGTCCGTTGACGATCACACGTTGATCCGATTGGTTACAAGTTAATTTGTGACGTCAGAAACACCAGCGATTTCACACCGTGTTTCACCGTCTTTGGTTCACTGCAGTTTAAGCAGAAAATTCTCAGCAATGCTGTCGACTGATGAATTTACTCATGGTTTGTCTTAATGCACATTAGTTAGACATATAAGCAACATTAAAAGCTGGATTGTCACCACAGGGGGACTTTAAGCAAAGAAACTCCATAGTAATTATATAGTAACATGGTAACTTACTCAAGAGACTTGTGCTGAATTCTTCTGGAAGAACAGGATGTGCTCCGTCATTCCCTGGGGAAGAACTACAGTAACACTCGAATCAACACACACATGAGCAATGGCTCCACATTCACAGTGGAGCATGTCTTTATACTTTAAAGTTAAAGATCTAGCGGCAACCGTTATTGTGTCTTTTTAACAGTCGGTCAGCCATGCTGTCTTTTTGCATTTAATCATTGATGAAATCAGTTACACTAATTGTACGATTCCCACAGATTGGTGTAGTAAATGCTGGAACATGTTTGGCCATATGCATAGGTGACAGGTGCTGGATTTACACACAAGCACTCGCGAGGTGGCCTACACTCGCTCCCGTTTAGGAGATCTGATTCTGGACCGCTAGTTTGTTTCTCCTGCCAGTATTTGGAAGCAGCCATATTTGGTCAAAGCAACTTGGTCTGTTATTCCAGTGGCAAGAGAAATCATTTGGAGGCCAATACTATTGCCTCAGCCTCTAAAACAGTGACACAGTCTACTTAATCCATAATGCTGATGAATTCATTGGCTGGAATGTCTTGTAATGCCAATTAACCCCATTAAATTGACAGTGAACAATCGTCTTGGAGAAGGCTGAGACACACACGTACTAGCCATTCTGTCAAGTGAAGCTAAATTAGCTTGAAACATCATAAGTAGATATCAAATGAATAGCTGGCACTATTGCCATAAAGTGATTTTTTTTTTGTTGTTGTTGTTGTTGAATAGTGATCTGAAGGATGTTTGCTGTTGACTGATGGTAACATGAGATTTTAAACTTGCATGATGACACATTATAGCAGCAAAGGAAGAAGACGAGAAGTCCAGATACAGAGCCCATAAAGATATAGATGGCATAAAATGGAAAAAAAAATGACAATAGTACATAAATACTAGGGCTGGGTATTGACACAAATTTCACAATTCGATTCGATTTCGATTCAATATTGATTATTTTGGATATCAGTTACAATAAATGGCAAATTTTCTCAAGAAAATCAAATCTCTTAACTAATGCTGTAAACTATGGGAGTCTAGTTGTAGCCTACTAGGCTTTATTAGCCTAATATGAAGGTAATAATTAACTGTTTTGTAGCTATACAAACACTTAAATTACACTTTTATTTATTTTTATAATAATAAGATTATATGAAATATAAGCATTTAAATGGTGGCTGTCATAAAAACTTGCCAGATTTATTCAAATATGCATTAAATATTGAAGAACATAAAGAAGATTATAATGCATATGTAATATGGTGTATATATTAAGCAAAATGCTCCTCTCTGGAGTTATTTTTTCTAGCTGACTAATGAGTTTATGTGGGTTTTCTGAGGTAAATATGACGATACATGACATTGATTACAAGCTATTTAACTGACGTCTTTCCACGGTTGAAACGCTGATTTAGCGAATCAATGTGACATGATCCAGATTTCAATAAGTTGTACTCTATCTTTTAACACACTTTCAGATGCTCATTCATGTTTATTTTGCGCTGTAACTGGAATTATTAAGCCGGAAGAGAGATCAGCGCTGCTGCTTCTCTTGAGCTGAGCCAGAGCGATCTCATGCCACAGCGCCAAAACGTTATTTATGTTTTGAAATTTCTAAAGAAAATAACGTAATTTGAGACTTTGTTTCATATCAATAGTAACAAAGTACAAAGATTATTGCGATTTTTGGATGCGCACAGCCTTGATACAATGTTCCATTCATTCAAATGAAACAGGATGACTAATCGATTCTTGAGATTTAAGAATCGATATCGGTTCGTAAAAAATGAGAATCGATTAATATCGAGAAATCGATATTTATTACCCAGCCCTAATAAATACAGACACAATTTTCCACTAAGTACAATAACAGAGGATCGCACAATCAAAAAATGAACTAATTAGACCAATTAAAAGTGCTGAAGCATCCGTCCAGGTAACCACATCAAATACACAGCAGTGGAAGACCTTGATTGAAGGAATACATTGTCATTACAATCCGAATATTTGATTTATTTTCTGAAATCGATACAAAACATGTAGTAATTCAAATATCTCTACATCTCATTATAGGAAATCAGACTAATCGAATTCTTTATTCAATTTATAAATCCACAATGCTTCTCGCTGCAATAATCCACCTCCTCTATTACCCCTTTTCCACCAAAACAAGAACTGGTTCAGAACTGATGCTGGTTCAAAGTTGGTTCGGAGTTGGTTCAACTTGCGAACCTGTTCAGAACCTGTTTGTTTTTCCACTGACTAGAGCGCCCAGGGAACGACGTCGTTACGTCACTGTGCACGGCGCTAGAAACGCTTGCAAGTATATTGCTTTGGGATTATCTCTAACTCGTTTACCAAGAAAACTTTAAAAACAATTGAAATATGTCTTTTAATCTTTTCGTTTGATATGTAATCTTTTCTGATAAGTTATGTACCCCTGTCTTGTGTCTTTTTTCTTTCCATTTATTTGTTCTATATCGTGACTGTTTTCTTAAATAAAATCAAAAACTTTGTTTCTGCAGTTTCTCCTGGCTTTGCGATGTTTAGAACACATCTAAACCCGCCCCAGCCCCCGACGTAAACATGACATGCTAAAAGAATGGTTCTAGTCCAGCAAAGTTGGTGCTGCTTTGGAACCAGTTCTCCTGGCCGGTTCTTTGGCTGTCAAAACACAAAGAACTGGTTCGCGCACAGGTACCAGCTCCGAACCGGCTCTCAAAATGCTTTGGTGGAAAAGGGGCTTATGGGATCCTAAGACTTTCCTCTTTCCCTATACATTCTTCAAATCTTTTGGCTAAGACACTTCAGAAGAGATTCAGATCGCATTGCATTTGCAACTAGTACAGGTGATACAAGATTTCATTTTGAAGTATTTTTTGTCATTGGATACAATGGACAGTTAATTTGATTACATTTGATTAAATTCTGCATGGGACACAGCCTTGTGTAAAGCCTTTTTCTAACAACATCCGAATTTATCAGCATATCTGACTCTTAAACAGTGGATGAACATAAGTTGACGTAATAACAGTTGATGACGTGTGATGTGTGTTGATGGTCTTGCACATCTGCAAACATGAGCATTGGCTGCTTAGACTGGACTGGTTTACACAAAGTGAGTGGCGTCGAGTGTCTGGATTTTTGAAAATTTAGGATTGCCAAAAATAACTGCAGTCTGAGCACATGTTTGTGAAAGCAGCTGGGCATGGTCATCTTAATCTGCATATGTGTGAATGGAGAAACTGCTGAGCTCTTGACAGGTTTAGAGAATTATTCTTTGTGAATTAATTCCAGTCTATTCTAGAAAATATGCTACAATACAATTAGGTTTTAAGAGTTTACCATGTTGCAGTGTGTTAATCAAATAATAATGAAAAACAGCAACATAAAACACTTTTTTTCAATTGCGTTACTTTTTGGTATTGAATTATAAGTAGATCTTCATTCATAGTCATCATGGAAGTTTTTGAACAAGCTTGTTTCAATGGTATTATTATGGTAATTAGTGATGCATTATATATCGGCCGCCAATATAATATCTTTTTTAATACCATTTACACATTGGTATCGTTACGATATCAAAATAGGGCCGATGTGAACAGGCCGATATCATTTTCTGTGTGCGGGGGCGGGGATGTTTGTTATTGCACGAACGTATACAAGCACAAGTCCTGTCAATTGAAACATCAAGAGCAAGAAGACTTGAACTTGCACGCTGTCTGCCTTACTAAGGCGTATTTTTGTCCCACCAAACCCTTATTTGACCGGTGAGTGATGTAGATGACTGACTGCTGCTTGTTAAACTGAGAGAACGAGCAGCGCACTCTCAGCGTCTTCAACTGTCTTGCTCTCTCTCTCTCTCCTTCCCTCCCTCCCTCGCGCATATTGAATAGAGTTGACTGAATATGAGAATACGCGATGGTAACGGTCGGAAGACTGAAGTTTTTTTTCTGAACTACCACTGGTTGTGAATTGTGCTGAAATAATGTTACCTTATCTTCTCTAAAAAGCTTTACACACATTCAGATGACATAAACTACACTTTCAATAAACAAAAAAAAGTCTATCTAGTGATGAAATGTTTTCTGTGTTGAGACAAATCTTGTGCGGTGTCCTAAACTGCCTGAATAATCACACAACGTGTGCCGTGGTCTAAAACTCTGTGAACTGTACACAAAACACATTGTCACTATCCATGATGCATATTGTTGCAGTTTTGCGATATATTGTGACATGATATATTGTTACACCCTTATATAGAAGGCATGTCTCTGATGCTTTGAGAAATTGCCTGCACTGACGGCCTCATGTCTGTTAGCCAGAGCGGTGATGTGCAGCGTTGTGTGTGAGTGTGAGGAGAGCTGGTGTGTGCTGTAGCAGATGGTGTTTGTGTGTTAGAGAGACACGGCAGCTGCTTTTCTTAGATAGCTGAATAGAAGACCGACACTTGACGGAAGAGCGACGGAAGAGTTCCTGTTTGTGTGGGAAAGTGTCCAGAGGAATGTGGCTTCATCATGTCACTGGGCAAGTCTTCCCATGATCCATCAGCTCACTTCAGACACATTTGTGCTTGTAGATCAGCATAGCCTCTAGTTTCATTAGAAGTTTGGAGTGATGCTCTAAAAAAACATGATGTTCCTGGCTTAATGGAGTCTTTTGAACAGCTTGATTTAAAGTGTGTTTTGTTTATAGGCTGTTAACTCTTAGGCCCCGTCCACACTACTGCGTTTTCGTTTAAAAACGGAGACCTTTTGCTACGTTTGCACCTCCCGTCCACACTAAAACGGGAAAAACGAAGACCTAAAACGGAGAAGTTTAGAAACGCCGCAGCTGCGTTTTGCGTTTTGAATCTCCGGAGGGCGTTTTAGTGTGGACGAGACAAAACGGAGGAGTTTACAAACGATGACGCGGAGGCTCCCGCTCAGCTCTATGATTGGGTGTTATCAGTCATGACTTATCCTTCCCTGATTCGCCAACCACTGTTTACACTGGCGCGCGCATGCCCAGTGTTGGTGAATGGTCACGTGATCTGCGTTTTAATGTGGACGGAGATCAATTCTAATACGCAGATAAAACGCTGGTGTGGACGGAGATCGTATTCGTTTTAATTCTCCGTTTTTAAACGAAAACGCAATAGTGTGGACGGGGCCTTAGTGTCCCGGTAGAGGGACATAAATTAGGTTTCATTCGAAATCTTAAAGGGTTAGTTCACCCAAAAATGAAAATTAAGTCATTAATTACTCACCCCCATGCTGTACCAACCCCGTAAGACCTTCGTTCGTCTTCGGAACACAAATAAAGATATTTTTGATTAAATTTGAGAGCTGTATAACTACCACATTGGCTCCTAAGGGACTGCCTCTTGACGGCCCAGAAAGTCAATGAAGAAAATGTTTAAATATCCCAAGTGACTACCGTGGCTCAACTATAAGTTTATCAAGCGACGCGAATACTTTTTGTGCGAAAAAACAATAAAAAATAACGAGTTTATTCGACTATTTCTTTTCTTCCTTGTAGGCCAGAACGAGACTTCCTTATAGATTTCCACGACGCATGCGCGAGATTTGCGATCTGCGTACAACAGCTTACACTACTTCAGATCGCAATTCTCGCGCATGCGTCGTGGAAATCTATAAGGAAGTCTCGTTCTGGCCTACAAGGAAGAAAAGAAATAGTCGAATAAACTCGTTATTTTTTATTGTTTTTTCGCACAAAAAGTATTCGCGTCGCTTGATAAACATATAGTTGAGCCACGGTAGTCACTTGGGATATTTAAACATTTTCTTCATTGACTTTCTGGGCCGTCAAGAGGCAGTCCCTCAGGAGCCAATGTGGTAGTTATACAGCTCTCAAATTTAATCAAAAATATCTTCATTTGTGTTCCGAAGACGAACGAAGGTCTTACGGGGTTGGTACAGCATGGGGGTGAGTAATTAATGACTTAATTTTCATTTTTGGGTGAACTAACCCTTTAAACACTCACAATTCATCACGTGAAAACTGTTTTGAAATTGGACATTGCGTTATCATGGAAACGGTGGTACTTTAAAGGGGTGATGAACTGAGAAATCTAATTTTCTTTGAGCTTTTGACATCTAAGAGGTCATCATATTAGCATCAGAACTGAAAACGTCCTTGTTAGTCCAATAAAAGCTTTTATTGACACCAGCCTCAGCAAAAGTGAGGAACTATGACGTCAAAGAGGATAAAACACCACCCCCGCAGAAGAAGATCAACGCCTACTTCAATACGGCCGGTTTAGCCCCGCCCACCGATTCCCGCATTACATGCATAGCTAAATATAGATAGATGCCTACCTCGTGATGACAAACCGGATCCAGCTAACGAGCTATACAGAATATTGTGCAGAGCCTGGTTATGGAAGAAGACAGTCGCTGCATATGCTTCCTCTGGATTTCAATAGGAATACATGGTTAAACTTTATTTTTAATGACGATCCAGCTGATGAGGTAAAACATTGTCCATTTGTTCGCTTCATTTCACTGAGGATTGTTTTGTAAATAAGACTGGATTTGCAGACCGATTAAGATAAAAAACAGTGCTGTGCGGTCTATATTGGATCCGACAGGAATGATGCAATACACGGACTAATTTACACGGAACAATTTGGAAAAAAAAACCCACGTGCACTGACGAGTGAGTTGAAACTCATTATAATATGCAAAACTGTTATCCACTCACAGCAGTGGGCGTTTACTTCCAAGTCTTCAATGCGGGACACCCATAAAATCCGAGCGTTTTTGAGCTAGGCTGAAAACTAGGGTAGAAAATAGCCAATTACTTATTCATGTTGATGTTTTTGAATATAAAAACCAGCGAACGTCATAAGTTGACCTCAGACAATAATATAATAACATTTAAAAAGCCAATTCAAAGGCCAATGGAGTGAGGATGACATCAAAACCCAGAAGACTTAATTCACCACTCCAGAAATTTTCTTCACCTTGGTTTTTTGTTGGTCTATTGTTGAAGTGAAATGAAGTATCTTCTGCTGAACAGAGTGTGTATGTCACCATTGTGGGGATGGCGGACAAATGTCTCCTCCCAACAAAAGATGGAGAGTGAGTGTTGTTCAAATGTTTTATCCACAAGGTCATCATATTTCCATATTATCCACATATTTCTCATGGTATTCTATATTCAGTACTGACGTTTGTTCAGAGCATGTCTGCATATTATGTCTTTGCATACGTGTTCCTCCAGTAGTTGAATAAGTTATCAGACTAAGTGCATACTATTAAGCACATGAGCTTGTGAGAGATTTGCTGCTGGTTCCTTCTACTGCCATTAAAGTATGTAATGCCATTATAGCAGCACTGAACTGCAACAATAAACGCCGGTTTAAAAACTGCTTTTAGCTGTTAGAGCTGCACATTTCTGGATGAATTGAGAAGCACAATTTTTCGTCAGCCCGGTGTGTCCCAGGCTCTGAGGATTTTTTTAGGGCAGCGCTGTGGGTCTACGACCCTGACAGTGGAAACACAGCTTGACTTTGGCCTCGTGGCTCCAGGACCGAGGCTACTGGCCCCGCCCGGCACATTGCTAGCCTTAGCTCGCATTGGCCTGGCTGTGGAAAAACTGAATCTAAGAGTGGCTTGCTTATAGCCCCATCAAAGTCTTATGAAATTAAGCTGGGATAGGAGAAAGAATTTGAGCACTGAAAAAATGACATGCTTTAATGTGGAGTTGCTTCTGTATACAGAAAAAAGTGAGTCACCACTAAAAGTGTGAGTAGGCTAACATGTAACCTTAGTGGGGCACAGCACAGGGACCGGGACAACATTATGGCTATAAGCAAGCATACAGAGAGCGAAACATGAGTGTAGAGCCACAGACGGCCCTAACCGAAGTCTATTCTCAGTGTGTTATGAATGTGTGTCACTGGCTCAGCTGACCAGGGCTTTGTCAGAGCTGTGTGAGTGGTCCAGAAATCCTCTAACCTATAAATGCGTTGTGCTTCTGGACTGAGTGAAGAGTTTTGGTGGCATTGCTATCTTCAAAATGCAGTAAAAAACACTAATACAAAATAAAAACAGACGTGTCACGTGACAAATCCGGATATCTTTACTGGTTGAATGAAAAACGTGTGTGTGTGTGTGTGTGTGTGTGTGTACAGCCAAGACAAAAGGTATTTTTAATGCATTAATAACCAACTTGGTACTTTTCATACAAAGTGAGTGTGTAGCATAATTAGTTATCAGTAACACAGTAGTAAAACGTGTTTCTCAACTTTAAATATTAAAGGTTTGTCAGTCGTCCATGATTTCATTTAAAAAAAAAAATATTTATCTGGAGTCTGTGTTTTCCCACTCCAGGTTATTGCAGTGCTAAACATAGACTATACAGTGCTAGTTCTTTACAATAGCATTTGAACACACATAAGAGCGACACGCGCCTCTCATCAACTGTAAATACAGGCTCTCATCTGCAAGATATCGTCATCACATTCCGTTTACACTAAATATGATTAAACCAGGATCAGATTACACACACTATGCTTTTCTTTGTGTCAGAATTAGTTTTTTCTGTCTGTCAAGGTAATTTTCTTTATTCACATTTGCTTGTTGTTTCACTACTGTTCATGTCATCTTTTAAACTATGTTTTACACAGCACATCAATATTTGCGCTCACATTGGTTCAGGCCTTTTAAAGTCGGACTTGCTTTTATGTGATAATTCTGGTATTAGTTGAAACTATTATGTGCTAATGTGTCCTGTAAGATTAAAGCCGTTGGATTTGTCCTGCAGATTACATGCCAACAGATGTTCAGCCTTCCTGCAAAAGTCATCAGATGCTCAGACCTCACACACCACTGTGGGAATTAGGAATGCAACAATTCCGTTAGCCCACGGTTCGATAGAGCATCACAGTCCCGCCCACAGCCGGTGCCGGAAGTAAAAATTCAATACAATTTCTCCATTGACATTTGAGATATAAGCCATAAAAACGTAACCATACATGGTAGACTTAAAACCAGCTACGGCTGTACTAAGCGATTGTATATGCTCAAATAAATGCCAAAAGTTCATGGGGCACTAACCTTGTTTTAAGATTAATGCCTTTTATTTGCAATGTCTTGGATAAGTACTTCATTACCCACAATCCTGAACAATCCCACAGTGATGCATCTAATTGGTGGAAGTCATGTCACATGTCTGAAACCCTGCGAAGGTATGTGACCGACTGAATATCGTGTAATGACGTAGGGCTAAGTTCATTGGTCGCACCTCAGAGACGCCCCCGCGCCATTGGATGTGCAGTGCCGCAGCACAGCCAATGAGCGAGCCAGATGCTCAATGTTTTAGCATGTGAATCTGCAAATGCGTTATACATATAATCTTCAGTAAATCGAGGAAAAGGAGTTGCCCTGCACATTCTCTATTTAAAATTCACTGGAGGAAAAGGTCCACGTGGCCGTCGTCAGATTTGGAAGTCACTCAAAAGTAGGGGTGTAACGATACACATAACTGACGATTCGGTTTTCCCACGGTTTTGATCTCGGTCTCGGTTCGGTTCGGTTTAAAAAGCTAAAATGGCTTTTTTTTTAAACAGTGGTTTAATGAAAAAATGGTCTTTGTCTTTAAATTAATTCAATTACATTTAAACATTTCACAAGGATTAAAAAAAAAATCTGCTAATGCTGTAAACTACATAGGGAGCTGCACATTACTAAAATATTAAAGGTTGTAGCCTAGGTTTTTAACCTAAATTCAGATCCTATTTATTTTTTAGATATAATAATCAACACACAACACATTGTATGAAAACATGTAAACTGAACATAAGGCAGTTTTTACATTAACTTGTGTTTTTACTCTAATAATTTACAGTTTTCATTTTTATTCGTTCATTTTGAGAAACGAGTTCGAATGCGCATCACAGAACAGAGCAAGGCGACCATTTGAGCTTATAAAACTTTAACTTATTATTATTATTTTTTTTTTTTAAATGGGCGATCTTTTCGCTTGATAAGACTCTTTTTCATCTTCTGAAATCGTTTAAAGTCCTTTGAATAGTTTGCAGTTTGCACTGAAACTGTCTTTTGGACCTTGAACTGTTTGGTTCCCATTGAAGTCCATTATATGAAGAAAAATCCTGGAATGTTTTCATCAAAAACCTTGATTTCTTTTCAACTGAAGAAAGAAAGACATGGATATCTTGGATGACATGGGGGTGAGTAAATTATCAGCAAAAGTTTTTTTAAAAGTGAGTTACTCCTTTAAGCCACCTTAGCCCAGCCCTAGCGTCGCATAATTTAATGGTCAAAATATTAATAATTCATATTTGAATATTAATAAACAAACAAACTTTGAATATGATTTTTGGGCAAAAGTCAAAGCCCTAGTGTATGTGACCGCTGTGACACTCACACAACCAATTCTTAACGGGCCATCAGACCCTGTCTGCCCCACATACATGAGATTACATGCAAAGTTATCATGACAGCCGACTCATCCTGAACTGAACCGACATGTCCGTCAGATCTGAGGCGCTGCAGCCTGCCAACAAAGATAGAAATGGTTGTCACGGACACTTGACACTACATGGTTAAACGGTTGCTCGGAAGTGTTCGACTCCACAGACAGTGCATGTTAGCAGTGGCCATGACTTATGAGTTCACAGCTAGTTCACATCGCACCTCAGCATGTGTTTGTGGCATAACAGTACAGCTACATGAAGACATCAGTCATGCTATCACTCAAGTCAGTTTATTCGTTTAGTGCTTTTCACATTACACACTGTTGAATTATAGTCCACATTGAACTGTTAAGAGCATCACAATAGGACTGTATAAAGACGCGTGGTTCTGACTCGACTCTTACTATTGTTTTGCGTTAATAAGTGCAGTAATTATATTAGGCTACATGTTTGTTTATTGGAAATTTGACAGTACAGCACTGAACTTGAATTGAGATGCAGATTCTTTTTATTATTATTAACAACATTAATGTGCAAAAAACAACAACTTGCAAATAATTCTACTCCTGTGTAGAATACAGTATGTACCATTGCTCTTCTAGCATATGCTTTCATATTGCTTTCTGTCTAATTCAGTCACACTTTGAAGATGTTTGTTTATCATGGGACTTTGTGACTTCCTATTGTTTTCCCATTTATTAGGGAGTGGAAATGGATAAGTAAGTGCGCATTTGCTGATAATCTACTAGTTATAGAGGAAATTTGTTTTCTTTTTTTTTTTAAGTAAGTAAGTGTTTGTTTGCTGCAAGGTGTTCCTACACCTTTAAACTTTTAGTTTTTCGAATCATCACATTAAATATGACATTATTTATAATATTTAGAGTAAACGTTTTAAGCAGAAGCACTTGAAGCCCTTGTCAGTTAATCAGACACCAACTGTGCTTCTCAAGCTTATTTTTAGACATTTTTCTGAACTTACAGAGGATGAATTCATACTCTGACTGTAAGGATCTGTTTAATCTATTGAAAATGATGAAATGCTCCAGCAAGCTTTGCAGACACAAGGCATTTATGCGTAACGTCCCCTAATGAACCCATCCCCTGCTCTGAACTTCACTTCCACATCATTAGAGTTATTGATTTGCAGTTGTATTCGTCTGATAAATGCAGTGCACGACATGCAACTGTGTCGCCTGTCGCGTCTCCGCGGCCTTTCCTGGATTACAGTGTTGCCCGAGAGAATGTAGGTTTCATTCGCAGTTCTCTTGTTTATGTCTTGTGGCTTTTCCTCAGCTGGTGATGTACCATAAAGTCTATGAGACCAGATCTGGGAGGAGATGCTGTTGAAAGCGCTGTGGTTTAGAGAGGATGCTGGGATAGATCATCGATCACGTCTCTGAGAGGGACTGTCCACTCTGGGTGTGGAAGTCATGGTGAAGAAATGCTTACAACAAGGGGAAAGAATTGCATGAGCTGGGGAAACTCCCATTTCTCAATCTTGTGTCTTTTGTTAATGTTTCCTTGAAGTCTTTGAATTGTTAATTTCTTTATGATGTGGGAAATGTGCCTTTCCACTAGTGATATCTGTTCAAATTATTCAGTCATTAAGATTCAAATGGATTCAGCGATTCAAATATGAACACTGGCAATTATGGACCCTACTGTACAGTGAAGAGAGAGCGGCGTGTGTGTGTGTGTGTGTGTGTGTGTACATGACCATATAGACAAGAATACATGTGTGGACAAATGGCCTCATCTCTGATCAAATTCTTGACAAACAACGACAAATTTACTGTAGTAGACATCAATAGCCAGAGAATCATTTTGGAAAACACATTTCCTGGTGCACATTTCTAGCTGTCCCATGAAAAGAAATTATTATTAATATTAGAGAACCTTTGAAATATAACACTCATTAAGGGTTAAACATTTGGAAACAAGAAAAACTAGTATTGGTTTCAGTTTTGATAACGAGCCAAATATTCACAATATCCCTTAAAGGGGGGGTTGACTGCTTTTTTTCTTTGCATGATTGTGTTTATGGGGTGCAATATAACATGTATTTGTGGTTTTTCTTTTTTTTAAAGTCTTATTTTTCATAAACTTCATCTTTATTGTAGGGATGGGACGATAACCGGTTTCACGATAAACCGTGATAAAATGTACTGACGGTTAGTATTATCGTTTAAAATTTAATTATCATTAAAACCGTGTTTGATTATCGCGATTTTTATAACTCACTGAATCCTGTCGGCCAGTCTGACGCAGGCGCGCAGCACGCAATATTTTTTAAAATTACTTTTCGAGAAGGAATGGTGAAAGGCAGTGACCGTGCTCAGGAGATTTTTCAGCCTTTTAAGAGGACCAAATCTGAGGTGTGGTCATATTTTGGGTTTTACAAAAGTCCTGAGGGAAACTTGATCGAGGATGGTCACCCTGTCTGCCGAACAAAAAGTCACTGCAATAGAAACACTTCAAATCTGCCGAGTTGTCTTGTGTGATCATCACCCGAACGCAAGGCGAGTTAACTTTGACCTTAATACCAAAACTACGTCTGGGAAACAATTGGGCACGAAATGTTGTTTTGAGTTGAAACATTTTATGTCACTCACTTGAAATAGACGTGAAGCTTCCGCGAAGAAAAGTTTGTAGCAAGTGGATTTGAGCCAAAGACGAACGAACAACTTCAAACAAGACTATTATTAAGAGTGATATTTAAGGGATAGTAAAGTATAGATACATCACGTATTAAACCGATTTTATTTTTACCATATTGAATTGATAAGGAGATTAGCTAATGTTTTAAATCTTACCTGTTTATGAATTCATTTTGTCAAACAATCGTCCAGACAAGCTATATCACACCAATATTATCAAACTCTGTAAGCAATAAATCAACTCTGATTTCATTTTTGCAATACAATCAAAAACCGGAGACGCAAGACGGCAAGTTGTATTTGAATGAAACAAGAGCGCGCGTCCGTTGTGATATGGATGTGAGCTGTGTAATAATGTGTTGCTATTGACGACGGGCATTATAAAGAAGCAAATGCCATAGAATAGAATCTTGCTGCAGAAAAAAACTGCATAGAGAGGCTCGTTTTATTTGTTGTTTGTTGAGTTTTTTAATTATAAAACTTGTTGAAATGTTTTCAGTGTGAGCATCAGTTCTTTTTGAGCACTTTCATAATTTTTTAACAAAACCGTGATAATATTGATAATCACGATTATTTTGGACACTATAATCGTGATATGAAATTTTCATACCGTCCCATCCCTACTTTATTGTCAGCCGCGCTCTCCTCTGTCCTCGAACAAGCGGTCGACTTCCTGATTCTATGAAACCACTACCTCAGAAACACACAGTTTGGCCCGGTGTGTTGTGATTGGCTAAACTGTCGCTCACGTTGTCCGGAGGGTTAACGCCCATTACCTTTACGGGCGAAACGTGCATGTCATGAGCTCCGGTCCAGATGTAAATATGTGTCGAACTGCAGTTTATCAGTTTGAGGCAGAATCAGACGAGAAAGCCGCGATGAAGAGAGTCAAACAGAACCTCACCACACACGGCTCTTACTAAACGTTTCTGAATAATAATTTGCTACATTTGACTGGCAACAATAGCAACTGACTGTCTACTAATGTTAAACACAAACAGCGTTGGCAAGTTTACGTTCTTGATCAAATCGAAAATAACGCCATAAAACATATATACATGAAAAATAAGTTTACAAAACTGCTTCATGATTTAGTAACAGTTTCTCGTTAAATCCGGTGTTGAACTCGTGGAGATTCTGGAAGCTGTCTTCCGTAAAATGCGCAGCACAGAGAGCTAGATTACGATCGTCATTTTCAGGAACCTAATCAAACTTAAATTATATCCTTTGTTGACGAAATACAGCGTCCGTGGGAAGCTCGAACACAGAAGACCTGACAGCTGCGTGAACACAACACACTCGACGAGCAGCAGAAATATGCGCATGCCCTTTTTTGCATTTTACGGAGGGAGGGTTGATGCAAATGTGCGGGTTAGTGACGTCTAAAACCCAGCTGTAGTCCCAATCCAGTTGTTTTTGTAGGCAATATACTTCCTGATTTTTAAAATATGATATCTCTGCTTACACTGAACTTTCAGCGCTGCAACTTTGCAGATACTGTTCATGCACCAACAGCAACATTACACACTATTTAAAATGAAAAAAGTGAGTCAATCCCCCTTTAACATGTGTTATTTTACACATTTATTTATCCAAATTGTTCGACATATGAGAGTAGTCAAACACAGCATGCAAATGTTGTAGCCTGTGTGACTGAGGTTTTAATATATGGTAATCTAAACATTAATATTATGAATCCCTAAAGCTGCTTTGAAAGAATGTGTGTGTTAAAAAGCTATATACAACTAAAATTGACTTTACAGGGAACTACACTAACCTTTTCCACTGGTGGC
Organism: Pimephales promelas; assembly: GCF_988280905.1. NCBI lineage: Eukaryota > Metazoa > Chordata > Actinopteri > Cypriniformes > Leuciscidae > Pimephales > Pimephales promelas. The sequence goes on from NC_142791.1 coordinate 17,492,492, forward strand.
ACTTGCGCTACTAACTTTTTCAGTTACTGGCGCAAAACATGATTTGGTCGCACAAATTATTTATAGTAAGCCGCACTCTGGATAGTAATGAATAATAATGAAACTGTATTAGGGGTGGAACGGTACAGAAGTCACGGTTGGGTCGGGTTCATACCTTGGTTCAGACATTCAGACGGTTCGGTACGATTTCGGTACAATGGAGTGAAAAGCAAAACAAAAATGCAGAAGGCATTTTTATAAATGTCTTAAGCCTCGTATTTTTTTAAGTTGTTTAAGTTTTATTAATAAAGGAACCAGTTTATTTGTAGTGCACTGACAATAGTTTTATATAATTAGTTTATTAATTAAATTAATAAAAAGACAAAATGACCTTGATATATGTTTGGTAATTGAACTTGAATGAATGTAAAATTAATTTGCAATATTTCAGATCAATATATTTGTTTTCCTTAATTTTAACTAACCCTAACTTTATTCTCATCTGAATTATAAATGCATGATTTCCGTATAAAATAATTACCATTAAAACACATTTGATTTTCTTTTTTAATCAATGTAGAATCATACGCAGGACTGTTGGAAAGCTGTGATGACAATAAAATGATAGCTTATAAATATATCTCTGGTTGTTTCTGTTCCACAACATTTTGTATGTCATGTTTGGGGTGTGGGAAGAAGAGAGGGATATTTTCAGTAATTATTTAATAAAACATTTAATTTATCTTCAGTGTGTAGTATTAGCCAATCAGGTGTCTTGACGCGAATCACGCGATTATGATTATGAAAAAACTAACGTTAGTCTAAAAAACTGCTAGTGATCATATAACGTAAGTCGATGTCAATATCAGCGCTAGCAATATAATTAGTTAGCTCATGGCAGAGTTTATCAGCCGAACACCAGACCGCAAATCTACCTTTGGTGTAAGGAAGAGACACGGTGTCTTACATCTCTGCGTCTTTTTCCTGCCGCCATGCAGGCTCAGATGGTAGCCTATATGATTATGATTAGCATGCCTATTATAAAGACACAAACCTTTTACTATCATGTCATTTGAATAATATGCGCGCGATAGAGAGAGAGAGCAAGACAGCGCCTGTGTTGTGTGAAGACGTGATAGTGCGCGCGCGGCCAGGGCGCGCTCTCTCTCTCTCTCAGCTCGTTTGCGCCCTGTCAAACGCATCAGTCATTCTACTCTACAACACTCACCGCGATCAAAAAAGGCTTTGGCGGGACAAAAAGCGGACGATCCGACAGGTTTTAGAAGATTAAATACAACCCGAAAGAAACAAAAAAAAAAAACCCAGACCCGTCAAAATAGTCAGAGATACATTTGCGACCCATTAAAAATTAGGGTCGCAATGGGATTTCAAAAGGTCGCATATGCGACCATTTTGGTCGCAGTGTAGTTCCCTGCTTTATATAATGTCAAATGGTCTTGTCCAAAGATAGCTGCGCAAATATGTCTTCTGCAGAATAACATCTAGAGGGTGAATCATTTGAATATATATATATATATATATATATATTATACTGCCATTCCTATACTGCCATTCAATATATATTATACTGCCATTCCACCTAGAGCTAGTGCTGAGGTCACATTAAGTCATGTATGTTTCTGTGAGTCTTTTAAGACTCAAGCCTGTAGGTCTGTGAGAATGACCTTTGACCTTCCTGTCGATCCTTCCCTTCTCTGCTGCACATGCTCAACTACAGTCCTGCAGGAAGTGTGTGTTTGAGAGAGGTCACGTTGACTAAAGCAATCAGACGTATTGAATTACAGGATCTGTGACCGTGATCTGGTGTCCTGCATTGTCTGCTGTGACATCAAAAGACTGAGATTTCCAGTGTTGTGCCTGAACTCATTCATTTTGGGCGACCGTGAACTGAACGTACTGTATTACTGCCTGATCAATGTTACTGTGAACGTGTTCATTCCGGTGTCTGTGAACACGCGCTCTCTCAGTTTAACTTCGTTCAATAAGGTGCCAGATTTCTATAGAGCCTTCCAGGCAAAAACCCAGATAAAACACACGTAAACAGGGCTTAATTCAAAGTGAAAAAAACACCCAATCTGGCAACACCAGCCATCAGTGTCGCACCGCGGCCGCCGCATGCGTAAAAAAAAAGCAGAATGTAGTCGACAAAGCAGCGAGAAGGCGTCATATCGTATGATCAGTTTTGAGAGAAGGTGGGTGAGGATGGGAAAAATCGTACATTTCTGTGCAAACTTTCCCCGCCGATAAAATAATTGCTGTACTGTATGTGGTTGTATAATGTGGTGATAATAATAATAAAAAAAATAGCTGGCAGCAACAAATGGAAAAAAAGAACTATGAACTAGTTAATTCATTTTTTGGAATCGTGAACTTGGTTTAAAATTGTGACGTATGAACTATGAACTGAACTAGATCATTTTAAAATTTGTGAACTGAACTTTGAACTAGTTCATGTAGAAAGTAAACTTTCCTAACACTGGAGATTTCAGATGATCAAGAGGCCTGGCTTTAGTGTGTCGCACCACACATCATAACTTTACCTAACATGGGGTAGCTATGAGTTAAACCAAACGAATACTAGCATACCACAACATACGCTCATGCATTCGGGAGCGTGAGAAAGGAAGCGTCAAATAACACATGTAAGAATGTGTTTTACATTAGTGGTGTGTGAAACAAGCCTGTCAAACAGTGATCAAGCCTGATCAGTTTCTACTTCACTAGGGATTCAATTGGTCACCCAATTCAGAAGCAGACCGTAAACTATTTTAATGCCAATTCCTTTCTGTTGTTTGTTATATTTTGTAATATTTTTTTTTCTTCCATTGAAGCATATTATTATTATTATTATTATTACTTATAACATAAAAACCATCAGCTATCTTTGGTGCCAAACTTTATATTTTGGTGCATCCATATTCGTATGCTGTTTTGTATATGATGTAGTATATTTTGCACTGATAGGGACGTGTGATATGTTTCACCAATGACAACATCAGAGATGTTCACTGTGTACGTGCACTCGTGCAGCTCGTGATCTGGTGTGTTCAGTGTCTCTGGTGTGTTCATGTGCTGTGGGTTGATCACATTTACATCCATCTTCCCTAACCTGTGATGAGAAACACTTATAAACAGAAGAGAAGCTATACAGGCTCACTGACATTTTCTGCCAAAATAAAAGCTTGATAGTGTAATGCCTGAAGATAATTCAAGACAACCATGAATATTAGTATTGTAATTTTACAATTGTACTGTTAAATATAATAATTTTTGCTATATCATTTTAATACTTTAGTACTTTAGTATTTTTAGTTTACACTGAAATATTACAATAGTGACGTTGTTTTTGTAATATTTTATTTAGTAATAAAACAAAAAGTCAAAGATGTAAATTAGACTAGCATCTGTTGTGGAACTGAAGAGGTTTTATGAGAAGTGATGTGAATTTGTGTAATTACATTGAACAGTACAGCTAGACGTTGATCAGGAAGTTACTTCTGGGTCTTAATATCAGATACTCGTGTTTATGTGAACCGTCTGGGGCTTTTGCGTCTCCGTAGTGGAAGTGAAGTTGTAATTGCAGCTTTGGTCAGGAACTTCCTCATCTGCGTCTGTCTAAACCGGGAGGGTTCAACTACAGGAAGGAACATCACCAGAACAATAAAGCACAAGCCAAGAAGTGACTGACCTGTGCTAGGATATTGTAAATGTGCTCTATGAAGTTATCTTCGAGTTATATAGACTGTCTTGAGTGCAGAAATATTAATAGACAACTGAATGCAAGTCATTGCCTACGTTTAATAAGTCAGTGAGTGCATTTCGTTCCTTTGCACAATGTGTCTGAAGTTGAACTCATACGTGTTTGCTTGTGATTTGTATTCCATGCTTTTCCATGAACTAAACAATCCCTCCCTTCCTGAGCTCAGCTGTAATTGCACAGGATGCAGTGCTCCTGGAGTGTGTGTGTGTGTGTGTGTGTGTGAGTGAGTGAGTGAGCACATGCTCAATGAATGCAGAAATTCCCTTTTATGGCAGTGATGAGCCTTTGAAACAGGAAATGACATCACTGCATGCTGGGCTCGAGCGGGAGCTTCTACTGCTCTGCATTCCCCACTGAGAGACGGCACACGCTGAGAGCCAAACCAAATCAGGACTGCAATTGATTTATTGAGATCTGTACGAAAAGTGAAAGAAGACTAAAGAATGATGATGTTGATGAACCATGAGAAGTGGGATGGAAATGCCCGGCATGTGGAAAAGATCATTCTTCAGGAGTATTTGTGTGTTTTGTCTGCTTCCAGACGTCAGTACGTCACACACGTCTGCTGTGCTTCTAAAGTTAAGCAAGGGATGTCTCAGCCGTTACTCACACACACGAGTCAACAGTGAGATTCACTCCCGCTCTAGACGTGTTGGTTTCGTTCAGGAAGTGAGCTGTTGGGAATATTCACCACAGAAACATCACCGGGTGCCTCTAGTCTCCAGTCTCATTATATTGTGCAAGGAATGGGTTGTTCAACATCTGATAAAGTCAGCTTGAAAAAGCATAACCCAGTTTACTTTTGTAATGCATCTTATTTTTGGGGGGAAACAGGATGTTAAGTGAGACTGACTGTTTGTATATTTTTCAAAAAAAGCGCAGTCGGTTTTCTAGGTCTAATTATAAAATTATTAAAAATTAATTAATTAATAACCAACTGTTTTGTAGAAATTGTGGCCTTGTGTCCACCAAAGCGTTTTTGTTTTGTTTTTTCACGCAGGTGGCGGACTTCCAATTGTTTTCAATGGGAGCGCCGCGTTTATAAACGGCATGAGCGCAACGAGGCGCTGAGCGTTTTTTTTCTCTCTCTCGCTGAAGCACTGATTGCCCAGCATTTTTCACCGGTCGCCAAGAGTTGAAGAGTGTTCAACTTTGGCTAAAACACAGCCCTCATCACTGTCGCTTTTTACCCAGCCATCCAATTACAGTGGAGGAGGGGCGGGATTAATACCACATGACCAACCGTCCCATTCTGCTCGTACAACGTCAACAGATGACAACAAGCATCATAACGGAACAAAGTACTTTAAAACAAGAGCCAGAGAAAATATTTTTTCTCTATTTAATCGACATTTTGAAATAGAATAAACACAGAGACAAAATATGTGTGAGATAAGATGCTAGTAACATTTTCACGGATATTCTGTGTCATAACAAGCAAAGCGTCTCAACTGAAAAAAAATGTAGACACATGGCCTCAGTGCAAACATATTGGTAATTCTCACTAGAGGCCGACCGATAAAGGATTTTGAAGGCCGATACCGATACAAATATTTTTTTTACCGATATATCGGTAAAAAGCCGGTGAAAACACCACAAGCATCACATGTACTTATGAGTATGTGTAGTAAAGAAACTCAAATTTCAATAGTAGTCTTTTTGAACTTTTAACATTAACGGACACAAGTCTATGTTTCAATTGAACTAATTGTACTAATTTAAGTAATTCATTTATTAATCCTGCGTTGCACAATAAGTAAAATTTGCACGATTCCCTCAGTTTACGGCATTGCTGATGTCATAGGGCCCGTCTTGGGACGGCAGTGGCAGGTTGGTGGTTCAATCCCTGGTTCCACCTGACCAAGTTTCAAGGTGTCCAAGACCTAACCCCAGCTGCTCCCGACAAGGCGGATGGTGCTGAATGGGTGACACCCCCGTCGGTGGGGGTGAGTGTATGAATGAGTGTATGAATGGGTGAATGTGAGGCAAAATGTAAAGTGCTTTGGTGGCCATTCGGTCTGTGAAATCTATTTACCATTTACAAATGATGTGTTTCCCTTTTTGGTCATCTTTTTGGTCATCTCTGAAGTTATCACTTGATTTACACCAGTAGGCTGAGCTGTAGTAGTTCAAGATCTGAGCTGGTCATTAATCACACTGTGCCTCTGTCTGTTGGCTTTATCATTGGACTAAATGATACTAAATAAACAGAGGCCAGTTGGCCCAGTTATAGTGTGATCTGAGCTGGTGTGAGTGTGGATGGATCTCTTGAGCTCTGACGGCAGCTGTCAACACCCTCGGCCTCAGGACCAGTTATCTCTTCAGGCAATGAGCCTTCAGACAGGTGAGGGCTTGTCTTGTCCCCTTAAAGACACAGTGCGTGTCATCGTTACCTTTCTCAAGGGGCTGTTCTTATGAATGCTGGTCAACAGCTGTTTCAGGGACACATACCTACATCACAATTAGCATACTTTCCCAGGTTTTGTGTCAGAAGGAGACCCTCTCTACCAATCATGTCTCGGATTGGTCTTTTTTTTTGTCAGTGGTTAGTAACATGGAGACAGCAGCTTGAAGAGCTGTCTAAAGACATGTTTGGATGTTCAGACCGCTAATTTAACCCTCGCAGCGCAAATGCTTCTCATAGTACATGTTTGTACACGAGGTGTTTTCACCCAGGGCCTCAAATCGATTTGGTATATCTGTATGTTCAAAATGAACTCTTGTTTTCCTCTCTGCTTTTCTTCAAAAAGGTGGTTGTTCAAAAAGTTGAGGTTTTGTAAAGATGATTGACATAAATTGTGTCGATCTAGGAAATGTGTATGTGATCTACAACCTTTAATAAAGCACATGCCGTTGTAAAGACGATAAAGATCCATTTACACCAAGGACGAAAACTACAGTATAATGACAACGGTACTATAAAGGTTTTAAAAAACGGGAAATCTCTAACTCTGGGAACGGGAATCTCTAACTCTGGGAACTAGGAAGTCAAACAACGAGCGCGATCACAGTTCCTTCTGGCGGTGTGAATGCAACCAGGAAAACGTTCCTTTGGGAACCATTTGTTCAACCAGGTAAACGTTCCTAACGTAATCAGGAACCATTAGTTCTCTGGGAATCACCCTGGCGGCTCGTTCCTACAGCTGAGCTCCTACAACTACCCGGAGCGAAAGCCCCCTTTTTCATTGGTGAAAAATGTATGCGTCTACCCTGACTAAGGTCTGTTTGTATGATTTCATATACATAGCCTAAGGAGTTATTTTATCCATTCCTCCATTCTCCAAACCGCTTGTCCGCTGAAGGAGTCGCGGGACGCTTGAGTCTGTCTCAGTCCATCACAGGGTTGGGTTACTTTAGATCACTTCAAAAGTGTCTGGTGGTAATTGTGCGAGTTTACTGTAATTGTGAAATGCGTGGCAGTCCGGAACAGGAATGAGTTATTTTAGTGTTCGCTGTGACTGTTATCAGTGGTGTAGAGTGACAGTGCTCATGTGGTCCTCGGCTCACGCTCATCAGTCTATCACTTTTCCACAGCTGCTTCTGTTTTGAAATGGCAAACACTTTACTACTTATCTTTGGACCGACACATCACTGTTTATGAATAAGAACAGTAACACTAAATTTCTGGACAACACTACGGTAACTAAGCATATATACGGTATGAGCTGCGAGCCTTCCAGCATTCTTTATCTATTCAAGGATTACAATTAGCATGCATATTACTATGATATTGTCTGTTTATTAGTACTTACAAAGCACATATTAATTCTTTATTCTGCATAGCCTTATCATATATCCACCCAGTGAACTTAACAACTACCTTACTAACTATCAATAAGCAGTAATTCATAGTTAATAGCTAGTAAATAGTGAGAATTAGACCTTAAACTAAAGTGTGACTGTAATTATTTTATACAGCAAGGACATTAAAATTATCAAAAGTGACAATATGCCTTTTTTACTTTGTTACAGCTAATGTCAATTTCAAATAAAAGCTGTTCTTGTTTTGAACTTATGAATCTGTTTTATGCATTGTTTTTATTCAACAAGCCATTTTATTGATTTGTCGTCAGATTTTAGATTAACCGTGGTGCAAGTGTGTGATGAAATGGTAGTGGGGAATGGGAGTGTTTTTTTTTAACCATGAACCATGACATGAACTAAACCGACAATTAAATCATAACTGTATGTATATTAAATTTAATAGCGGAAATGTCATAGCCATACCATCGTTGGATGTGATGTTAAAATGCTATTAAAAGAGGCGGTGTTGACAGAGCTTGTATAAAGCATAAAAGCATCTGTACTGATGTACTTGCTTTGCAGTGGATGCGACTTTAGTTCATGCAGGGTTCACGCTGCTTATAGAAATGAATATTTCCTCTTACTCAATTACAATACAGTGTGCAAAATGCATGTTTCAGTTCGTTACCCATTTCAGCTTACCTTGTCACTGACTAAGTTCTGACTCTTCTGCGCTGAGGTTTCACACTCCTCGCGCTTCACTTTCACACGGTCCGGGCCGGTTAGTATCTTTAGCTCAGTGTGTGTGAGTGTGTGCGTGTGCACTCTGAGCTGCACAGGAGCATGAAATGCACTATAACACAACTTCACAGTAGGACTGTGCGATATGGACAACAGAAAACTAATCAATTTTGTGATTTTCAATATTTGAAATCACAAATATTTCCTTAACTAAAGCAAGAATTGTAGAGAGTGCTACGAGAGTAAAAAAAACAGTAATTTTTATTTATAATAAATAAACAATGACATACAACCACACTGCGACACGTTGTGGCTAATAAAAGCCTTCATCAACATTTCCTTGCATACTCTTCTGTATCATTTTCTCTTTGGAAGCCAGCTTTGAGGATATTTGCAGGCTCCATATCTTTGGAGAAATGAGTTGTCAATTATGCGTTTTTGAATTCTCAAATGCCTAATTTTTGAATTCTTGAATGTTATTATTATTATTATACATATTTCTATGTACACATGCTAGACTGACTGTCTTGTGCATGACACTGAGCTCTAACAGAGGTTTCTAGCCCTGCGTCTCGTGTGTTTTACTCATAGACTGTAAAAATTATGGACAAAGCGTCTGTGACGTCACCCATAGACTCTCTGAAGAACGGGTTTGAGGCTGTTTATGGGGGGTATGGGCGGTGCCATACTGAAAAAATCTTGGGAAATACAAAATTCAAAAGTTTCAGAAAGGATACAGAGGTGGTATAATGTGTTGTGTCAGATCATGGCCGAGACGTCAAATTCACTCGGCGCAGCCCGTTATCAGCTGTCAATCAAAGTTAACCGCCCTTATTTGTCATACGTTTTATATCTAATTCTAAATATGATCTAAACTAACGAGTTAGAAAAAAAAATTCACCCCCCTCACAGTTGTCAGGCACGCGGAACATATTGAAGATTACAATAAAAGTCCATGGGACCAAACTGTAAACATATGAATTTATGCTGTGAAAACGGACATTATAACATGACGTTTATGGATTTTTGGGACCGGCCTCTAGCGGATTTGAGATGTATTGCAGTTTATCGCACTTCCGGGGTAGGCTTCATCTTTCAGATTAGAATGTTGCCGCTTGGTTTTATTGCATGAGCGCATTCTGTGTGAATGGCCCTTAATACTCTGCTTTGCAGCAATGATAGTTTGACAGGTTTTGCAGATTACCTGGCTCTGATGCATCATCTTTTCTAAAATATTTCCAAACCTTGGATTTTGATTTTTCTTTTCTTTTTTCGTCTTACCTTCATCTTACCCTGAGTTCACCTTCCCTGATCATTCAACTTCCGGACTGAAATACAAAATATATTACCACCCCTCTATTCATTTTACATTTGTTTCCCTTTCTATAAAATTAACCACGTCTGCTATTTCATAATAGTATTAAAGGGTTAGTTCACCCAAAAATGAAAACTCTGTCAGTATTTCTCTCCCTCATGTTGTTCCAACCCTGTAAGACTTTCGTTCATCTTCAGTATTCTCATCGCTTGATGAACTGAAGGTTGAACCACTGTAGTCACTTGGACTACTTTAACAATGTCTTTACTAACTTTGCTGCACCGGCAGATGAAATGACCTCTCAGCCAATGGAGGAGTGAGACAGCTCTCAGATTTAATCAAAAATATCTTTATTTGTGTTCTGAAGATGAACGGAAGTCCGGTTGGGGGTTGGAACAACATGAGGGAGAGAAATTACTGACAGATTTTTCATTTTTGGGTGAACACCCTTTAAATGATAAAATGATAAATTACTTATTAAATAATAAATAATTAAGGATGTCATGAATAGAATAGAGTAGAGCTCAGACTGGTCACATGCACACTTCATTAATAGACTTCCCTGTTCAGCAGTTTCATTTCCTTCAGTCCAGGCATTCACACACACATGCTGTTCTTTAAACTGAGCAAACCTCTTAAAATCATACTATTAACAATAACCATAATCCCAGAACTCATTTATCTACCAATAGTTCAGTTTAATCAAACTTATTACATATGTAGTTAAATCATATTATATTTATATCATGTTTGCTAAAAAAATGGCACTAATTAAAGATTACCGGAAGACATTACAGTACTGTGGGAGATGAAAGAACTATTTATATTACAAAGAGTGATCTTAGAAACCAATATGGTTAGTTTTTGGTGGATCCTCCACAGGACACAGCCTGCTTTCCTTCTGAGCTTCTTTACGTTTCTTTTTTTTATTGTTGGTACATCCGCAGTTACTTCCCTTTTCTTTTTCTGTTTTTTTTTATCATCTATGTCTGTTTTTTATTTTATCATCACTGACCATCATAAGGTAGTGCTTGTGTAACATCCGCCACCTCCGACAATACATTCTGTCAAAAAGTGAGTTTTGAACAGGAATATGTGGGTTTCCATGAATAGCTGATAAGGGAGTGTTTGAGGAACTCTTTGGAAAAGTGTTCATGTTTGCAATTTAATTTATAGTGTTATGAAAATGATGCATGTCACAAGCTTGTTCAGAGAACCTAGCCATGTTTTGCACATTCCTAGTAGCTTTATGTTGTTATATCAGTATTACGCTGTTTCCTTCCTTTACAAGACCTTGTTTTGGGAGGAGCGTTACACTGGGCTATGAAGGGAATGCTGGAAGTATGTGGAAAAGTGTCCCTCCTCTACTCCTTCCCAACACACACATACACACACACAGCTAGGATAGCTAGGATGGGGCTGCTGGAAGACTTCCAGTCTTCTCCCCAGAGAGAAGAGTGTGTCCCAGTGAGAGCGCATACACACACACACACACACACACACACAGCCTCCTCAGGAATGTGCGTGTCCTCTCGCACAGCTCGTAAACACTGCTGACCTCAACACTGCCTGGTCACACTGTTGTTCAGGCTTGAGTTGTGCCACTGGTGACAGTGTTTAAAGCTTAACCTTACAGGATATGACTAAATACCATCTGATGAAGATTTGAAGGACTCATATATCATGGAATACAGGACGTCAAAAAAGAAAAGAACAGGTCTTGTGTATTATGTGACGGATTGTAACTTTCACAATTAGTCTCTCTTTTTTTTTTGTGGATTTGTGGAATCTTTTTCTAATTGTGTAGAGTCTCTCTGGGCAATTTGGGGAATATGTTTTGGGGAACAATTAATAATTAATAATTATTCATTTGAACCAGATAACCAGAAATAAATCCCCCAAAAAGGGATAATATGTTCCCTGCATCTGCATTCATATGTGTACATAGATAATTAACCACAAATATTTATAATTAATTGCATATGTAGACTATAATATACAGCTCAATTGTTTATCAATACTTAATCAAAATGGATAATAACAAAATATTAATTATCATCATATATCAACTCTAAGGATAGCCCCTGTGGAATTCATTTGTGATCTGATTATCCGTTTGTTATGCAAACATGCGATCTTTGTCAATTCTCACAGAAATCATCTTAGAGACTCGCAGGAAATGCAATCGTTCTGGCCTGGAAAGACAACCTAGCCCGCTACTTTTATTTTTTTTAGTGCTTTTATACCTTTTAAAGTTTGTAGCTTTGGATTGTACATTAAAGGAACTTGCATATGAGCAAGAGACAGTCAATCAAATGAATATAATGTATTTTAATAAATAAAAACTGCATTACATTGAATAAGATGTATATACAAACAGACAACAACGGACAAAACATGGAAAGAGACTGAAAGTGAAAGAAACAGGGAATGAGTGAGAGAGAGATCCCAAAGGAGAGTGGCAGATTACAGATCTTAAAACCTTGAAAGACAACTCGGAAAACACAATATTAATGCTCTGAAAGCTTGATAACACGAATACTTGCATATATGGTTCTCTTTTGTTGCTGAACACGACTGCGCGTGTGGGTAACAAGTGCAAGTGCAACTATAATCAAAGCTGTTTTATTTTGCACCGGCAGTTATTGGGTTAATGCGGTGAGTTCAGAAAAAGTTGGGTAGAGAGAAACGAGGCTGGTGTGTTTGTCTCTGTTGTTCTAGTGTTCCGATTATAAGTTCAGAAACAGAACCTCCCTGGTCATGAATTTTGTCATTGAGGATTTCTGAAAAATCAGACAAAAATCTCATCTCGTTCTCGTGAACCAAATCTCGTGTCTCGTCTCGTCTCGTCTCATGAGATATGCGTCTCGTCACACCCCTACTGTTTATGTGTGTGCGTTTTGGAGTGAGCTTTCTGGCCGCCTTGCCTGGCTCTGAGGAGATAGTGATCTCTTTGAGGCTAGACCCCTGGTTGTATGTGTGTGTGTGTGTATGGTGTACGCAACTTTCCTTCTTGCCAGAATGGGGGAAGGTTTTGTTTTAACTCGCGTTCGCTATGAAAGTGTCAATGAATGCCATTAGGAACAGACTTCCTGGTGCTCGCTGGTGAATTACTAGACGTGAGTCAATTGCTTTAGTGTCCCAACTGACAGTCCAGATCCTAGGGCTGTCAATCTTCCTCTATAATATTCGAATTCCATTCTTTATTTTATGTAATATTCAAATAATATTCAAATATTAAATGCTCAAATTTATCCTATTATTAATATTTACGACATTACACATTCCTATGGATCGTCAATGTCACTATAGCCTGTGGTTGTTGTTGCACGTTCGGCCCACTAGATGGGACATCTAACATTACTACAATAAACTTTTAGGGGCTGTTTACACCTGGACACTTCATGCGTTTTCTCAGATCGGATAGCTATCTGATTTATCAAAACGATTCCATTTACACCTGGTCACATAAATGTGTTTTGGCAAAACAGATATAAATCCCATCTTCAATTCCTGCGCTATATACTGATTTAATGAAGTGCACGTCACCAAAAGCAACAGATATGAGCTGCATTTTATTGATCATCGGCTAATTTCAAAATCAGCAAAGACAGCAATAAGGGAGAGCGACAACAGCCCTGGTAGAACATTTCATTTCTTTACTTTTAATGAAGATTGTAGTGTTAAGCGTCTGCGACTTACTTTCACTTTGATTTGCGATAGATTGCGGTGCGTTGGCTTCATGAATACAGGCTCAGATCTGAGGTGATGTGATCGTCATATCGCGTCGGAAGTTTCGGGAGTCTCCCGCATATTGATAGCGTCTCCCTGATGGCCGCAAATGAGTTAAAATCTCCCGGAATCCGCGCATAACATACATAGCGCGCGGCGCGTGCATGGCAGAGAGGGAGTGAACGAGACCTTGCCAATGTGCCAAGCGAAAGCTAGTCGCGCGGTCTCCTATTGTTAATAAGAACTCGATCCAAGGGGCTGTTTACACCTGGTCACAAGTATGTATATATATATATATATATATATATTTAAATATATATAAAAGCAATATATTCGAATAGTAACTTTTGCATTTGAATAGTATTGATTTTTTTTTTTTTTTTTTTTTTTTAATATTCGAATTATATTCGAATTTCGGAATTCGTTCCAACAGCCCTACCAGAGACCCTACATAATTATGGCTAATTCTAATGACGGAAATTGCAATTGCTTGCACAGTATATTTGTGATTTATTTTTGCTTAATTTTTGTGTTGTTTACTGTGAAAATCTACAAATAGTTATTGTTGTTTAGTATTGGTGGACCAAATTAATAAAAAATGTTTTACAAAAATACAGAAACAAAAAGAAACATCTTTTTTTTAGCTAAATGTTTTACATTTATTGATCAATTGACTAATCCAATTTATTTAGTAATCAACACTTAGGTTTTATGTAAACATTTAAATTACACATAAGGCGTTTTATATATAATTATGGTTCTACTCTAATTCGTTGTTGAAACATGAATATTTAAATTATGGCTGGTGTTAACTTGATTTCATGACAGATTTATTTAAACATGCATTAAATACTGACAACAGGTTAGAAATATATATATGAAAATATATCACTCCCCTCGAGAAGTACCCATCATCACCGTTTCTGCCAAAGAACTAAGAATTAATGTTCGATTGCCAGAATTTTGGTTCATCACTACAATTTATTGTTGGTGACATACGGGTGAAACCCCGACCTCTGCCATGAAGACTTCACAATCCCAAAACAAACCGCAAAGTTTCATTTACCCATGGTGTGCCTAAAATGGTGAGTAGTATGAAGCTGCAGACTCGGAGACCTGCATCTACAGTCCCCCTGCACCCAGAGTCCCGCATTCTCAGACCCCTCGTCTGAATTGTATCGGATAAACAGAACTTAAGCCAAAACGTGAGTAGGCTGTCTTCAATTTTATTTAGAGAATCGTAATAGCTCGTTTGATTTATTTTTTAATAAAACTAATTTAGCTAATCGATACAACATAAGAATAGTCCATTTAATATTTGTAAAGGTAGTTTGTAACAAGATTTGAGCCGTTATGTTTCTTCGCCCTCTTTACCCCGAAAATATTTTGATAGCTAACGTTAGCCTTTAACCTCGGACTTTTTTATATGTCATAAATGCTGCAGTTATTTTTACTGCCCATTTTGTGCCCCCATATATCTCAAACCCACAAAGTTGTCCAAAGTTCAAAAACATCTCAAGGGACACTTCTACAGTCAGAGCAGTGCAACATGAATTTGAATTTTTTTTCTTTCTTTTTGAAAGATCATAAGACATGTGCTATCGTATCCAGTACACCATACATCGATGGAGTTGCCCCTTCCGATTCCAGCAACGTATCATTTTATGATTATGCAAAGCGACTTATAAATGAGTTTTTTTAATGCAATTAAAGACGAAAAGTAAAGTCACGAACACAGTTTGTTCTTCCTTTTTTTCTTTACAGTAAGATGATGTTTAGGTGATCATTAAATAAAGTAGCCTACTGAATTGTTTATTATTGGTGTTTTGTCTATTCTGATTTATTTTGCTTCGCATTCAAAATATCAAAAAACAGATTTTGTTATGTTAGCATGGTAATGTTAATTAGACCATTATAGGTTGAACTGAAAGAAAAAGTGGAATTTGAATTTTGAATAAAAAAAATATATATATAAAAAAAAAAAACATTGTAGCAATAAAATATCACAGACTATTTTTCAGAAGATAGTTCAATCTGTAATTGTATCCCTTCCATCAGTAACAATGAGTTTTTTTGGCACCTGCATTAAGCAGGGAACGCAAATATTTATTGGATAATTTATTTGAAGACCGTAATATTGCATCCTATTGTTTTTAATTGCATTTGGATAAGCGTGCACTGTACTCTGTGTGCGGGTGTTATTCGATCTTTTGAACAGCAGGAGGCGCTGTATTCGAAAAATGAGGGGTCTGAGAATGCGGGACTCTCGGTGGGGGACTGTAGATGCAGGCTCCGAGTCTGCAGCTTCATAATATTGAAAATGGTGAGGGTGAGATGGGAGTCATCGGACTGTTGGTTCTTATCGCCCTGCCATAATGTGTGCCAGAATGCTACACATGTATAATTTTATTTATTTTAGTTTTAGTTTTGACCTATTATTGGTTCCTGTTTTTATACATTTGGTGTGAGGAACTCATGCTGCTCTGACGGTACTTCCTGCATCTTTATATCTAAATTCATGCAATGACTGCTCATATTTATCTCAACAGTTCGAATTAGCCAAAGATTTGGACATATAGCTCATATCATATCTTTGTCAGCGTTCCTGTAGCTTTTTTCTTTCAAGAAAGACTATTTAGACTAACACAACAGGAACTTCTGTTTTCTTTTTACTGGACATTGACTTCACGTAGAAGACTCGTACGCTTGTTTTCTCACACTGATTTGGATTCTCTGTTTTGTTTGTGGGATTGCATCTCATTTCATTACTGGTGTACAGACTTGGTTTCTTGCAAAGCACGTAGAATGTTTAATAGTATTAGTAGATTTACATGATCATGTGACAGTGTGTCTTTGCCTAACTTGACTGATTTTTAGAATAGATCTTGAGTAAAAGTGAAAAGGACTTACTTTGTTCCTTGTTTCTGGTAAACTCTTAGAGTGAAATCCCCTTGCAAGAGGGAAGTTCAGCCTTTCCGTATCTTTTTCTCACATCTAACAGATCCTATTTGCATTAGCAACAGAACAATGGCAAGAAAGCACAATATAAGCTTATTTTACATTAAATATTTTAAATCATAAATATTTAATCTACACAACAGGGTGAACTCTTAATTGTTTTTTAATAGTGTTACTAGACACGCACAGCAATCTGTTTCTTAACTCGGTTGCATGATAGCTGAAGTTGCCATGCCACCGTAGTGTATATAAACCAAACATCAGTGATGCTTTTTAGAAGTGAGCATTAGATCATCTTAAGCATCCTTAGCATCATCATGTTAGCCTGAACAGAGTGTTGATGGTTTGTGTGGTGTGCATTTGTCTTGCAGGAGTAGCAGTGGCACAGTCCCGTAGTGTCAGTCATGGTGGCGCTGTCGCTGAAGATCGGGGTGGGGAATGTGGTGAAGACCATGCAGTTCGAGCCCTCCACCATGGTGTACGACGCCTGTCGCATCATCCGGGAGAGAGTCCCAGAGGCACAGCTCGGCCAACGTGAGTTACACCGATGGGGAACTCAGAACCCACCTGTGCTCAAACTTTTGTGCTCCTAACAGTAGATTCGTTTAGCAGGAGTTGGTCTTACACTTCAACAGAAACAAGTTACTGATATCGAAAAGCGGTACAAACATTTCAAAAGCCCTTGTGAACGCCAATGGCCGAAATGTTTACGGCTCACATTAAATTAATCAATTTCACCATGTGTAAAAAAACACACGAAAGAACGAAAGAAAAAAAAGGATTCCTTGTCCGTGTGAGAAGATTCCAGCGAGTAGCGATAGTTATATGATATCTATAAGACATAGATGTTGCCCCATTCCTCAAATCAGATCAGTGAATATTAATTTGCCATTCAGTGTAAATCTTCCTATTTTCCCACATTTAAGACATTCAATGTTGTGTATGTTTTTTCATAAACACTTCTTAATTTATAGCCTACAGCTGTCATCGGCAGCAACACTAGGAAAATTGTCCATTTTGGCTAAAATCCCAACATAATATCTCTGATTTTGGTTTCCCTGTTTAGTATTTGCTCCACCCGAAATTCTCTTCCCTCCAAAGAGTGGAAAAAAGCACCCTAAACATACCACAGAAATCAAGTGTAAGTGCACTGTGTGTTGTGCGGAGCTGTAATGGGCCAGTATCAGGGTGCGGCTGGGTCCCAGCTGTCCTCAGAACCGCTCTACATACTTGTCTTAACTTGTGAGTCATTCGTCTCTTTGACCGACTGCTCTCGTCCAAACTCAACAGCTTATGTGGAATGTGAAACAGTCTTAAATAGCCCGTTTGTCAGTGTTGCCACACTACGTTTGGAAGACACCATCTAATCCCAGAGAGAAGCTCTACATATTTCTTGCCATCACCATTTCAAAGTTTTAGTCTTAAACCCTATTCGCACGGGATTAGTATTATCTGGTGACATGTAGTAATTTGTAATAATTGCGGAGTTTGTCTGAGATCTTAATCCCGTGCGAATCGGCCATGTCTGTAATTTGTAAAGTAAAAATTCCCTCGCAAATTACCTACTATATTTCGCCGAACATCGAGGTCCTGTGATAATATTAGTCCCGTGCAAATCGACATCTCTGTGATTTGGCCGGATCGTATATCATCTTTTCAAGGTTTTTGTTTCATCTGTGCCTTTTTATCCTTCTTTTGCGAAGAATAGAGGCTGAGTTGGAGTGTTTTGATAGTATTTTGGGTGCGGGGTCATATTTTCCGCGCTATAAGGCGCACTTAAAAGCCTTTAATTTTCTCAAAAAAACGACAGTGCGCCTTATAATCCGGAGCGCCTTATATATGGATCAATTGGTTAACAATGCTCCGCGTTATTAAATTCGCCCGCGAACTTGCGCTCGTGTCCATCCTATGCCCGCTCTGTCACACGGCCAGTTCAACTGGTTCAACCTCGTATAAATTAGGTTATGTGTGTAAGTAACGTGTCCGCTCACCAGCGCTCACTCTAAACAGGCGCACACGAACAGACACACTGTCCCCGGCGCGCTCGTGCGTCACAGAATGTTCATAAAGCGCTCCCCGTTCACATGTAAGCGGGTCGTCTCATTCAAAACAGCCAGCTGTTGCTGTCAGCGAGCCGCCGCACATTGAATAACGACAAGACATTTCATCATATCCACGAGATAAGTCGGTAAATTCGAGTAAAATCACAGGCTTCGCTTATCCCGTGTGAATGCGCCATTATAGTCTCTATAGTTTACATAAACTGAGTTGACAATCCCTTGAGGGCAAAAATTCTAAATGTTTTTGAAATCTAAACGGTGTCTCAAGTGGTTGAAACTTGTAACACAGTCAATGTCCAGTTTGAAGTTTTTTCCAAGAGCCTCAACTCCAATTTCAATACCACAGTAAAAACAACTAGTTCAAATATTATGAAAAAAAAGACAAGTAAACAGCACTAAAACAGTAATAAAATATGAACATTGAGCCCTACTTTTTGTAAGTGGAATGGTCCAAAATTCATCAAGTTAAACCACCAAAGAGTTGTAGCATTTAATGATATATTTATTCTAATAAATGTTATTATTTATTTAATTTAGTTTGGCTGGCCGTTTGATTGACTACCGCAGTGTGCACAAAGGAACTTGCACAGAGCTGAGATAAGCTGCAATTTTGCAATTTTTCAAGAGTACATATTACATTCCTCTCATGAGTTTGGACATGTGTCTCGAAATGCTTCTTCGATGTGTTTCAACTGACATGCATTTTTCTGGTTATTCTTTAAACTTAAAGCAAACAGTTTTGTCAGCATTTACTCCCCCTCATGTCATCATTCCTAGGCCCTAATAAAATCTTTATTCGGTGTAAGACGTAAGGAGAATTTCCAAGCTTTTCTTGTTCACAAAAGAAGTTGATGATGATTTATACTGTCAACTTCCATAAAGGGACAAAAAACAACCATAAGGCTGTGTGTCCACCAAAGCGTTTTTCTACGCGCCTAGCATATGTTTTCAATGGGAGCGCCGTGTTTTTTTAAACGCCTTGAGCGTAATGAGGCGCTGAGCGTATTTTTTATTTTTATTTTTTCACGCTGAAGTGCCGAGCGCCCAGCATTTTTACTGGTCGCCGGGAGTTGAAAAATGTTCAACTTTGGATAAAATGCAGCGCTCATCACTGTCACTTTTTACCCAGCCGTCCAATCACAGTGGAAGAGGGGCGGGACTAATACCACACCGACCAACTGTCACAACATTTTCTGTACAACATCAACCAGCAGAGCTAACCAAACGAAATTGATGAAAAATAATTTTTTGTATGAAACAAATTATCTGATTATTTTTACAAATTATTTCTCACCGGAAAAAACGCTGTGCTGCCAAAACGTTCTCCAGCGCCCAAAGCACGGCGTCTTCAGCAGAGTGTCTGGCGTTTTCAGCTAGCTAAAAACGCTTTGGCGGACACACGGCCTATGGATGCCTTCACACAGAACATGTTTTTGCATTCCACTGCGCTGCTTTTCCATTGTTTCTCTGTGTGAACACAAACAGACACACATCTTTAGCCGTTGCACTCGCATCTCGCATCTTTTGCAGTTTTCCGCACATGACACAATCTTGTTTTATTTTTTATTCCACTTTGCATCTGACGTTCTGATGTTGTGTCAGAAAAAGGAAGTGCGTTAGGAATGATTCAGAAAATGGCCAGTTAATAATGCACCCTCTGATCTTGACGTTCTTGACCACACACTATCGCTACTGTCTATTTGCAGCCAGTGACTATGGCCTGTTCCTGTCGGATGAAGACCCAAAAAAGGGCATCTGGCTGGAAGCAGGCAAAGCTCTGGACTACTACATGCTGAGAAACGGGGTGAGTGTAGAATATTTCATCAACTTTAAATTGTTCAGTGTGAGTGGAATCTCTTTAAGTTAAATGTTTTTTGTCTAGAAATTACAAATGAGTGAAAAAAATAAATAAAAATTAAAGTTGTGGTATTCATGGGGGATGATTACATAATGCAATGGGACTGATTTGATTTTTTTTTTTAAATCAGTCCATGCTATTTTAAGTACCTGTAACTGGTGACTGTAACATTGCTCTTGCAACAGCAAGCTTTTTTATCAGTACATACTGACTGATAAAATGTCATTTTAAATTACATAAACATCTGTCAAATAATTAATCATAGTCATTCAAAATTGACCCTTATCTAAGAGATGAATAACACTTGTGTAGATAATATGCTGGATTTGATATAAAGGATATTTCATAAGAACATGTTTTCTTCAGGACACTCTGGAGTACAAAAAGAAACAGAGACCCCTGAAGATCCGCATGTTGGATGGGACTGTGAAAACAGTTATGGTGGATGACTCAAAAATTGTCAGTGACATGTTAATGACCATCTGTGCCAGAATAGGTAAGTTTATGCCCATATGACAAACCAGTCCTAAAAATGAACTCTAATCTGACTGCTTTTTAGTTATTTTTAGGCCAGAGCTTTCCTGCTTTTGGTGACACATTATTCTGATGGTCCACTGACTATAAGTAACTTTGCTACTATATGTCAATCAGCAGTTATTAGAGTATTAGTAGACTCTCTGCCTAATATCTGCTAACACTTTATTTTGATGCTCCTTAACAGACACATTGAAAATGCAGTGTGGTCCCAAACACTTGGCAAGCTTAGGGCTGTGCCGGTAAACTTGACAACCGCACCACGTGGTGGCTGAGTAGCACCGGCGGTGGTCCGCCAAAACACATTTTTTATATGCGAATGCTCTTTTACATTAATTTTATGACATGAGTGAAGCACAAAGCTTTGTTTACAAAAAGTTAGCAATTAAATGTTACATCGCAGCCATGGAAACATTTGGATTCATGATGTATGAGAGAGTTTTGCGTGAGCCCATAAATTTAAGCTTTGTCAGCTTTGAATACTGGTTTGCGATCTGGTCATCCGATTATCAGCAAATTAAACAATATTCCATATAGAAAGCTTGAATTGTCTTCATCAAAACAAAAAGAAACAGACTAGCCTATTCTTTGCTTATGTAGGCAAATTGGTATGAAATGTGCATTTCTCTCTGCGAATAGGTACGTTCATCTCTGTGAAGATGACGAGTCGGTATTGTCAACTTAATCTTTGCAGCCGACACTGACACAGAAAACACTAGTTTATTAATAAACGATTAAAATGTCTCCTTGCTATATTTGACATATTCATCATTTTTACTTTTGCCGGTTCTTTGTGACAGCTTTTATGTGCATTATTGGCAGCATCACCCTCTGGTTACAACGCATCAGCACCGAAAACATTTTATTTTAGAGAGTAATCACACAACCTGTTTGATATTCTATAATTAAAACAACTAATCGAATATTAAAAAATCTCCTGCATGGAATCTCTTGTTTCTTTTCTCAAATCATCACTCATGTCCCACCTATTTTCGAAGGGGATTATAAATGTTTCTTCCTTGGTTCGATTTTAATTAAGCTTATTATATTCGTATAATTTATTGTGGTAAAGTAGAAAAAAGCTGTTGGATAGATAAGCCCACATTTTACTTGCATGGCAAATTATTTTTAACACAGTTTGTGCTTGTTATTTGACATGGTAAGGCATGTCAAGTTTATTTGTAAAGCGCGTTTCACACACGCTGTTTTGATTTCTCTAGCAGCACAAAATCAAACATAGCCTAAATGCCTTAAATGCCTTAATGCCTTAAAATAAAATTCGCTCTTCATACTTACAACAAGTAGAAAACCTGAAGATATCAGAAAAGAGATTGATGGTCTCTTTCCTGCCCGTGTCCCACATGCTTGATCCCTCTCAAAGCGCAGTAAATATAAAACGAAAGTTAAAAAAAAATAAATTTAATTTTATTATATTATTTAAGTTACCATTATTTACTGATATGTATTTATTTCAATGATTTACAGGCTTTATTGTGTTGTTTTTTTGATGGAATTGCTCAAATAATCATTACATTTTTTTTTCTTTCACTGTCACAGCCTTAGACAAACTATTCTGTTCACAAAATGTTTTAGACCCCATTTCCAACTGTATTTAACACTGATCGCTTGTAATTTGATGACCAAAACACATCTTAATACCAAGTAATGACAAGGCCCGTGTGACTTGGATGATTATCCTGGTATCCAGTGTAGATAGAGAAAAATAGCGGTCTGATCACTGAACCCTGTGGTACCCCAGTGTTAAAGGGCATTCAGTGAGCACATCAAGCTAATCCAGCTGACCTGGTAAGACCTGCTATAGCTATGTTTAATATAAACCAGGGTTACACTTAATTTCCATGGTCCACTTTAGACATTATACTAACTATAAATAACTTTGTGACTGCACTGCATTTTTTGTGGAAACACACTGTTAGTCTTGAATACACACCAAGAGTTTCCTAAGACTATATCTACTGTAAATGTCATGCAGGACAATGATTATTGTAGGTAAAAATGGTCTTTAGAGGTTTAATTGTACTAATATGACCGTTGAGAAACAGTTTGAATACACTGAGGTAGTAAAACACTTCTGATTTCTCAGGCATCACAAACTATGACGAGTACTCACTGGTACGTGACGTGGGAGAGGAAAAGAAGGAAGAGACCATGGGAACACTGAAAAAAGACAAGACCCTCCTGAGGGATGAGAAGAAAATGGAGAAACTCAAACAGAAACTTCACACAGATGATGAGCGTATGTCTCATTCTGCTCACCATGAATAAAACAAATATTGGTTTATGTTGTTTGCTAGTTTAGAAGGTCATCAGTACAGTACATATTACATTCATATAGTAGATGACACATATTATTAACTTGTTGACTATACACTATACCTGTCAAATGTTTGTACACACCTGTTCATTATTCTTTATTACCGTTGTAGTGTAAAAGGAAAGCTTTCAAAACAATAACATAAAACAAACAGGATCATGGGAGTTTTGTAGTTACCAAATGTATATTCTCACATCATTGGATTCCTGTTTCCTGCTTTTCTTCACTGTATACTCCATGTAATCCATTAAAAAATATAATTCAACTTTTAGTTTTGTAAAGAAATTCAGGTGTGCATTTGGAATCCAGTTGAATTTGCTGATGTCAGAATTGTATTTTAACACGTATTCAGTGAATTGGTTGGATCATGGGCGTACGCTGCGAGAGCAGGGTGTCGAGGAGTTTGAGATGCTGCTCCTCAGGAGAAAGTTCTTCTACTCGGACCAGAATGTGGACTCCAGGGACCCTGTACAGCTCAACCTGCTCTATGTGCAGGTAAGGGCCACAGAATGCCACCTTTACATCATAATCATGTCCCTGTGCATCTGTAACTCAATGATATCTCTACAACGTGCTGGGGAGTTTATCAAATCTCACATTTGTCAAATTTCTGAGTTGGGTAAGCTTGTTTGCAGATGTGTTGCATGGTTTTTATCCTCAGTGGCAGGACGTTCTGTCAATGTTTCTGTGGCATTATAGAGGGGAAACCCTCATTCACAATGAAATGTCATAAGTCTAAAATCCTGCTAAATGTATGTTAAACATCAAATATGGTCTGATTGTATGGTGCTGCGTCGTGCATATTTTCTGCTTTCACTGTGGACTGACAAAATACTAAAAAATGTTTCACACACTGCCTGGTTCGCTATATCAGGTTGTTGCTAATTTTGTTCAGATTCAGTTGCACTTTTGTACAATGTTATTTTTTTTTGTATTCCAGGCCCGTGATGACATCTTGAACGGCTCCCATCCCGTCTCCTTTGATAAGGCCTGTGAGTTTGCCGGATACCAGTGCCAGATCCAGTTTGGAGACCACAATGAGTCTAAACACAAGCCTGGATTCCTTGAGTGAGCGCTTCACATTTTTATTTATCCTTACAAGGGCCCACAGCAACAACCTGCACCAGGGCCCCGGATACCATAGCAAAATCAAAAGCAGTGCTCCAATGCGGAGCTCGTTCAGCACAAGGGGTTGATTTTCAACATACTATGATTTGAAATATTTGCATAAATTCTTTCTACATTATTCTTCCTCTAAAATCATGGTTATTACATCACCAATTGCTAGCAGTGTTACTTTTCCCTCATCATATTCTCCTAAACATGGTGGCCATGGTGCCTCTATTTTTCATCTAGTCTTCATTAACATTTTCATCAGTGACTTCATTGACGAGATTAGCAGTCTCTATGACACTCTTTCACTTGTTGAGCTTCGGTGATGATTAATTACATATAAACTCAAAACAAAAGCCTTAAAGTTTATCATCTTGTATTGGAAAAGTAAAAACATTAAATGTTGATGACTAATCTTTTAAAACACTGCGAAGTGATCAAACTAAATTTTATAAAAATCACCTCAAAATCAGTCAAATTGGCTGATTACAGCGACTCATTTAAACACTTCATCTGTTGCCAAAATTATACAAATAAAAAAAAAAGATCAGTCAAGAATGGAAATTGTTGAAAATATTAAAATCAAGAATGGCAGAATCAGAATGCGTAGTAAAATATCTGTCAAAACAAACACTTGTTAAAGGATGTTCACTGTAATTTGCATTTAATCACATAAATAAAAACATTGACAGCCCTGTTCACTTGCCAGCACAACCTGCTAAATTCACTTGTCCAAACTGCTCTAATTCTCCAAAATCATTAGGTAATTCTTGCTTTCTATCTGTCTCATCCAGTGTGAAAGAATTCTTGCCAAAAGAGTACGTCAAGAACAAGGGCGAGAAAAGGATCTTCCAGGTATGGTTATGCAGGTTATGTCTGATGCATTATGGGCCCTGTTTTTCATACCCATGTTAGGTGTAGAACTATGTGCTATATGTAAATTTTAGGGGCTCCACCAGCAGTTTTTCTATTCCCAGTCTGGCAACAGCAATATAAATGAAGACGACCGTCGGTCCATTCTTGGCCTGCACAGTTTATTCAATCCAATAATTCCTAGATGCTTGTATGAGAATCTTCCTTTCATCTGCCCAGCATATGTGACGTATAGCACTGGGCTTAAAACATACTGCTCAAAAAATATATTTACCCCGTTTTGTGTAGTCTTTTTAGCCTGTGTCTGTAGAGGTCTATAAAATGAATTGTTAAGTGAAGTGAAATTGAATTAAATTGTCATGATAAACCCTTCTCTTTAAGGCACACAAAAACTGCCAAAACATGACCGAGATTGAAGCCAAAGTCAGCTACGTCAAACTAGCCAGATCTCTGAAAACGTACGGAGTGTCCTTCTTCTTAGTCAAGGTAACAAACTCTCTCGATGTTTGAACTCTAATATGATTAACTGGCACAGTGTAGTCCTGCCTCCTTGTGCTAATGGCAACGTCTGTTCATTTACAGGAAAAAATGAAAGGAAAGAATAAACTTGTGCCACGTTTGTTGGGCATCACTAAAGAGTGTGTGATGAGAGTGGATGAGAAGTCCAAAGAGGTGATACAGGAGTGGAGTCTGACCAACATCAAACGCTGGGCAGCTTCTCCCAAGAGCTTCACCCTGGTACCAACACACTCCTTACACACACATACTCACACACACACACACACACACACACACACGCTTTCTGTGGTGTTCTCTTTGTGATTTCTTCAGTCTCTTTAGGGTCAGATTGTAATAATTAAAAAGTTAGTTCACCCAAAAATGATAATTCTGTCATCATTTACAGCCTCATGTCGTTCCAAACTCATCGTTCAAGACTTTTATTCATCTTTGGAACACAAATGAAGATATTTTTTAATATTTCATCATGTATGTCCAACACATTCTCATCCCAAAGCGCCATATACAACGCTTTTGCAAAAGCGTAAATATCCAACGCACATGGCACCCTTTAACGTCTAATGAGACGCTTCGGTTATGGTTAAGTTTAGGTATGGTGTAGGGTAAGGGTTAGACCACTAGGGGGCGCCTTCTGCCCAAATATATCTGCGTCTCATTTCACGTTAAAGGGTGCCATGTGCGTTGGATATTTACGCTTTTGCAAAAGCGTCCTATATGGCGCTTTGGGATGAGAACGGGCTCGTATGTCCATTCTGTGAAAGTGTGACATCATGTGATGTTTTCTCGAAGAGCATTTGGGCCAGATTTACTAACCGCTTCGACCAGTGCAAACCCTCTTTTGGCGTTAAACTACTGTCAAGATTTACCGTTTAGCGCTAATAAGGAGTGGACAGGGTTATTTTCGTGGCTGAACTTGTTGCATAAGCATTTGTAGGAGTTTCCCTTTCAGACGCAAAATTTATGAGAGGAGACTATTTAAATGAATCATGCTAGGGGATTTACCAAGGTTTGCGCTAGTGAATTTACTGGTGTTTGCGCCATTATTTACCACCCAAAAAAAGCACGTCTTAAACTAGCGTTGGTCATTATGGAAATGATCCGTCTGCGTTTATTTTGCGAGTCGTCAGTAGAACTTTTGGGATTGAGATTTCATGCTATATTGCCCTGTTTTAATCTGGCCCTTATTCTCTTAAAATTCCAGAAGGTACTGCAATGGCTTTGGCCGACAAAAAAGTTTGTGAATCCCTTGTTTAGAGAGTGAAGTCTATGATCTGTTTTTTGACAGTAGAAAAAAAACTGCTTCTAAGAAACAGCCTTCAGTGTTCATAAATGAAGTGTAACTTGCATCATAAACTTAATTATAAGAGTTTCTTGTGTAATTGTGCCCTTGATGTCAGAGCCAAAAATATTTCATGACATGTGAATCAAACCTCTTGTCGACAGTGATTTGAATCATAAGGTAGGAACATAAAGTAATAAAGTAATTTGAACTATTCACTGGAAACATCACAAAACTATTACAGGACAGCACACTCTGCACAAAGGATAGCTAGAAAACAGATAACAAAAAGGACAGGAACTACAGTATACAGTTCCCTAGTTTGGCTTTATATTTGTGCTTGCCCGGTTTCAGATTAAGCCAGGATTTAGGCCATAGTTCGATTAGGACATTTAAGTAGCTTTTAAAAGTGCCTTAAAAAACATCACTGATGTGCATCTTGAGACAAAACAATGGCAATATTTTAAGATATGCTTTCAGTTAATACAGCTCAAACATGCATTTTAGTCCAGGACTAGGCTTAAAGGGGGCACTTGGCAACTATTTCAACTTAATAAAACCATTTAGAAATCACTTGAATGGTTCAATAACCTGTTCTGTAGAGAATAGTGGCTTTCCTCGCTCCCCCCAGCGTTTCCAGGCAGAAAACCTACCTTGCAACATGAGGACTAATGTCCCGGTCAGTTGGAAATAGAAGTCTCGTGAGAAGTGAGAACGAGCGAGAAACACAAATTGCTTTATGGCAATTTGACATAATTCTATGATACGGTGTATGATGTATTACCCACTTGGTATACACAGCTCCACAAGATAGAGTTGACCGGCTCCGATAATAACACATGCACATGAGCAGCGGTAGAAAGCGGGAGGAAGGCGCCGCAAGTGAGTTTCTTTATGACAATGACTACGTTTACATGAAGCCAATTTTTGGGTTATGGTCGGGTTAAGGTCACTATTCGGGTTTCTGAAACATTAGGAATAACCCGTTTCCATGCGTGAGCAGAGAGAGTTTCTTCTGTATACATGGAATTGCAATATTCCGATGTAAACGGCGAAGCGCTGTTAGCGTCTAGACGTACGGACAACCTTAAGACGCAATATGCGTCATTTCCAATTCTTCTTCCTGTATTCAAAGACAACAACAACAGCAGCACACGGATAATGAATAGTTCGGGGCAGATAGCGATCGTCTTTGTTTGCGCTTTGATGCTGGTCACGTTACTGACCTCGCTCCAAAATTGTGCTGTGCTGTGTCTCGCCATGTTTACTTCCGGTATACTGCACGCGGTTTTTTGTATGCGCCGAGAATTTTCTCTACTC
This sequence comes from Pimephales promelas, assembly GCF_988280905.1. Lineage (NCBI taxonomy): Eukaryota > Metazoa > Chordata > Actinopteri > Cypriniformes > Leuciscidae > Pimephales > Pimephales promelas. The sequence continues at coordinate 17,520,633 of NC_142791.1, forward strand.
AAAAGACCAAGATTCCTTGCGAATAGAACATGCGCAGAACACCAATCCATATGGGGATATGCTGATACGCGTTTACATGACCAAAAATTCGAGTTAGAAAAGGGTTACCCCTGGTATAACATCCCGGTTTTTAAAATCCGGGTTATGAGCCTATTCGCGTTTTTGCCGGTGTTTACATGGCCGTTCGCGACCGGGTTATTGCTAATATCCCGGTTTTGAACGGGTTATTGGCTGCATGTAAACATAGTTAGTGTTGTGAAATATACACCCCACAGCTGTAGGGGGTGCTGATGAGAACACATGCCACAACAAAAGTGAAATCAGCGAAGAACTGACTAGAGTTGCCAAGTGCCCCTTTAAAGGGTTTGTTCACCCAAAAATGAAAATTAAGTCATTAATTACTCACCCCCATGCTGTTCCAACCCCGTAAGACCTTCATTCATCTTCGGAACACAAATAAAGATATTTTTGATTGAATCTGAGAGCTGGATCACTCTTCCATTGGCTTCCTAAGGGACTGGCTCTTGACGGCCCATAAAGTCATTAAAGAAAAGGTTTAAATATTCCATGTGCCTACAGTGGCTCAATTATAAGTTTATCAAGCGACGAGACTACTTTTTGTGCGAAAAAAACATAAATAACGGCTTTATTCGACTATTCCATTACTTCCTTATGGGCGCATGCGCGAGAACTGAGACGAGGACGATCTCCTTCGACTACTTCTTGTTACCGGCTGCTCACCGCTTAGGAGTATTACCCCCCCCTACCGTATAAGATGATGTGCTGATATAGCTGGAAGCGCAAAACTTTCTGTTTATAAGCAGAGGAAGATGCGCGCTGTACATACGCTTTTCAATTAGCGTATTTTCCGCACTACAAGGTGCACTTAAAAGCCTTTAATCTTCTCAAAAAACGACAGTGTGCCTTATCATCATCTTATACGGTAGGGGGCGGTAAAACTCCTAAGCGGTGAGCAGCCAGTAACAAGAAGTGGTCAAATGAGAACGTCCTCGTCTCAGTTCTCGCGCATGCGCCCATAAGGAAGTAATGAAATAGTGGAATAAAGCCGTTATTTATGTTTTTTTCGCACAAAAAGTATTCTAGTCGCTTGATAAACTTATAATTGAGCCGCTGTAGGCACATGGAACATTTAAACATTTTCTTTAATGACTTTCTGGGCCGTCAAGAGCTAGTCCCTTAGGAAGCCAATGGAAGAGTGATCCAGCTCTCAGATTCAATCAAAAATATCTTTATTTATGTTCCGAAGATGAACGAAGGTCTTACGGGGTTGGAACAGCATGGGGGTGAGTAATTAATGACTTAATTTTCATTTTTGGGTGAACTAACCCTTTAAGCCTGGTCTGTGAAATCGGGGGCTACTGTTTTTATATAAAACAGGGTTCCCCAAACTCGGTCTTGGAGGGCCACTGTCCCTGCAGAGTTTAGCTCTAACCCTGATCAAACACACCTACCTGTGCGTTTCTACTGATCCTGAAGACCTTGATTAGCTGGCTCAGGTGTGTTTGATCAGGGTTGGGGAGCTAAACTCTGCAGGGACAGTGGCCCTCCAGAACCGAGTTTGGGGAACCCTGATATAAAAGAATACACAGCTGCATAAAATTGATGTAATTGCATGTTTTCTTGTTGTGACCAGCCCCATAAAGTTAATTTTTCAATATTTAACGTGTTCCCTTTCTGCGATTTCAGGTAAACACATGACCTGTTTAGTTTTAAAATGATTTATGTGTTTTAATGTAACATTTTTGTGCTTTTAATTCAGTATTTGGTTTTAATCAACTTGCAAACCCCTGCCGTCCCCTTTGGAAAACGTGATGCTCAATGATACCTTGAATTAGTTCCTGTTTGATGTAATGAGCTGTAAAGCTGAAGCAGTGCAGAACGCTGGCTCCATGAAGAGGGAAGAGAGATGTGTTTTTGACCTGATGTTAATGCATAGAGCGCAGCAGTAATTCAGGATTTAGACTCGACGACTTGATCATGTTAAAGCCAGATCGATTCAATAATTACTCAACTGTTTCCTCTGTCCTCCAGCTCTTTGTAATGGCATACTCAGACAAACTCAATACTGTACTATTTTCTTTCTTTTTTGATCTATTCTGTGACTGCTTTGTAATTTCATCATAAATATTAAGTGTTCAACTAAACCTGAGATGATATTTGCTCATTTTATTCAGCCTAATGAATGAATGCACATTATAACAATAATAGCAATGCAAAATAAGGGAGGACTGATTCCCAGCATGCACTTCTGCAAGATTCAATCATCCACACTTCTGTGACGGGTTTTAAAGTTTGATGTCTTATTTACACTGTGATTTATGTTTTTTTGTTGCCCTTCTGAGTTTCATGTCTTTCTTCTTCAGGACTTTGGAGACTATCAGGATGGTTACTATTCTGTTCAGACCACTGAAGGAGAACAGATCGCACAACTTATTGCTGGTTACATTGACATCATTCTCAAAAAGGTAATATGCCATGATCAATGTTAAAATATCATGAGATGCCTGACAACTCATCTGTGATTTCACATATTTATTAGACTCACAAGACAAATCTCTGGAGTAGTCTGAATTAGGTGTTTACAACAATTGTTGTACGTTTTGGAGGAATACAGTTAATAAACAGTTTTTTTTTCTTATCATATCAGTCTTATTTTTCACGGGCATGTATCGTGTCCATGTGAAACCGCTTCCGCTGGTTCTCTGTTATGAGGAATTTCTCAACAAACCTTGATGTTTGACCATTCTAGAGAAAGACACAATCTCCTCTGGAAACAGTGCTTCATTCAGGTCCTTCTCTTCCTCAATTCACTGAAAACCTCTTTATCTGCAGAAAAAGAGCAAAGATCACTTCGGCCTGGAGGGCGATGAAGAATCAACCATGTTGGAGGATTCAGTGTCTCCCAAAAAGTGAGCCTCTTTGATAGTTAATTGGGGTGTTGTTTGGTGGTGCAGTGAGTCACGTCACAAAAACACAGGAGCTGTTTCCCTGTTATAAGTCTCAGTTGTGGCATTAGGTCTGATTGTATTCTGCTTCAGGTCCACAGTTCTCCAGCAGCAGTTCAATAAGGTGGGGAAGGTGGAGACGGGCTCTGTCGCTCTGCCCGCCATCATCCGCTCTGGGGCCGGGGGTCCAGAGAGCTTCCAGATGGGCTCCATGCCTCAGGCCAAACAGCACATCACCAGCGGGCAGATGCACAGAGGACACATGCCCCCTCTGGTCAGATATACACATGCACAATAACACCTTTAAACCAAACAAAAGTATTTCAGGAGCGACTCTGTTCTGAAGGCTTATTGTTGTCATTACTCTTCCTGTCTTGTCTGTGTGATGTTGGTTTGGGCTGTTCGGTGAGGTGTGTGTTTTCTGTTTCTGTTGCAGACATCAGCTCAGCAGGCTTTGACTGGCACCATTAACTCCAGCATGCAGGCGGTGCAGGCAGTTCAGGCGTCTCTTGATGAGTTTGATGCCTTGCCTCCACTGGGCACAGATGCGGTGAGATGCATTATTCATAGGAATATTTATTTTAAATGTCTCAATTACTTTTTCATTTTGCAGTGGTGTGTGCTTCAGGCTTTTTTTGACCCCGGTGAAACGTAAAAACGATAAAAATAAAAAAAAAAGGTTAAAAAAAATTATATATTATTTGTATATTTTTATGGAACTTAAAAATGTTTGTGTTTTCGGGTTAAATTTGACCCGGGGTATTTACTTTAAAAACATTAATCCAGCCAGTCTAGTCAAAAATAGTCTAAACTTGAATCAGAATGAAACAGTAATAGACCATTTCACAAGATGTAAACAACACTGGTCCAGAAACACTTCCCGTTTCAGTTTGTAACTGTTTTCTTTATTTCACATGTAAAGAAAACATCTTAAAGATGTTTGTTTAACTTTTTGATTCAATTTTAAATGTTCTGTTGGTTGTATTTTATCCCAGCTTTTATGTAGTGTTAAAAAACTGAAACAGGAAGTGCTTCTGGACCAGTGTTGTTTACATCTTTTGAAATGGTCTATAAGGAAACAATATGACTTGTGCACTAAATCAAGCTGAATCTTTTTTTAAATGCTCATGACAGACAAACTATTCTCTGCCATTTTGTATTTTTCACCCGGCATCTGCATAAAGTTGAGTATTTCTCATTTGTTGGACGAGCTCCACTCATTCTCAAAGCTGTTGTGAATCCCACAATTCACAGCGGGAGTGTGAAGCTTGGCGTATATAGGAATGAATTGAAAAGGCCCGCTCACTCTGCACCAGTAGACACGTATCTTATTATGATATCAACTAGACAAGCATTTACCAATTAAATGCTCAAAATCAAAAGAATAGCATTTTTGACTCTTGTTTTTTGCTTAGTCTGGAGGTTAAAATACTTCAGATTTTTACTTTGATTCTGGACTGAAATCGTTCTATGCCAGTGGTGGGCAATTAGAGTCCAGCTTGAGCAGCTGGAAACATCTGCAGGGTTTTGGAAAGATGTTTGAGAGGTTCGTATTAAATGGTGCGTGGCTGACCACAAAAAAAATTAAAACGGAAAATAAAAATTACGTATATGCAGAAAGTGAAATTAAAAATATGAGCTAAATGAATTATAAGAAAGAAATGTACAAAAGCTTTGGGCCAATCCAAGTCTGAATGCGAAGATGTATTGCACATAACGTGTATGATGTTGCTGTAAAGTGATGCATGCATATGCTTTGTATATGTTTTAAATATTCTCTCTCTAACATTTAGGCATCTCAAGCATGGAGGAAGAACAAAATGGATGAGTCCAAACATGAGATTCACTCTCAGGTGGACGCCATCACTGCGGGAACTGCCTCCATGGTCAATCTGACTGCAGGTGACACACTCACAGTAACACAAGCCATTCTGCCTGTTTCAGCATGCCTTTATCTTCGTCAGTTGGGGATCAAAAGACCACTTACTAAACAGGGCAAATTAGAGTTCAGATAATATCATTCCATGTTAATGAATACGAGTGGAGGAAATTCTCTCCCTTCTTGTGCTCTCTGTTCTCTTCGGTTCCTCCTAGCAGTTATGTGCATCATGTCACGCATTTACTTAAAAGTAAAAGTACAAAAGTTCTTGTTAAAAGTAAGAAGTACTTAGTGATGAATGTGGGGGATGTATAATATACTAGACACACAGAGAGCTTTAATAGGATAGGATACAGCTCAGTCTGACATCATTATGAATTATAAATTGTCAAGTAGCCAGCACTAGTCAATAAGGAAGATTATGCAGAAACTTAATATCTATTGATCTGTAAGAAAACATTTTATTTTATTACAAAAACTTGCCATGCACTGATAACTGCTACTGATAATTATTTATAATTCAAATGTGCACATAAGTGAAAATAACAAAATATACTTCTGTAAATAGTATATAGAAATGAGGAAAAACAAATATAAACATACAATATATAAACAGATGTCACAAGGTGTCAACATTATAAGAATGCTAAGCAGTCATACCAGTTTAACATCATTTTAAAGCGCTACGACAGCGGGGAAGATGCATGGGATTAATTTGCGTTGTTTTAACAATATGTTTAATTTTTACCTAAAAACCCTTGTACACATTCAAGCATTTCATACAGTGATCTTGAACAGCAAGACAGCCCTTTTACAGCAGATTTAGTTCACAAAAAACTGACCTACCTTTGTGACCTAGCCTAAATATTAAATCCTAAAATTCGGCATTCGTAACGCACGTTTCTCATGTAAAATCAATGTCAGAGGATCTCCTGTTCTTGGCTCATCTTGATAGTCTGTTGAATTCAGTGAATTGTAAACTGGAGACTCGCTTTGACCGGATCATTTGAATCAGTGAGTTGTTGACTCGAGAACAGATGCAACTGGATAGCTCCACCGCTATTGCGTCTCTGAGTGGGCGACGATTTCTTCAGTTAAAAATAACGAGAAAAGACAAATCCAAAATGTAAATCCACCACTTCAAACACCACAAATATGACTACTGCAAACCTTAGTAAATCTCTTAGTAAAAGCTCAGCCACAAACTAATAACTGTAAAGTGTCTTCAGTAAATCCTGACAGTAGTCCCGACCCACAAAGTTTAGTGATTTGATGGTTTGTCTCTCAGGTGACCCAGCAGAGACGGACTACACCGCTGTGGGCTGTGCCGTCACCACCATCTCCTCCAACCTGACGGAGATGTCAAAGGGTGTCAAGCTGCTGGCGGCGCTGATGGAAGACGAGGGGGGCAACGGCCAACAGCTGCTGGGAGCTGCTAGGAACCTGGCGTGTGCCGTGTCTGAAATGCTCAAGACCGCTCAGCCCGCCACTGCTGAGGTATTACCTCACGATATCTTGTCACAACATGGGATTGGGAATGTTGCATGTAGCTGATGTGGGGCATTCGTTGGTCTGTTAGTAGTAGGAGTGGGAAGGGTGATTCAGATTCCTTAACATTTCCCATAAGAGTTATTTTAGTAGTTTTTTGAAGAAAATACTGCTGTAATATTGACAGTTATGATGTCTTCAGCCACGACAGATCCTTCTGCAAGCAGCAGGTAATGTGGGTCAGGCCAGCGGTGAACTCCTGCAGCATATCGGAGAGTCCGACTCGGATCAGCACTTCCAGGTGTGTGACACACACTCACTCACTCACTCTGCCTGCTGCTACACACACTGTGACTGTAGTGCATTAACCTGTGTTCTCATCAGTCTGTAGGTACAGCAGCGTTCACACACTCCAGACGGACACGCTATAGTCAAATGCTGGTAACAATGCATAGAAAGAACAATTAATATCCACCAGCCAATCATACTAATGTGTCTGTAATGACATATAGTGATCATTACCAAATCAATGATTCAATGATCACGGTTTGACCTGGATCATAATGTTAGTTGTATAGACATCTCATAGTCATAATTGTAGGGTGTTGGATCATGGTGTGGTGACGGGTCATTCTCAGAAAATCAATCAACAGCACTGTTTCTCTGCATGAGAGATTTCATCATTTAATTCAGATCTGTAACCATTAGTAATGTCTTAAATTCCTTTTGAATTGGTGTAGTTTTTTTCTCACTGCTTTGAGTCAGATCGAAGAGCTCATCCCCTTCTGAGAGCATTTTAAGTGATGGAGACCACTAGCAATGGTTATCATTAAGGCTGCCTGATATTGCAAAAAAAAAAAAACTATTTTCAGATATGCTAATGATCATCTGACAAATCAGAGCAGAGTAGACCAATCACAACAGAGTCATCTGACGAATCAAAGCAGGGTAGACCAATCACAACAGACTGAGTCATCTGACCAATCAGAGAAGAGTAGACCAATCACAACAGACTGAGTCATCTGAACAATCAGAGAAGAGTAGACCAATCACAACAGACTCATCTGACCAATCAGAGAAGAGTAGACCAATCACAACAGACTGGGGCATCTGACAAATCAGAGCAGAGTAAACCAATCACAACAGAGTCATCTGACCAATCAGAGCAGAGTAGACCAATCACAACAGAGTCATCTGACGAATCAGAGCAGAGTAGACCAATCACAACAGACTGAATCATCTGACCAATCAGAGAAGAGTAAACCAATCACAACAGACTGGGGCATCTGACCAATCAGAGCAGAGTAGACCAATCACAACAGACTGGGTCATCTGACCAATCAGAGCAGAGTAGACCAATCACAACAGACTGAGTCATCTGGCCAATCAGAGCAGAGTAGACCAATCACAACAGACTGGGTCATCTGAACAATCAGAGCAGAGTAGACCAATCACAATGGACTGGGTCATCTGACCAGAGTAGACCAATCACAACAGACTGGGGCGTCTGACCAGAGTAGACCAATCACTACAGACTGAGTCATCGGACCAATCAGAGAAGATTAGACCAATCACAACAGACTGGGTCATCTGACCAATCAGAGCAGAGTTTGCTCGCTGAAAAGAGGGGAGACTGAAACTTCGAACAAACCATTTTCAGACTCTGAGAAATAAGGTGGTGCAGCAATGCATATTATGAGAAAATGAAAGTGTTTTTTGACCTTAGAAGAATATAAACCTATCATAGGAGACTCCAAAACAAAGTTAGGAACCTTAAAATTAGCATAAATATGGGCGTTTTTGAAATCCATGTTCAATACGCTAATATTGTCAATATTTATAATTACATTAGCATACAGATGAACCTGAACGATTAGCATACAGATGCCTGTCAGAGTTAGTGTCCGGGTTAGTGAAGTCTTCCATCAGCTCTATAGTGATCTGAATGTCTTATCACTCTTCACACAGACTAACTGAAGGGGAAGCTGCACTACAGTCTTGTGCTGGTTTTAATGGCCATATTTGGTTGGAATGCTTATCAGAACAACTTTATCGCATTTAAGAAACGTGAGGTTTAGCAGAAGTCAAACTGAACAGGACATTTCTAGCTCTGCCCTTCCTCTATACATGCACAATACATGCTAGTTCTTTAGTCCTGTTATTTTAAGCCTTTATAGAGATTCCAGTGCTATATCTGACAACTCTACAGCTCTCTGTAATGCATAGTATTCAATAGCATCGAGACATTAGTACACATCAATTTGAGTTTTGTTCTTTGCTTTAGTATTTTATCTTATTTTAATTATCATAGAAGCTGAATTGTCTAAGATGGCATTGATCATCTCAGAACAGATCAGACTAAAATCATTGCATTATAACATTCTTTATTTTATTGACAGGCATAAATAAAAAAAAACATGGTTACTTTTTTAATTTGAAATCTTTTTTTTATAATGAACTCAAGGAATATGTCTATTTTTAATATTTTGAGAGTGCCCCATATCCAGCATGTAAAGGATCTACACCGTGTTGAGCTGGAGTTGTCTATTTCTGTTACTGTCTTTCACTAGTGTTTATAGGAAGTCTTCTGGTTACATGTCTGGTACATTTTTTTTTTAAACAGTACAAATCAAAAATAATCTAAATCAAGTTAAGAATTCACGTCTAGTCATAATTGGTAAAATCACTCAATATGCAACAGAATAAAACAGAATAAAATAATTTTGCCAATGAAAAATAGTTCATGATTCATGTTCCCTTTGTACCCTATCAAGGGCTTTAAAACACATCAACACCTCTGAGAATTGATTGGATCATAGAAAGAGGGCATTGCAAACGAAATGACCTGTTGATTGATGTGAATGGAGGCTTGAATTTGTGAAGTGTATATGGCTTTTCTTCCATGTTTTCACATTGCAAAATTCAAGTGACATTAGAACCTTTTGGAACTCATTGGATATATATGATATGATGAGTGTATAACTTTTATGTTTTATGTTGTGTGTGTGCAGGACATGCTGATGCAGTTGGCGAAGGCTGTGGCTAATGCAGCAGCGGCTCTGGTGTTAAAGGCCAAGAACGTGGCTCAGAAAACCGAAGATTCGGCTCAGCAGAACCGAGTGATCGCTGCTGCCACCCAGTGCGCCCTATCCACATCACAACTGGTGGCCTGCACACGGGTGAGCGCTCACACGCCATTCATTCTCACAAACACACACTCGCCGATCTCACCTGACGCTCAAGAGTCTGTTTCATGTGTGTGTGACAGGTGGTGGCTCCCACCATCAGCTCCCCCGGGTGTCAGGAGCAGCTTATAGAGGCTGGGAAGCTGGTGGCCAAGTCTGTGGAGGGCTGTGTGGAGGCGTCCCAGGGGGCGACCCATGATGAGCAGCTGCTCAAACAGGTGGGCGTCGCCGCCACAGGGGTCACCCAGGCTCTCAACGAGCTTCTCCAGCACATCAGACAGTACGCCAGCGGGGGGCAGCCAATCGGGCGGCACGGAGAGGCTACCGACCGCATCCTGGATGTGACGGATAACATCTTCAGCTCCATGGGAGACGCAGGTATTAGGAATGTGTTTAAAGGCCCCCTGAAATCAAAATTATAGTATGAATAAGTTAGCCTTAAGGTGATGAATAAGCTGGTGTGCTCCAAAACAATGACAAAATTCACATCATATTTAAGAAAACGCACTTTCGCCAAAATGAATCGCAGATTTTTAGGACATCACTGTGGAATTCAGCTTCTCATCACATCTTCTGTCCAATCAAATGCTCTCTAGAATCTAAAGCTCTGCACCCTATGCTATAAACACCACCTGGCCAAAGCGTGCCGTTGATGCGTCACGGAGCAATATGGGTGGGAGACTGGGAGTGTGTGTTTGGTTGCTCAAACGCTCGAGTTTTATTTAGTTTTCCAACTGTACGTTGGTTAAAAATTAAATGGCTAGTATTTATTTCCACCTCTACTATTGAATTCAACGTATCATCAGCCCTCAGATTCACTTCCATGGTGCGGTCAAGTATGCCTTGCAGTCTGTGAAGTAAACTGAACGCTATTGGCTATTTGAAAAGGGGGAGGTGCCATTCAATATGTCCGCCTTAGCTTCCTGTTTCAGTGGAAAAGCTGCGCGTTCCAAGGCACTTCAGTGGGCCTTTAAGCTTTTTTCTTCATTATCTGGCCCCATTTGTCAACCCTAGTGCTCCAAACGTAAAGTGGCAATATTTAGGAGCGTATATTTGAGATGGTGCTATGTCTGATCGTGTGTATAACACTAGGGCTGGGGTAAACGATTATTAACTAAACGATTAGTTGGGCGATTATTTTATCGATTAGTCGACTAATCTAATGACTAATTGGACGACTAATATAAAGAATATTTTTCTGCTGCTCAATTAATAAAAAAAACCTAATGTATCTCAAATAAATACTAGCATACTGAGATACTATAAGCTGGCTAACGTTAGTCTAATGTTATGTATTTGAACACCATCATTATAACTCTACAACCGCCAAAACCGTGTTATTAAAATATTTTTTTTTACAAACAGTTTTTATCATAGAGAATGTTTAAATATTAATCAGGGATGTGATTTTTCCGGATTAATCCGGAATTCCGGATTTTCCGACCTGAAAATGTGACGTACGTGAATCATGCAGATCTGTAAAAAAAAAAAAAAAAAAAAAAAAAAAAAAAAGAGGGGGACGGGTGTCGGCAGCCGGAGTGAAAAGGAGACGATATGAGGACATAACCCATAACTGGCTGACGTGCGTACAGAAAGTTCCTTTCAAAGTATCAACAAGGACGTATTTGCGTTCAGCCAGAGAATGTCTAATTGGTGCAGCTTGTTCACCTGCTCAATTTCGTATCTCAGTCGCTCTCGCGCTGGTATCGTTGTCAGTTGACAAGAACATCACAGTTAGGTCACCAGGGCTGCGCGATATATCGATATATTTCAAATTTGCGCTATGATCCTTGCTCCAATATGTATCGTGCATTCTGTCAGTTGCAGTCCTGACACCTCCGTCTCAACAGCATTAGTGTACAACGCGACAAATACTCGCAATATTAACGCAGAGGAACGGCTACATCTGTTCAGCGAGTTCACAAAAGTTAATTTGCATGTGCTTTAAAGCCTTGTCGGTTAAAGATGTCATTCACTGCTGATGCGCTGTTCTGAGCGTGAACACCCGACGTGCACATGCACTCTCAATTTCAATTTCTCAAGAAGCTTGTCTAACAGCGCCTGGTTGCTGGACTAAGTTATCTTTCGAGTATTATTTCGCTAATACTCTCAAATACACACAAGGTTTACATAAGAACATTTGGTTATGTCTAAACTGAAAGCAAACCGAGAAAATTGAGAGAAATCTGCTTGTCAAATGCTCCGTGTATATTAGACGTGTCGCGTACAGGTCTTAAAGAGCATATTGCAGGTAAAAAAAAAAATCGAAATTTATAGATAACCTTGTATGAAAATACCATATGAAAAGTTAATGCAGGATTTAAAATGTTTTAAAACAACATAAGGACACTAATTTAGAAGATAAAGTGAGCGTTTCTTGGACTGCTAGTAAAAACGGCTTTTTTTCAACGTCGCGTCATTTGACGTCATAGCAGGGAGCCGCAGCCTCGGCTCAGTGAGAGCAGGCTGGTGTTCAGTGAGAGCGCTCGTCAGTCAGTGTGCTTTCGTTAGTTTTTGCATTTTAATTTATCATCGTCATGGTAAATATTGTGTTTGTGGAGATTGCAAAAACTCCAGCCTGTCAGGACTTCAAGATCGAGTCCACAAGTTTCCATTACAATAAAAGTGACTGTGCTATATAGCCTATCTTTCGTTCCTGGTGCGGTTTGAGCAGGTGAAGAGACGGGATTTCTCCTCTCGGCTCGGAAAACACGGTCGTGTGTAGCGTTCACTTCAGATCAAATGATTAGCATCCCGGCAATATGATGGAGTTCAACATGGTATGCCGAAGCAAGAATATTGATCGTCGTATACTACCAATGGCATCAAATAGTGTTATATAGGTAACTTAGTCATGTCATGCCCTAAATAAAACTTGTAATTGAAAAACAAAATTGGTTGTTTAAATACTCAAACCTTTAATGTTCTGTTTATGTTATAACCAAGGTGAAAAATATGTATTAAAAATTTACCCGAGTATAGCCTATGCTTTTAGTATAGAAATATACTCAAGTAAAGTTTTTATACATTTAATAGTATATAAATCTACCCTAAACATACTAATGTCTGCTGGCCTGTTATAGGATCATAATAATCTGTACAATATTGTGAGCACAGTGTATATCGTTAGCGAACGTGTATACTATAAGCACGTCTCTCACCTAAAAGGCACCTGTCCTGTTCTCCACTGGTTCTCCTCACATCACAGCTCAATTTTTCTCTGACCATTCTGTCTGACATTATCCTGGCCTGTCCCTGATCTCTTTAGCATAGCAGGCTCATAACTTTATGGCTTGATCCGTCATACGAGTATTTCCTCAGCGTCCGAAATGTCATTGCGATTCATTGTTTTCCTGTTGTGTGAATCGACCGCTCTCCCGCTCATTGCGTCACGCCCGCCACGCCCATTTTCAGACGCGGAAGTAAAATTTTCTCACAAAAACGACTGCAGAAGCTTCTGTGGCGTGTTTATACGTATATTTTAAAGAAAATCTAGTTCCTACATTGTTTTTCTATGCATTGACTCGTTGGGTCCTCTAACCTGCAATATGCCCTTTAAAGTGACAGTAGCCATAATAATACAAATTCAGCCGCTTGTTCTTAAAGGGATAGTTGATCCCAAAATAAAAAATGCTGTCATTATTTATTCACTGTAATGTTGTTCCAAACCTGTATTAATTTATTTCTTGTGCTGAACAAAAAAGAAGATATTTTTTGAAGAATGTGGGTAACCAGACAGTTGCTGGTCCCCATTGACTTCCATAGGGAAAAATTTACTATGGAAATCACTGGGGTACATCAACTGTTTGGTTACCCACATTCTTCCAAATAACTTAAATAACTTAAACAGAAGAAAGAAACTTTTTCAGGTTTAAAACAACTTGAGAGAGTAAATGATGAAAATTTTAATTTTTGGGAGAACTATCTATTTAATGTTAATTAAACAACAAAACACAGAGGAAATCACTCACTGCTCTTGACTGAGAACTGTAATAGTAGCTTTAATAAGAATCAATGTATAATTTATACAGTGAAGACTATATTTGACTTTGATTGAACATTTGCTCTCACTTTGCGGAAAAGATATTGGGATATTGATATATTGATTGGAGGGGGGGGGGGCACTCGGTACATTTTCCTGCTTTTTTGTCATTAGCCAATCACATGCCTGATTAATATCAGATGAGGAGGGAAATGGAGGCGGAGTTAGTGGTGCGATCGGAGGCTGCTACTACTGGACATGAATCGGGAGAGGTTTCTGCACCTACTGATCAGAGCGCGTGCTGACACGGAGTAAAGCCTTGTTTATAGGCTACTCCGCACGAGCGCGAATGTGCATGCGGCAAAAATGACGCGTAGGGTGCGCAAGACCAGGAAGACTGTGGCTGTGTACGCCTTTTTTGTAACAGCGCGTGCGGTGCCGCGTCCGGGATGAACGACTTCAAGCCGAATCTGCCCGAGCTTGTACGTCTCACCACACCGGCACCCAGTTTGCGCGTCTAAATTGCAGTTTTTTTTTTTTTTAAGGGTTTGTTTACTGTGTGTGATTCATTTAATGGATAGCACATTCACTTCTAATTGTCTTCGTCCTCTATTCCGCAATGTTTCGGTCTCCCACGTGTGTGTGGCAAGCTGGACCGCCGGGAACATGCAAAAAATAAATAAATAAAGAAGCGTCGACACAAAAATATGACGTCGCCGCAATTTTGACGTCATCGACGCGCCGCTACAGCACTACATAACACATAACACAGAAAAAAAGTTGTTTATAGTGTAAAATATATTCTTCCTCAGTTTTCGTAATTAGCAGTAGCCCTAAAATTTCAATTGTTCATATACATAAACACATGCATATTCATGCATACTTAAACTATATAAACAAATATATAAGCTATAATCTGTGTGTATACACACTTTTTTGGTAAATGGCGGGTGCTGGTGGTTCGGCCGATCAGCATCACTAATGTCAGGGGTAGTTCCTATAGATGTAAGAGATTAATTAGTTCCTGAAAAAGGAGTTCTTAGAACTAAAATGCATTGCTGTGTGTGTCAGGGGAGATGGTGCGGCAGGCGCGAATCCTCGCTCAGGCCACCTCAGATCTGGTCAATGCTATCAAGGCCGACGCGGAGGGCGAGACAGACCTGGAGAACTCCCGCAAACTCCTGTCCGCCGCCAAACTCCTGGCCGACGCCACGGCCAAGATGGTGGAAGCTGCAAAGGTGGGACAGGAGACGGCCCAGTGTGTGCTTTAAGACTGATCTCTGTGAGTGTAGTGTGATGTTTCTTGTGTGTGTGTATCAGGGAGCGGCTGCTAACCCGGACAGTGAGGAGCAGCAGCAGAAGCTGCGTGAAGCTGCCGAGGGTCTGCGCATGGCCACCAATGCTGCCGCACAGAACGCCATTAAGAAGAGACTCGTCAACAAGCTGGAGGTGAGGACTAAACCACGCAAGCCCAAAGCTTCACTGACAGTGAGATGTGATTGAGGTCACACTAGTGTTTTCAAAAGTACTGACTTCGGTACCAAATTTTCAAAATGTGACACTGTTGAGCGAAATCGTAAACGCCTCTGATTGGCCTCTGTGTTCATGCGCTCTTTGGATCAACGCCTGGGAGGGTTTGAGAGCAAACGGAAGTGTTTGTGCAGGAGCGGGAGCGTTTGAAAGCACAAGCAGGTGAAGGTGAAGAGCGTCATTGACATGCTTTTGAAGCGAAGATCATTGTAGCCAATCACAGACATATCCGATGAGAGCATGAACACAGAGGCCAATCGGAAGTGTTTACGATTCCGCTTAACAGCGCTCAAAGCGTCACGTTTTTTCAATTTCATTACCGAAGTCAGCACTTTTTGACAACACTAGGTCACACTCTCTTTTGAAAATCATTGCCTGTACTGAGATGAATTCTGGAAGTGTTGCCAACTATAACATCTTTTCGCTGCCCTATTTGGGTAAAATTATATGCTGTTTTGCAGCTTGTGAACTTAAATCCTGCCAAAGGCTGCAGGGAAAAAGACTGCTCAAGTTTTGACATATTGCAGTATGTATAGCTCAGAGGTGCAGTTTCACAAGTGACTTGTTGCAGCCTGTGAGAGTGAAGAACTATTTGCCACAGACCCGTCACCCGTGTCTCTGTTTTATGGCATTCCAGCTTGCTTATTATCTGCAGCAAAAAGAACAGTGCAAGACTTATTGCTTAATTCTTTGTGATAAATGTCTGTTTCTTTATCTAACTGTCTGCCTGTCCTATCAGCAAACTGCCAAAATACTCTAGTAACTTTCCAGGAATGCCCTAGAGAACTAGCTCTAACCTGGCATCTACCAGCCAAAAAAAACATAGCAATGTCTAGTAACCAACCAAAATAACTTAATAACCAACTAGAACTGTCTGTCTCTGTCGCTACTTTGTTTTTGTCAATGTCAAAAATGTGTTTTAATGAACATTTTATTGTAGTTACTTAGTAGTAGTAGTAGTATATATTTCGCACAGAAATTGTTAAATGAAAAAAAATGTCGTCTTATGACACTAATCTTTGTTTTGTGAAATCAGCTGTGATATGAATGAACAATACCATGCAGCCAGTAATATAATCTGGCTATTATGAGAGACTGCACTTTACCAGTCAAAGTCAGGAATAATTTCAACTAGGGCTGTCAAACGATTAATCATGATTAATCGCATCCAAAATAAGTTTGTGTTTACATAATATATGTTGGTGCACTGTGTATAATTATTTTGTATATATATAAATACACACACATGCATGTATATTTGAGAAAAAAAATATTATTTATGTATAAAATATTTATATGTAATATAAATTATATATAAATCTATATACAGTATAGACCAATCCGGCGAAACTACCGGAAGTAAGCGGGCGCCATTACTGAGCTGTTGCTGGGTAGCGTTGCACCATTGCCTCCTATTGTTTTAGTTGCAACTTGCGTCCACTGGAATAAACAGCTCGCGATTTACGACTGTCACTAACGTTACAACGTTAGCCCCTGCATAATGTCGAGTGGGTAAACAGTTTCCGTTATAAATTGTTTCTATGGTGGCAGTAAAATTTCAATTTTGAAGAGAAAACATTGCGAATACCCCGGGTCGACTGCTCCTGTCTGGTGCCGTACGGTTTACAGATTTCATGGGCGAGTACAAGACGCGGACATTCGCGTATAATAACAATTATTTAATGACATAAGTAAAAAAATATAATAAATATGTGATATATTGCTATTTTTTCTATTCAATTAACATGCTATGGTCATTAAATGGCTTTCCTGAGCTAAATGTAATGTTATGTGACATAATTGTTCTCCTGCTGTTATATTGACCTCTTTCAATGGTTTAAAAACACTAATTGGTCGATATTATGTATACTTTCTAGCTGTAACGTTACCTTAGCCTTGCCCGTTGCAATGTGAAAATGAGATAAATAATGGACACAAATGAAGAACATGAATCCGTTTATTTGATTTCATTCATTTATTTATTTATTTATTGTTGCCAAATGGACACATCTTTTCCTCGTTAGCAAACGTTAGCCTAGCTAGCTTGCCAAGCTATTTTCATAAATAATCTGTAAGATCGTTTGTACCTTTATCTGTGACTGGAGGCCACTGTCTAACATCATCATCAACCCAACAAGTCATTCTGCCTGGCTGTAGCTGTCATCGAGGGTGCGTTATCACCGAGGTTTGCATATGTCTATGCCGGTGTAACAGCTCGATTAATCGTTTGACAGCCCTAATTTCAACTTGTTTAAATGTTTTTGAAAGAAGTCTCTGCTCACAGAAGCTGCATTTATTTGATTAAAAAATACTGAAAAGGATTAATATTGTGGAATATCATTACAGTATCATTACAGTTTAAAACAGCTGTTTTCTATGTAAATATATAGTAAAATGTAATTTATTGCTGTGGTCAAAGCTGAATTTACAGCATCATTACTCCAGTCTTCAGTGTCGCATGATTTTTCAGAAATCACTCTAATATGATGTTGAGAATAAATAACCTTTTTCTATGTAAATATATAGTGAAGTGTAATTATAAATTGTAATATTTCACTGTTTTTACTGTATATTTTATCAAATAAATGCAGCCTTAGTGAGCAGAAGAGACTTCTTTCAAAAAAAAAAAAAAAAACATTAAAACAAGTTATTCCAGATTTTGATCGACTCATTTTACTCAATGAATGGGAGAAAGTGCAACACGTAATATTGCTGAAAAAGTCCCACCGCCGGGTTTCCACGGAAACAGGCCTGAGATGCACACTTAAACTTTTCAATCCTGAGATTTCAGATGCACATTGGCTGCACCAACCTGAAATGTAGGTTGTTGGGGTTTTGTTTTGTATGCTATTTGAGGATAGAAAACAACATTAACGGGTCATTTCATGTCAGATTTTATTGCTGATTTAAAATACATTTTTTAAATGTGAGTTTGGCAAGAACCCCCATTCAAGTAGATTGAAATCTTGCATAATCGAAATAGCTGGCCGGAGGCGTTGGAAATACGGCCACCGAGTGACCTGACTTTCCTTGAAGGATTTTTAGCTTCATTATAAATAAGTGTGTGTGTGTTTCAGAACGCAGCGAAACAGGCCGCCGCCGCCGCCACTCAGACTGTCGCTGCTGCCCAGAATGTCGCATCCTCCAACAAGAACCCAGCGAACCAGCAACTGCTTGTGCAGAGCTGCAAGGTACAGACACACCGCTCTTCTGCAGGGCGGAGACCAGTTCACAGAGCAACCGCCTCACACACTTGTATAACTGAGGGTTGGAGATGCGGAATATAAAACGGCAAAAGTCACACTTAAAGCAGCTTTAAAATTGACAAGAAAATAATGCAACAAAGTTTGCTTCCAGAAGAAACATCACAGTCCAGCTTAAGTAAGTTCAGTTAGTTCATTTGTGTTGTAAAACAACATTTATATATAGCCGCTCTGGAGAAAACAGGGATGTCATCGTTCAGCTCAGCTCAGTTCTCATATAATAGAGAGCCTAAGTCCCTCCCCTTCCGGTCGACCAGCATGGGACCTTATTTAGGAAAAATATTGTATGGTAGTCAATGGCGAGAGACAACAAATATTTTGATCTTGTTTGAATTGTGCCCTGAATTGCACATATGATGTTTGTCAATTTAAAAGATACATTTTAAAGTAAAGAAAGTCGCAGTTTGATGTAAAACCGTTGAGGTATAAGACTGTGAAAATACGTAATTACAAAAACTACAAATCCCAAAGGCGCACATTTTCTCCCAATGAATGAAGCTAACTTTACTGAGGCTAATGTCTGTCATTGTTTCTACAGTCTTACGTTATAATCGTAACGTTACGCCGTCATGCCAGTGTTTTGTACCAGACTGTACACGCACGAGCAGCGGATCTTGCTCGTTGTTTCGCTTCCTGGGAGATGTAGTTCATTGAGCGATTTTCAAAAGTTACTCTTCTCTTTTATGACAAACTGCGACGTTTTTGACTTTCAGAATTATCTTTTAAATTGACAAACATCATATGTGTAATTCCGGGCACAGTTCAGACGGAATAAAAAGATAAGTTGTCTCTCGCCATTGACTACCACACATATTTTTTCCGAAATAAGGTCCCATGAGCCGGAAGCGGAGGGGCGGGACTTAGGCTCTCTATGGGGTCAATGCAGGCAGAGCAATAATCAAAACAGTTGTATGGTTAATCTAACAAGGCCTGAAGGAATATCCCACATGTGTATGTGCTCCACAGGCGGTGGCGGATCAGATCCCTCAGCTGGTTCAGGGTGTGAGAGGCAGTCAGTCTCAGCCCGACAGTCCCAGCGCTCAACTCGCCCTGATCGGAGCCAGCCAGAACTTCCTGCAGGTGCGTTCTCTTCAGACCTTCACTTCCTGTTAGAAACAGCAAACTGGCCTCATCTGAGCACATGATGTTTGTTCTCTTCATCAGCCCGGTGCGAAAATGGTGAGCGCAGCCAAATCGTCAGGTCCCACCATCGGTGACAAGGCGTCTGCCATGCAGCTCAGTCAGTGCGCCAAGAACCTGGCCAGCGCTCTAGCTGAGCTCCGCACGGCCGCTCTCAAGGTAACACCGGCTCAGAGGCCACTTACAGGGGCTGTGTTTGTCATCAAGCTTTTCTTATGTGGGTCGCTTTTAAACATGCATTTGAAAATGCTACATGCACCAACAAACTCCCAAAATGATTTATAAATCTGTCGTCAATAAAAGAGAAGCTTTTGGGTCTCCCTGTGGTTTCCCACCCAAATAAAGAATCTCTGGTTAAAAACGTATTGCAATTTTATTCTGTCAAATAAAATTGTTATTATTAAATGTTTATTTTACAGTAAAATTGAATATTGCAATTGTAATATTTCTTTGATTTGTTTAATTGTTATTTAAATTATAAAATATGTTGTTGTTAATATCATTTAATATATCATAATTATCAGGGATCATCAAAAGGATCCCTGAAGACCATTCAGCTCTTTAGAAAATATATATTTAAAAATAATAAGCCTTATATACTGTCGATATAATATTACAGAAATAATATTGTTGTGGGCAAAATGCCTTGGAGTCAAAAATGTTGAGAGCCACTGATTTAAACTGAAATTTGTTGTCCTCATATTGTGCACTGCAGTTTTACACCCAATGTAATGTTAGTGAATTTTAGTTCAGTTCTAAAAATGTATATTGTGAGTCAAAATCCAAGTGTTCCTTTAGCTTAAATCATTTACATTATAATTAAACACAGACAGAATCTGTGTTTTATTTTTGGGAAAAGTCTGTTGAATTCTACAGAATGGATTTTAACTTGGGTAAAATGTGCTTAGAGTGTAAAATGATATTATTAGCATCTGTGAGGATTGTCTAATTTGCTCTTTTTTTATAAATGTGAAATACATGTTGAAAATGATGGACGTTCCATTTTTATGAAGTTTGGTGGGTACAGATTCCTTAGTGGCCTAATTTTTCTGTGTGTGCGTCTGACTCAGGCTCAGGAGGCGTGTGGTCCTCTGGAGATTGAGAACGCTCTCACAGTGGTACGGGGGCTGGAGAGGGACATGCAGGAGGCCAAAGCTTCAGCTGCTCAGGGCAAACTCAGACCCCTACCTGGAGAAACGGTGAGTCGATAGATAACACAGAGTTTGTTTATCTACATGCAGTCAAAGTCTGGCCACACATGCGTCCAGCACAATCATTAATTATTTGCCTTAGGCCTGTGCAAGCATGCTTTCTAAAATAGAAACATGGGGTTCTTGTAACACTGTTTTGTGACACGTGTGTGTGTGTGTTTAGCTGGAGAAGTGCTCTCAGGATCTGGGCTCCAGCACTAAAGCCGTGAGCTCTGCTATTGCTCAGCTCCACAGTGAAGCCACTCAAGGCAATGAGAACTACACAGGTAAAACCCCATCAACCTCACACACCACTAACTATATCTGCTTGTCTCTGCGTTTTCATAATCTATATAGAGGTTATGATCAAATCCATGTCCAGTACCGTGTTATGCAGGGCCCCCTTCCTGTAGAATATAATGTGCTTCTGTCCCTGCTGTAACAAACACAGAAAGGTGTTGTGGCCCATCTGTGCGCCCATGGGCTGCTGGTCTGAAAACGAGTTGTGTGTTCACGCGTATTGTTGGCGCGTTGCTATTTTGAGCAACTGAACTTGACTGAGCCTTTGACTTTAGAGCAGGTTTCAGTTGGTCAATGCCGCAGTCTAGTTCAGTTGCTCAAAATAGCAACGTGCCAACAACATGCCTGAACTCACACCTCGTTTTTAGACCTTTAGCCCATGGGCGTACAGATGGGCCACAACACCTTTATGTGTTTGTTCAACTGGTATTCAAAAGGGAATGGGAGATGAGACTTTGATTGGTTTATTGCATGTTACTAGGGCTGTCAACTTTAGTCGTTTAGTCGACTAATCGGTCGATGCCGTCTTGACTGACATTTTTATTGGTCGACCAGTTGCATTTTTTTTTTTTTTTTTTACCAATAGAAAGAATTTTTCAATTATTTACTCCTTGATATTTATTCCTTTATAAGCAGTTATTTATTACTGTGTTCGAAACATAATTAGCCTATGTTTTGTCCCCAACTTTAAAATGCTTTAATTTAGGCTATTTTTGTAACTGCGCCACAGTTTAGCGCACACACATAATACACTCGGGAACCGCACGTGTGGCTGGCTGCGCTGCTGCTTCGCGCTCGGTAAGGGATGCTGTATTCATTCAGTTAGAACGCTGCTTGTTTTGGCTTTAGTTGACAAAATGTCCAGGAAATCTAAATCTTTTGTCTGGCTGCATTTTAAAACAAAGACGACAAGACTGTGGAGGGAGGCGATCGCGATGCTCCATTATGAGACATTTGAAATCGAACTTGAGCGCGCAAAAGACGTGAGCAGCCTTTTAACGGCTAAATCATGCTGACTCAATAGATTGTGTTTTCTTAATGTTTTCGTTTTTATTTGTACACGTGACGCATTTGAAAATAGCCTAAATAATGCAACAAACCAAAAATAAACCTATACGCGGTCCTACAGCCTATTATTAGGATTGTTTTTAGGCTATTTGTTTTTTTGTGTGTTGTTTTAAAACGCCTTGATCGTCAGGACTAAAGTTAACCCATAGCTTTGAAAGTAAAGAAGAAGATAAAGCCTGTATAAACGAGAGCTTTTGTTGGGATTTTTCATTATGTGGCAGATAGCAGTTATATTTTTTGCAGCGTGTGGTGTGGTCAGGTGCGCGATTGTGACTGTTACTATAGACCTAGGACAGAGCTCTTCACTTTTTGCAGTTAAAAAATCACTTAATTTTCAAAGAACTGTATTATTATTATAGTTTTATTTATTTGTGATGTTTTTTTGTTGTTGTTTTATAAATGCTCAATGACAATTGTTTAAAAAATGTTTAATCAAAACATCACTTTTTTTTTTTTTAGTCGACTAATCGTTGCGCAGGACAAGACTTTGGTCGACTAAGGATTTCTTTGGTTGACTACAGCCCTACATGTTACACCCAAAACAAACCCATTTCTCAGAAAGAGAATAGGGACAACCCTTTTAGACCATGCGCCGGGAGCGTCAACCATTTTTCCCGTCTTAACTAGCAAATGTGGTTTCGGATCAACCTAAGTGCACTTGCACCGTGCGCTTTGATCCATGAGCTTAGATTGCTAAAATAGAGCCCATGGTGGTCAGAGATCTTAGCTCACGACGCAAGTCTGTGTGCGTGTGTTTTGCAGGTATGGCTGCCCGTGACGTGGCTCAGGCTCTGCGTTCGCTGGCTTCAGCTGCTCGTGGAGTGGCCGCCAACACCGAGGACCCTCAAGCCCGAAACGCCATGCTGGACTGCGCCGGGGATGTCATGGACAAATCTGCCAGCCTCATCGAGGAGACCAAGAGAGCTGTTGCCAAACCAGGAGACCCTGACACCCAGCAGAGATTGGCCCAGGTTAAACCAACACTTAATAAGAAAAGCTCAACAGAGTGGGTTTAAATTCAGTAACAGAACCTCCCTCTTAATTGCTGATGGGAGATTAGATCTGCTGAAGGTTGAAGCGCTTATTATTTTGAAAAGAAAATTGCATAACTGGAGAAGCCACTGAAGTGTTGATGACTGGAGTGTGTGTGTGTGTGTCTTCAGGTAGTTAAGGCTGTTACTCAGGCACTGAGCCGCTCTGTAAGCTGTCTGCCGGGGCAGAGAGACGTGGATAATGCCATCAGAACTGTTGGAGAAGCCAGCAAGAAACTCCTGTCTGATAAAGTGAGTCCTTGGAAACACTCACAATGTCCTTTCAGACATTTCACAAAGTATTTTTCACAATCTAGTTTGCAATATTGTTGTCATCTGAATGGTCTTGTGACTTAAGTCTAAAGTGAATTATATAATGTAATTGATGTCGGCTGGTAATACTCACATGCTCACACAAAAACTGTCCAGCTCTAAAGGCCTGTTCACACCCAGACACACTTGTTGTCTATCAAACATTTGAAGTCGAATGAATGGCTGTACATGTATCTGTGAAGACATTGTTGCACTGACGGCATGCAAGTGTTTTTGTCAGTCTAAACAGAGCAGCGTACTAATCTCTTGTCTTTACCATCCCATTGTGAGGAAAACTGGCCATTTAATGAGATTTGGGCTTTTAATCACATGGCAAGAGCATCTGCTGTTGCAGAAGACTGCAGCTTGGCGGCGCTCAATACTGTCTGACTTAGCAGAAGTGGATATCAGAAGAAGAATCCAGAACACTGTTTGATATATAAAATAATAAATACAGAATCTGTCTGTTCATCCATACATTCGTCCATCCATCCATCTATTGATCTATCTGCCCATTCATCTGTCCATCCATCTATTCATTCATCTGTCCATCTATCTGTCCATTCATCTGTTCATCTATCTGTCCATCCATCTGTTCATTCATCTGTCCATCCATCTGTCCATTCATCTGTCATCCATCTATTCATTCATCTGTCCATCCATCTATTCATTCATCTGTCCATCCATCTTTACATTCATCTGTCCATCCATCTATTCATTCATCTGTCCATCCATCTGTCAATTCATCTATCTGTCCATTCATCTGTCCGTCCATCCATCTATCCATCCGTCTATTTATCATCCATCTATCTGTCCATTCATCCATCAGTCCGTTCACTCTTCCATTAGTCCGTTTATTCTTGCATCCTCCTATTCTTCTCTCTATTAATCCATCTGTCTATTCATCTATCAGTCCATTCATCTGTCTGTCCATCCATTCATCTATCCATCCGTCTATCTATCAGCCATCTGTCCATTCATCCATTAATCTGTCCATCATTCAACCTATCTGTCCATCCATCCCTCTGTCTATTCTTCTATCCATCCATCATCAGTCCATCCATCCACTTATATCTCCCTTCATCTATCTGATTCATCTTCTCTATCAATCCATCTATCTATCCATCCATCTATCCATCCGTTCATTCACCGATTTATCCATCTATCTATCTGTTCATACTGTACATCCCTTTATCGCTCCTTCCTTCCATCCATCTGTCCGTTCATCTGTCTATCGGTCCATCCAAAACTTAACCAGTCAAGTCAAATTTATACCCAGACAGCAAACTGACATTGAATCAACGTGGAAACGACGTCTCTCATGACATTGAAACAACGTTGATTTTGCTCATCAAATTAACGTTGAACCAACGTCAGAAGCGGCATTCTTCAAAGCTAAATGAAAATCGAAAATTGGTTTGCTTTCATAACGTTGAAACAACGCGTTGATTTCAATTTGAATTTCCGTTAGTTTTGAAAGAATGACGCGTCTGACGTTGGTTCAACGTTAATTCGATGAGCAAAACAATGTCAGATCAACGTTGTTTCGATGTCATGTTTCTACGTTGATTCAATGTCAGTTTGCTATCTGGGTATATATATATATATATATATATATATATATATATATATATATAGCTCTTTATACAATACAGATTGTTTCAAATCAGCTTTACAAAGATACCAGGAAAATAATGACAGTCAGTTTAGTGTTGATTCAGTTCTGTTGTAAAAATAATCAATTATTAAATTAGTTAATTTCGTCTATAAAGCAGCTCTCATTCAGTAGTATCAATAATATTGTAGAATATTTATATTAAAGAGCATATTGCAGGTTAAAAAAAATCTAAATTAAGATATAACCTTGTATGAAAATACCATATGAAAAGTGAATGCAGGATTTAAGGACGACATAAGGCCACTAATTTAGTAGATAAAGTGAGCGTTTCTTGGACTGCTTGTAAAAGCGGCCTCTTTTTTTGTTTCAACTTCGAGTCATTTTAGTCACACGAGTCACGCCAGGGAGCCTCAGCTCAGTACAGAGTAGGCTGGTATTCAGTCAGAGGGCCGTGAGTCAGTGTGTTTTTGGTAGTTTTTGTATTTTAATTGATCATTTTCATGGTAAATTACTGTGTTTGTGGAGGTTGCAAAAACTCCGGCCTGTCAGGACATCGAAAACACAGGTTTCTATAACAAGAAAAGGGGACAGTGCTTTATCTCTTTCGTTCCTGGTGCGGTTTCTGCAGGTGAAGAGACGGGATTTCTCTTCCACATCGGCTTCGAGAAACGTGGTCGTGTGTAGCGTTCACTTCAGATCGGAGGATGATCATCCCGGCGATATGATGCCGCAGGAAGAATGTTGATCGTCTTATACTGTACCAATGGCATCAAATAGTGTGATATAGGTAGTCATGCCCTAAATGGAGGCTACTTGTATTTGAAAAACAAAATTACCAGGTTGTTTAAATATTCAAATCTTTAATTTTCTGTTTGTTATAACCCAGGTGGAAAATATGTATTAAAAATGCACTCGAGTATGTTTTTATTACAATTGAAATATACTCAAGTATAGTTTTTATCCATTTAATAGTATAAATCTACACTAAACATTCTAAAGTCTGCTGGCCTGATATACGATGGTAATAATCTATACAATATAGTGTATAGTGCACAGTGTATATCGTTAGCGAACGTGTATATCTACAGTATAAGCTAACACTGGTCTCTCTCACCAAGACACCTGTCCTGTTCTCCACTGATTCTCCTCACACCACAACTCAATTTGTCTTTGACCGTTGTGTCTAACATTAATCCTGGCCTATCCTGCTCTCTTTGCAGCATAGCAGGCTCATAACTGTATGGCTTGGTCCTTCATACAATTAAGTATTTACTTAGCGTCTGAAATGTCATTGCGATCCATTGGTTTCCTGTTTTCTGAATCGACCACTCTCCTGCCCGTTACGTCACACCCGTCACGTCCATTTTCAGACGCGGAAGTAAAATTTTCTCACAAAAACGACTCCAGAAGCTTCTGTAGTGTATTTCTAAGTATTTTTTTTAAAGAAAATCTAGTTCCTACATTATTTTTCTATACATTGACTCGTTGGGTTCTCTAACCTTCAATATGCCCTTTAAAGGGATACTCCACTTTTTTTGGAAATTGGCTAATTCTGATGTTTGTGTTTGTGTCGTGTCTTCAGTTCCCAGTGAGCGGGAAGAGTTTCCAGGAGGCTCAGGGTAATCTGAACGAGGCCGCGGCGGGCCTGAACCAGTCGGCCAATGAGCTGGTGCAGGCGTCCCGGGGAAACACAAAGGACCTGGCCAAGGCCTCCGGGAAGTTCGGACAAGACTTTAACCACTTCTTGCAGGCCGGAGTGGACATGGCTGGACAATCACAAGTATGCTGTGTATTATACATTGAAGTACATTACATTAAACTATTCTTTCATTAGCACAAGGTCCTGAGAGAGTCGTTTGAGACTTCACAGATGGATGAATGAGTAGATTGAATGGTGAATGATGTCTCATTCTCTCGTCTCTTCCTATAGTCTAAAGAGGACCAGACTCAAGTGGTCACCAACCTGAAGACCATCTCCTTGTCCTCCAGCAAACTCCTGCTGGCTGCTAAAGTTCTGTCTACAGACCCCAACTCACCAAACCTGAAAAACCAGCTCGCCGCTGCCGCTCGGTTAGACTCCTGCCATCCGTCTCCTGTTTTTCAATTACCATTTTGTCATTGTTTCTGTCTTGTCAACTGTTTCCAATATAGATGGTGACATACAAAAATATGATTTGGATGACTTTGGTTATACCCCAGTTGGTTATACTTTAAAATTAGGTGTCTTTAACTACAATGCACTCGCATCAAAAAATCTATTTATTGTGCTGATTTTGTTTTGCAAAACATTTTTGCTGTTATTGAGGTGGGATACGGGGGAGGTAAGGACTGGTTAGACACACAGCCTAAGGGAAGGGTCAACCGTGTAATTCCAGAAATTAATTACAGGTTTTATTTATTTATTTATTTATTTAAGTACAATGTAAAGTCCTGCATGTACACAAGTGCATTCTATGAAATGATTAAAGGTGCAGTTAGGGTTTCTGAGAAACACACACCTCCACTCATTGCTCCGCCCACAAACACACAATGCAAGAGTGGATGTCTCTTAATCATAGCTCGAACTGTCCTGTTACTTGAGCTAACATTACAACAGCAGCATATCTTGGCTCTGTGAAACAAAGCCAAACCAGTGTTACTCATGTGTGGAGTAGAAACAACAATAGTGGACGTTCTCAGGCCTTCCCGCTGAGCTCTGTCCAGCGCTGGGCAGCTTTTCTAGTATTAACGCGGATCCTAAAGCTCTTGCCTGATCATAACCGTTTATTTCCGGTGATATTGCTCTGAGCTTTTCTCTTTTGTAATATCTCTCAGCCTTCGGCTACAAGTGTGTTGTCCTGCTCAGTCCGATCCACATTCAAGTTTTTCTGAAATATCGCTTACTGCACCTTTAATTTAAATTGATAGTACAAAGTAGTTAAAGACACTTCATATAAAGTGGGACCTTCCATTTAAAACATAAAATTAGTAGAAGTTGAAGAACAAATGAACAGAATAAAAAACTTTTGCATGAAAGCCGGGCTGTCACGATATCAGACCGTTATCGTGGCCAAACGAATTCACGGTAATGATGTTTTTTGCATTATCTAGAGTAAATGAATAATGCTTTTCAGTAAAAACCTTTTTAACTTTCGTCAAACAAACAAGAGAAAATACAAAATAAACAGACTTACTCGGAGGGAACGGAAGAGTTTGTAATCGTAACTGTAGAAAAGCAAACAAAATGAAATTGCCATAGATCACGTTTTACAGATTGAAGACTTCTTTTATCCAATCTGAAGAACTCTTCCAGGTCCAGGCAGAGTGTCTTGCTCTCGCTGGTCATCTCATCCGACATGATTTTGTGCGGCAGGTGTAACAACACACTGTGCTTGTGTCCGAAATCGCATACTTCCCTACTTTATAGTAAACAAGTATGTATGTCGAAGTATGTCTGAATTCACCGCAAAAAGTACTCCGATTTCTACTACTTCTAGTGAGATTCTGAATACTTTTTAGCAGTGAAGTAATTACTTATTCAAAATAAGTACCTACTCAATTTCAGACACACTGTCATCCTCTTTTTTTACGTTTTATTACGGGTTGCAACCAGCGTTACGGTGAAATAGCGCCACCTACTACGTTAGAGTGTCAACCAGCTTATTTATTTACATTATTGAACATGTACTATTAACATGATATCAGTATTTCAGTTTTAAATATCGGTTATCACGTTAAATTGCAACAATTTAGGATAACTATGCTGTTTTAAACCGTATGAGCAGTTATCCAGCTATCGTTTGAAACGTCTCTGTGTCAGGAGTGCATCTAAACTGCAGCTTACTGTGTTTTGAAGCATTTCTGCAGAGATGTTGTTCTTTGATGGCATGCTATCCTAACAGAGCCTGTGATAGTAAGGAAGAAATTGTGCACTCACTCTCACATACACGCACATACACAGCTATTGACACACATTACATAAGTGGCATGCTCGCTTTTATACACATTTAGGTTGGAATGAGCACAGTTATGTAATGTGCATCTATAAAAGCAAACCTGTTTGCATCAGTGCTGTTCTCTGATGTGTGTGTGAGAGAAGACGACAGGATGAAACGACAACTGTTAATGGCTTTTCACTGCTCACATTCCTTAAACTCCCTCACAGAGCATCAGAGAGAGAGAGAGAGAAAGCGAGCGAGAGAGTGTCAGTGTGTGGTAGCACACGTGGGTGGATTGTTCCTCATAGATCTCTCACACTATTCCTTCTGTTTCCAGCTAACTCTAATGTCTCTCACTCTTTCTCTCTCGATAGCGCGGTGACCGACAGCATTAATCAGCTGATCAGCATGTGTACCCAGCAGGCTCCGGGACAGAAGGAGTGTGACAACGCTCTCCGTGAGCTTGAGGTGCTTCTTCTCTCTCTTTTACCTCTTCTTTCTGTTCATCAGTTTGTGTGAGTGACTCACTCTCATATGCAGCATTCGCATTCTCTCATTTTCAGCACAGATCTCAATCTGTTTATGAGGATTGAGATGACACTTCTTGTGTGCATTAACTTGTCCAAATTGTTTAATACAGTATTCAATAGAATAAAAATACTTCAAGAATATTTAGTTTGCATATACCCTGCTCTTCCATATATGCATGAGTTGAAAGCCTGTGTGATATTGAGCGGCTGTAATTTGCAGTGTGCTGTTATTGGGGGATATTGGAAATGAAAGCAAAGCAACAGTGCATGTTTTAAAGTAGTTTCTTTTCCACAATAATTCAACTAAAACGTACAGAATTTGTTTTTTAGACCAGTTAAACTACCGATTATAAGTTTGGGGTGTGTAAGATTTTTTAAATGTTTTTGAAAGTCTCTTTTACTCACCAATGCTGAATTTATTTGATCGGAAATGCATTAAAAATAGTGAAATATTTTAGCAATTTTAAACTGATGATTTCTATGAGAATATATAATAAAGTGTAATTTATTCCTGTGATCAAAGCTGAGTTTTTAGCATCATTACTCTAGTCTTCAGTGTCACATGATGCTTCAGAAATCATTCTAATATGATTAAACATTTCTGATTATTATCAATGTTTAAAAAACAGTTGGGCTACTTCATATTTTTGTGGAAACTGGGATTATTTTTTTTCCATGATACTTTGATGAACAGAAAGTTCAAAAGAACAGGATTTATTCGAAACAGAAACCTTTCGCAACATTATAAAACTTTTTAGTTACTTTTGATCAATTTAATTTTTGATGCATCCTGAATAAAATAATTACTTTTTTTCTACTGACAAAAGAAGAAAAAAAAACTTACCAACCCTAAACTTTTGAATATTATAATCCTTTTGTTTAGTTTTTGTTCTGTTTTTTATTAATTTTATACGAAATGTTAATATCTTAAAAAGGCCTTAAAACCACTGTTTTTTTTTTTTACGTTTATTTCTGATTTTATTCAGACCATAGTAAAAAAAGATTGACAACATGTCTCTACTTTCTTCCCATGTGGAAAAGTAAAGCCAAAATAAACCCACAACCGACTATTATAATCTTGCTGCATTTCCATAGGTCCCGCCCACACTCACACTCCTGCACTCTCTTTCACTAACACAGCTGTCAATCATCACCTCACACCATAGCATTAAATAACTAACTAATACCAAACCTATTGGAAAAACAAACACTTGAACACAAGTCTGCATGATAAGAACTACCTAAAATGACAGAAACCATCTTAATAATAATTAGTTTTTTTTTGTTTTTTTGTTTTTTTGTCTCACGTCCCATTTGATTGCATGGAGGGTGGAGTTTATGAGCTATACTGCAGACAGCCACCAGGGGGCGATGAAATGCGTTAGCTTCACTTTTCAGCACATGCTCGACACGAATTTAGACAGAACTAAAATCCTAAAACCTGAACTTGCCAAAAACTGCCTTGCATCCCTAATATCTGTTTGATGTATTGTGTGTGTGTTTGTGTCACGCAGACGGTTGGAGGAATGCTGGAGAATCCTACAGAAGCTGTCAATGATCTGGGCTACTTTGACTGTATTGACAGTGTGATGGAGAACTCAAAGGTGCCGCAGAGATCACAGTGTCTATATATTTCCCCTGTATCCCCCAGTTCCAGTGCTGAGCTGAAGCTGTGTGTATTGTTGATGTTGTGTGCAGGTATTGGGAGAGGCCATGGCTGGTATTTCCCATAATGCCAAGAACAGTAACTTGCCAGAGTTTGGAGACTCGGTCAGTTCAGCATCTAAAGCGCTGTGTGGTCTCACTGAGGCAGCCGCTCAGGTAAAAACAACGTGTGTGTGATGGGTAGGTTTAGTGTAAGGGGTGAGTATATACAGTTTGTACAGTATAAAAACCATTAAACATGGAAACCCAACTTAAGTGTGTTTGTATGTGTAAATTTCTTCTCTTCTAAATTATGCTGCTTTGACCTAAAGAGGCGGTGCGTGATAAAATGTACCAGTGCTATGATGCATCACACATCTGGAGTTACCGAAGCGTAATAAATGAAGCACATTTGCCTTCCTTGACTGTCTTTTGTGCTTTCACACACACCTTCATGCTTTGTTATTTACAGGCATAAGAACACTCTCTTACACACTTGTGCAAAAAAAAATTCATTATGGTTTTGATGGACAGTCAGTGAGTCATATTTAACTGCTTCCTGTGTGTGGTTCATGAGCACTCACAGCTGCCATGTGACTCAAAGGTGCCTCGTGTTGTGTTGGCATGTGTCTCGTAGGGGGTGTATTTTGTGTGTGTGTGTGTGTGTGAGACAGCAGTGACGGTGTTGTGTCTCTCACAGGAGGGGGGGTATCTGGTGGGTGTGTGTGTGTGTAACAGCAGTGGGTGGGTGTGTAACAGCAGTGACGGTGCTGTGTCTCTCACAAAGGGCGTATCTGGTGTGTGTGTGTGTGTGTGTAACAGCAGTGACGGTGTTGTGTCTCTCACAAAGGGCGTATCTGGTGTGTGTGTGTGTGTGTGTAACAGCAGTGACGGTGTTGTGTCTCTCACAAAGGGCGTATCTGGTGTGTGTGTGTGTGTGTGTGTAACGGCAGTGACGGTGTTGTGTCTCTCACAGGGGGCGTATCTGGTGTGTGTGTGTGTGTGTGTGTGTGTAACAGCAGTGACGGTGTTGTGTCTCTCACAGGGGGTGTATCTGGTGGGTGTGTGTGTGTGTGTAGCAGCAGTGACGGTGTTGTGTCTCTCACAGGGGGTGTATCTGGTGTGTGTGTGTGTGTGTGTGTAACAGCAGTGACGGTGTTGTGTCTCTCACAGGGGGTGTATCTGGTGGGTGTGTGATTGTGTGTGTGTAACAGCAGTGACGTTGTTGTGTCTCTCACAGGGGGCGTATCTGGTGGGTGTGGGTGTGTGTGTGTAGCAGCAGTGACGGTGTTGTGTCTCTCACAGGGGGCGTATCTGGTGGGTGTGTCTGACCCGAACAGTCACGCAGGGCAGAAGGGTCTGGTGGACCCCTCACAGTTCGCCAGAGCCAAACACTCGATCCAGATGGCCTGTCAGAACCTCGTGGACCCGGCCTGCACACAGTCCCAGGTACTCGCACCAGTCCTCCGCTGCTTAATGATAATGCTGCATTATTATCTTTCTTATTAGTGGTTTACTAATAAGGATTTTTAAATAACCAAACAAAAACAAAAGTGATCCAAAATAATATATATGTATACATGCTAGGGATGATCTATATATAGTGATGTCTGTGCACCATCATTTCCCAAGGTCCTCTCTGCCGCCACTATTGTTGCCAAACATACTTCGGCCTTGTGCAACGCTTGCCGACTCGCCTCCTCTAAAACATCCAACCCGGTTGCTAAGAGACAGTTCGTCCAGAGCGCCAAAGAGGTGGCCAACAGCACAGCCAACCTCGTCAAGTCCATCAAAGTGAGTCTTGAGACTGTTCCTGATCGACTGTGTTTGTGTTGGTTCTGTTCTGGTGAATATAACACTGTTTGTGTGTGCTGTTATGTCAGGCTCTGGATGGGGCCTTTAACCAGGAGAACAGACAGAAGTGTAAGGAAGCCACTGGGCCTCTCATCGAGGCGGTGGATAACCTGACTGCCTTCGCCTCCAACCCAGAGTTCGCTAGCGTTCCTGCACAGATCAGCCCGGAGGTACGGCTTTATATCGCAGTAATAGCATACACTACACTAAACATTTTGAAGGTTTATGGATATGAAGCAGTTCAACAAACATAAATGTTTCTCGATATGAGCATCACCCCATTAGGTAACACTTTATAATAACTACACGCTAATAATCATTAGTTAAGCATGAGTAAACCATTAATTCATCATTCATAAAGCATTAATAGACATTAATAAGCAGTTCATAAATACAGCTATAAATGCTTTCTTTTTGATTTAAAAGCATGTCTATAATTTGTTTAATAATTGTATTTTCATCCTTTATTATCAATTTATCATTTCTAAATGAAGAATTGCATTTTTTTATGAGCCAGTTATTTAAGAGTTTTCAGTGGTTTATACGATTACTTAGAGCGAGTAAGTAAATGATTAATAAACTATTTAAATGTACATTCATACATCTTATTATTCAGACATAGTGATGGTTACTTAATGTGTTAATAAATGCTTTATTAACATGTATTAATGCTGTAATTAAGGGTTAATTTGGGTAGTTATAAAGCATTTAGTAGTGGTCAGTTAACTATGTGAGCTCATCTAAAGTGAGGACTAGTCATGCCTTGTAAAGCATTTTTAAAGGCTGTTAAATATTTCTATGTTCTGTATCACTACCTTGTGTTTGTTACATTTTACTGTTTAGAAGATATACAAGTCTTTAAATCACCTTTATAAATGCTTTACAAAGCATGAATAGACCATTTCACATGATGTAAACAACACTGGCCCAGAAGCACTTCCTGTTTCAGTTTTTTAACACTACATAAAAGCTGGGATAAAATACAACCAACAGAACATTTAAAACTGAATCAAAAAGTTAAACAAACATCTTTAAGATGTTTTCTTTACATGTGAAATAAAGAAAACAGTTACAAACTGAAACAGGAAGTGTTTCTGGACCAGTGTTGTTTACATCTTGTGAAATGGTCTATAGTCCTCACTAGGGATGCACCGATACCACTTTTTAAGGATCGAGTACGAGTACCGATATTTTTTTCCTGGTACTCGCCGATACCGATACCGATGCCTGATTTTCTAAGAACAACACAATGAGACTAATGAACATATAAGCATCTTTATTTTTTTAACAACAAACTTTAACCAATAAATTTAGAGTGGTTTATTGTCAAGAACAATGAATTGGGTAAGCATTTCTGTTATTTTTATTGCTCTTGGGTTATCTTTTGACATTTTCTCTTGCCTTGAAAAGGTTTGCTGCAAAGTTTGTTGCAGAGTGCTAGTGCTACTGCTAGTGGCAAATTCACCGTGCTCACTTTTGTATTTAAATTTCAGATGTTTTATCAAGTTACTTGTATTATACTGGCTTTTGTACCTCCTCTCGATTAGGGGTGTTAATGGTTAAAACCGGTTAGCCGATTAACCGTTTAAAATTGTGGCGTCAATACATTTGCACAAAACGTTTGCGTTTTTTTTCTTCTGAATGTCGATAAAAAAATATTGTGAAATGACAGCGTTTCTATTAAAGATGTTATGTGACTAAAGCATTTTTTTTCTTTCGCAATAAGTCATTCCAAAAATAATGGCAACGGTCTATATCACAACCACCGCACTAAACATTAGCCTATTATTATTTATGTGAGGAGACGTCGTGTGTCATCCAAGCATTAATGGCAGGCAAAGACACAGAGTTTCTTTGTGTTTCTCCCTCATTTCTGCTCCGAGGTCTTGATTTTGGCATTTCTTTGAGGTTTTGTCTAGTAGGCTATTCCTTAATCTTTTATGATTTAAAAAAAAAAAAGAACTCTGCCTCGTATTATGTCCAAACGGTCAGTGTACTTGTTTTGTGTTCATTCGTCTCCCCTTATTTAATCCATAGGCCTAATTGCAAAACGAAAAATGAATGGTTATTTTGTAAAACGCAAAGTTGAACACCAAAATGTTCATTTGAACTGTAGGACTACGTCAAATGCTGCGCAAAAATATATAGGATAGGCTATACATATCGACGAATTTTCAGATATTTGTTTGATTTTTTTTGCCCATTTAAACATTTAAAATATTTGGCAAATGAATATGAAAAAAAAAAGATTTTACTGGTTTTCTGAGGCCAAATTAGAACCTGGAAATGATATTTTCCCGCAGTAATGAATGAGTAGAGCCGTAACTAGCCTACAGAAAGGAGATTTATAGATGATTTATAAGATATAATAAATGTGTCTGATAATAAAATAATATAAAATAACGAGACATTAATTGTTTGTTAATAAACTATTGTTTTCTAAATCAGTTTCTGCTAAAAACAAATCTCCATCCCCGGATCCACCTTTAGAGAGAAATACATAATTATAGGCTACATAATTACATCAGAAGATATTGGCTTTCGATTCGAATTTGTTCGTTTTAAATTGGACATTTAAAGCTAAAGTTAAAGCTTTAAATGTCCAATTTAAAACGAACAAATTCGAATGCGGCTGTTTCAGTTCTCGCGCTTCAGTTCACGGAGATCATGATTCATGAAGCGCGCCTGCTGTTAAAGCACAACGTTTTCTTGTTATTGTGAGTTTACGCAAATAAATGTATTTGTCAATAATGTATTATTATTTTCTGTATGACCAGAAATCAAAGAGTATTTTAAGTTGTTTCCACTGAAAGAACTGCAATGAAACTGCAAGTGTTCACATGGGCGTCTCGCAGCCATCAGTGCACGCTCCACACTAAGCACAAACACTGGATATGCGTCAAAATATTGTGTTTATTTGTGCTTTGTTCCTTTTTTGGATAAAGGCGTCTACATATGCAGCCTAATAAAATGTTACAATAATGATGATGATCATAAATATTTATTTGCGGACACTGAGTTTTTGCGAAATGGACTTGTTTCTGTAGGCTATTTTCAATTGGCAATTTCAGTTTGAATGGTGATGGAAATGTGCCTACTTTAACTGCGTACTTATCACTGCGTTTTATTTCTATAAATTAATTCGTTTCAAATGGGGTCCAACCAGTTATTAAAGGTTTTAAAAATTAACTCTGTATCTCGACGTTGCAGCGCTCACACTATGGTTAACCGAGTATTAACGGTTAATGAAAAACTTGAAAACGTGCAGCCCTACTCTGGATATTAATGCAGAAATAATCGTGCAGATTGCCATGCGTGGGTCGTCATCATTGATTTTGAAAATATTTCCACACTGCTGAGGCTGACATTGCATCTGGTGTCTCTGTGTGCACTGGAAAGTTCTGTCAGTTACGTCGCGTGAGGTATCGGTCTTTGGTATCGGGGTATTTTTACGAGTACGAGTACAAGTACATGAGCTTGGTATCGGGCCCGATACCCGATACTGGTATCGGTATCGGTGCATCCCTAGTCCTCACTTTAGATGAGCTCACAAAAATAGTTAACTGACCACTACTAAATGCTTTATAACTACCTGTATTTACTACATTTACTTACACTTTCTAAGTGATATTATGAATGACTGACAACTCTTAAACAACTGGTTTGTAAATAATGCTATACTTAATTTAGAAATTATTAATTGATCATTAACAAAGTATGAAAATACAATCATTAAACGCATTATAGATATGCTTATAAATCAAGAAAAAAGCATGTATAGCTATATTTATAAACTGCATATTAATGTCTATTAATGTTTTATAAATGATGAATTAACTGTTTACTCATGCTTAACTAATGATTGATAGTGTGCAGTTATTATAAAGTGTTACCAATCATTATATTAGAATGAATTCTGAAGGATCATGTGACACTGAAGACTGGAGTAATGATGCTGAAATGATGCAGTTAAAATGACATTTTAACATGTATTCACATAGAAAACAGTTATTTTAAATTGTAATATTATTTCACAATATTACTGTTGAGCAGAAGAGGCTTCTTGTGTTTCTTTCTTGACTTACTTTACAAATGAAAGCTGCTTTACCTTCTTTTTTTTTTTTATCAAGCCAAAAGAACAAAATCATAACAAATGAACAAATTCAAATGTAAAACAAAAGACAGTCTTTTAACCATATATAACAAAACATCTACTGTTTGACACATTTTTATCAATCCACTTTTATTGTCATGATTTTCATAAAAGAAGTGAGAAAGAAAAATAATAATTGTGCTCTCAAACTTTAAAAGATGTGTGTTTACTATAAATACCAAAATCCCATTACACTTGATGCCATTCCATATTTGTTTTAATTTGTTTTCATTATTTCATATTCTGACTATATACAATTGAAATCGAAAAATGGGGAATGTCCAGGAATGTCCAGGGCTCGGGAGTGAGTGAAATGAAAGCCGTGTTGTGTTGTCTGTGAGTGTAGGGTCTGTCAGCGATGGAGCCCATCATAGCGGCGGCGAAGAGCATGCTGGAGAGCTCCACGGGCCTGATCCAGACCGCACGCTCACTGGCCGTCAACCCCAAAGACCCACCCAAGTGGTCTGTGCTCGCCGGACACTCCAGAACAGTGTCTGACTCCATCAAGAAACTCATCACCAACATGAGGTATTCACACAGTACATGTCCTTCATTCAGGGATCAGCTAGAAACGGACTTCTGATGAACGATCATGTGTCACGCTCACACACTCTCGTGTAAATGTTTTCAGGGAGAATGCTCCAGGTCAGAGGGAGTGTGATGAGGCCATCGAGGTCCTCAATAACTGCATGCGTGAGGTGGACAAGGCCTCCCTGGCAGCCATCAGCCAGCAGCTCACGCCAAGAGACGACATTTCCCATGAGGTGAGGCTTTACAACCACAGTGCTTCCCTTTCATTACCTAATCTGTGCTGCCACAGTCTCATAATGAACTCAAACTATTTTTAACTCTGCTCATAATAACATTAAGAGGTCTTTAAGGTTGTTTTGCACCATTGCTTTGGCAAAGTATCTGCGAAATGGACCAAATCTAAAAGTGTAATGTGGCTTTGTGCTCTTATCAAATTGTACATAGTCTGTTTGTGCTGCACGTTTGAAAGTGACGTGTGCGCCTTGCTCTCGTGATCCGTCGTGCTCTCCACGATGTAGTACGGCTCAGTTTACAGTCAATGAATGCATTGAGCTCAATCTCTGCGCTGAGTTTAATGCAGATTTGAGAATGTTTTGAGCATCAGTTATACTTCGTTTTCACTTTGGTTTAATTTACAACGTTTAGGCCACCCTTAAAAATATTCTTGTTTGCCGTAACCCGACCGACCCTGTCAATTTAGGGCCGACCCAATTTTTTTATTTTTTTTCCCTTTTAGTCCGACCGACTTGCCGGTTGTAACTTGCGTTCAGACCGACCGATTTTTTTTTTTTTTTTTTTTACTCTTCAAACGACTAATTCAAATTCCATAAAATGATATTTTAGTTAGTATTGTGAAAGTTGCTTATGTCTACAAACGTAGGCTACGTTCTTTCTTTTAAATAAAAACCCGTGGCGTCATAGTCATCTGATTATGTTTAGACGATTGGTTTACCCGTGTCACACTGTCTATAAGGCTTATACGTTCGCTTCGTTTCATTCAGTGTTCCCGCTTGGTAAACCCGGTATTAAATGGGCTGAATATCAACCATTTCTATATATAATAATAATATTAAACAATTTGTCTGATGCAATTTTGCTATTCCCAGTCCAGAAGAGAGAGAGCGATCTCTCACCCGGAGCCACAGCGCGAACCACATGACAGCCCTGCTTAATGAGTGACAATGAGGACAGAACGTGGTTACCTACACTTTAGATCTGGGATATTATTCTAATTGTATTTTAGATTTCCGCTTTCAAAGATTATAACAAGATATTTGAGATGAAACCATTACAGACGCATTCTGTCTATAGCGCAACTTCCTTCCCTTCACAGCGTTGCGCTGTCATTTCTTCCTAAAACCCAAACGTACCGTCAGAATCAGCACGATCGGTAACTGTTGTAAAATGCAGTCTGTACTGTTGCTAAACTGCGTACGGGTTCAATCATTAAAAGAGCTATTAAAAGCACAAAAGTCTGCGCAAGAGACGCTGTTCACAAGGTGATGCGTGCTCCGAAATGCACTGCAACGGGACAAGAAAAGTAGGCTATAGCCTCATTTTGGGCTTCATGTGCGCAGCTAAACTATCAAATATACATAAAATCTAAAATGACCTGCTCTGAGATTCATTTAAACACAGTTTATGTCTTAAATGGATGTGAATAGTTGGGAGGATATGGTGGTGCATCAGTCATCGGTTAGATCCGCACTCGGTCTTAAAGGGGCAGTAGTCTAATAGGCTAAACATGTGACGATTGAGCCAGTAATGGGAATCAAACACAACAAAAGGCAGAGAAAAATCACTCGCAGCTCTTGAATTATTAACTCAAACTTTAATAAGCATTAATCTAACTATGATAAACCATGCAGTGTCATTTTACATTTGATTTACTAAATTAAATTTCTTTTCAGACAGCGCAACACACTTAACTGAAAAGTAGCTAATTTTAGACCTTTCTGAAATTAAAGCACTGTGTATATAGGCTAATTTGTATCTTTGTTTAATTGTATTCTTTGTTTCACCATGTGTTTGTACTTGTTTTTGCTTATATCTCATGTATTTGGGGAAAAAAAGCCTGCACACTGCTGCATAACAAATACAGTAGATATTTATTCATTTTGTGACTGGCCTAAAAACGTAACCGGTTGTAGGTTGCAATAACACCTAGTGGTGGATGCACAGTTTGAAGACCCAGTCAGTGACGTCACAGTAGCCTATGCAATTAAAAAAAAAAAAAAAATTCATGATCACCATGACCAAAATTTTACTTTTTTTTTTACACTGAATCCTGGAAAAAAAAATATAGACCTACCTACCGACCCTTTTTTTTAAAAAAATTGCTGTTACTGCAAACCAAAATATTTTTAAGGATGGCCTTATGCCGGGAGATAATTACACTGGATTCGTAATGAGATGCATTTGGAAACATGTTTTCACTGAAACTGCAGTTTTCCACTAAAATAAAAGCTTTAGGGTTTAACTCTTACAAGTGAGGAAATTAAAGCCCCGTTCACACCGCCAGCGACACGCAGCGACAAAGCGACAAGATCCCATTCATTTCAATGGAACGCTGGCGACATCCGGCGACATGAGCGACAGTGACCGTTGGCGACAGAATGTGGGCGTGTCAAGCGACAAGAGACAAGCGACAAAAGTTGAGAATTTTCAACTTTATGCAAATGAGAAGCGATTTTCGCGAGCGACAACCAATATGAAAGACGGCTTTTAGTGGAGCTCACGTCACCGTCTCGAGTGCAGATTTCACTGTTTTATATGATTTGACTGTAACCACATAACATGGATAATAAAATGATGCATGGAAAAGAAACTGTCGACAGTCTCAGTGAGTTTAATTCATACATTTAACGTTATAGTTCGAGCGTTGTAATTTTATGATGCATGTTTAGCACTGCTGCAATACATTTTACAATTTCCCCTGCATTACGTTGACTATTAGGGACAAGAAAATTGATTATTTGTCAAATTCGAATGACGTTTTTATAATTTGTGACAGTATGAGTGAGTTTAATTTGTTCATTCGATCGATCGTTGATCTAGTAAATGATTTAATCCACTGAAGACAGCTGTGGAGATATAAAAACACTCTCCCAACAGCATATGGTTTCTTTTTAGCCTTAAAAGGTCCCAGTCAAAGTAAAATTATATATCACTTGTGATGGTATTTTTTATAGATATGGCCAGACGTGCAGTCTACCAATAACATCAGAGCGACAGCACTACAAACGCCCACAAGCGGCATCACAGTACAGAGCCTAGCGACACACAGCGACAAAATCACTGGCGGTGTGAACAGGGCTTAAGACTGTTGTGTAAAGTAAAATAATTAGTGGTACTTTATTTTGATGGTCTACTTAAATGGTTTGCTCTTTGTTCTCTCTCTCTAACTGCACCAGATTGATATATTTACCTTTAAAATGTACAACATTTTCTTATGACTTCTGCTAGAGGAAGTGAGGTCCACCCCCCATAGTCTAGAGATAGTCATACTCATAAACTAGAGGAATATCTTTAAAGCTGAGGGCGCAGATTGCATGTGGGCCTGCTAATGTTTGTTATTGTTATTAATGTGCTGAAGCGTTATTGTAATACTGTAATCATGTGTTGCAGGCTCTTCACGAGCAGATGGCGGCGTCTGTGCATGAGATCAGCAACCTGATCGAACCGGTGGCCATCGCAGCCCGCGCCGATGCCTCTCAGCTGGGACACAAGGTCTAACTTCGAAATCATTTCTAAACGCGTCTCAGCGGTCTA
The DNA here is from genome assembly GCF_988280905.1 of Pimephales promelas. Lineage (NCBI taxonomy): Eukaryota > Metazoa > Chordata > Actinopteri > Cypriniformes > Leuciscidae > Pimephales > Pimephales promelas. The sequence continues at coordinate 17,561,985 of NC_142791.1, forward strand.
GGTGTTTATGGGAAGCTCAATGTGTGCTGTCATCTCACAGGTGTCTCAGATGGTCAGCTACTTTGAGCCACTCATCATGGCTGCCATCGGGACGGCGTCTAAGATCCACAACAGCCAGCAGCAGATGAGCGTGCTGGATCAGACCAAGACCCTGGCCGAGTCTGCTCTACAGATGATCTACACGGCCAAAGAGGCCGGAGGAAACCACAAGGTCAGAGCCACGCACAGCAGACACTGATACTGATGATGATCATGATGCTTTTAATTGTGTCTGTACTAGTAGTCGTTCATTTAAACCGTTAGTCGACTAATTGCAGGTTTATATTAATAAGCCATAAAACATAATAATGAGCCTTTAATTGACTATGTATCAGAGATGGGGACTCCAGTTTGAGACTCGGACTCGAGTCGCACTTGAGTCACACAAACAGCTGACTTCAGACTTGTGTTATGACTGACTCCAGGCCATAACAATCAATGGGAGACCATGCCATAAACAAATGGTGCCAAACATAAATTTATTGTGTATCGAACGCAAATACAAACAACGTAATTACTCATGGGATATGGATGTCAGCATCAGCAGTGTAAAGTAAGTGCTGGGATGTGTTGTAGGTGTGTATGTGTGCAGATGTTGGATGTAAAAATAAAAGACATCAACTCAGATAAACTTAAAGGTGCATCTCTGTGAAATCCTGGCGTATCGAGCGAGGTCTAAGCCTGAAGCAGCTAGCCGAGCAGCGTCGGAGTCTTCAGCCACCGGATCAGGAAAAAGCCAGCCATACCGCGGAGAAGCTCCCATTTAAAGCACCATCTTCCCAGGTGTTAGCAATTAAGCCTGAAAGAGAGGAGGAGCAGGGGAACGACCAAAAACAGGCCAAAGGCCGTAACACTTGACTCGTGACTTGACTCGTGACTCAACCCAAAAGACTTGTCAGCAACCTGTTTTCATGCAATTATTGCCTTTTAAATCTATTGGCGCATACGTTGGGGAAGCGTATGATAAGCTGCATGTCCCCCGCCCTTTGTCATACTGTGCATGAGACAGAGCATATTTAGGCCACGCCCACACCGGGGGAAAACAACCATCTCCATTGACTTTGCGTCTGTAGATTTCTCATAAATTTAACAAAAGTTGGCATTGTAAATCATCTCGCTGCTCCGCAATCTGCACCGTCATCACAGACATCGTTAGAAAGCGCTCTCTCTCTTTCTCTCTCTCTCTCCCTCTCTCCAGTTCAATGTTGTCAGATCCAAATATGGCCTTTTCCTTTTAATCAGCAACCAATCGCGAAAGTAAAAGGGGGGATTTAACTCTAAATGAGCAATCTCATTGGCCTGATGGAAATCTTTAGATCCCGTTTTTCATTTTCTATTATGGTGAAAATCTATTTAAGGCTATCTGATAACAGGATAACAAAAGTAGATATCCATAAATATCTATTTTCCCCCCGTCTATTACTGTATGTGAAAACAATGAAAAAATTATTTTAAACCTGGCTTTATCTAATAGGCTATTCAGATTTAGTTTTTTTCGCACATATTTAATTAGACAATGCCTAATAATTTAAGACTTGAAACTTGACTTGGACTCGTGGCAAAAGACTTGAGACTTGACTTGGACTTCCAAAAAATGACTTGTGAACATCTCTGCTATGTATAGTACATAGCCTAATCAGAGCTCAAACGCACGCATAAAGCTTGCCACAGCACACCACCAAACGCAATCATTATGAGCGTCATGAAAACAGAAGGAGACTGTCTAAACATTTTAATAGTTCATTGATGTTTTCAGTTGCAGAGATTAAGTTGACGATGCTGACTCGTCATCTCCACAGTAGTGGACGCGCCTATATGCACGTTTCACACGGATTGCATAATCTGAAAATAAGTATTTTCCATTTGAATTGGTCAGTTTAAATGCAGACATTTCAAGCTTTCTATAGATATATTTCTCATGTCTGTGAGGCAAGTGTACGCTGACTTTCGGTTCATTTTTGTGCCGTGCTCGAAGTTCACAAGATGCCAGAAAGCGCTTTCTGATTGTTTTCATTATTTTACAAAATCATGTTTTCTTGTTATTGTGAGTTTACAGAAATAAAAGTAGACCCTTTACTCTTATCTGTATGATCAAACATGACAGAGTATTTTAAGTTCAGCAAGTGTCATGCAGTGAGCGCACGCCACACAAACACTAATTATAGTGCACATTTATCTAGGTTAACATTAGTGCGAGTGGACTTGTAAAGTGTCGAGTCATATTTGATTGGCGAATCTTTGGATATACTTAACGATCTGCGTGATTTTGAGTTTTATTTTTTCTGTGACTATCCGAATTACAAAATCTTGACCGACTAAGCCTTTTCTTGTCGACTAATGGTTAGTGGACTATTTGGGGGCAGCTCTAGTAGAGTAAGTGTGTTGTGTGTCCTCAGGCGGCTCACACACAGGAGGCTCTGGAGGAGTCGGTTCAGATGATGAAGGAGGCGGTGGACGATCTGGCTGCGACTCTGGCGGAGGCGGCCAGCGCTGCGGGAGCTGTGGGAGGAATGGTCAACTCCATCACTCAGGCCATCACTAAGATGGAGGACGAGCCTGGGTTCGAACCTGAAGGGACTTTTGTGGATTATCAGACCACCATGGTGAAGACGGCCAAAGCCATCGCTGTCACCGTTCAGGAGATGGTAAAGTCTGAGTGAATGCAGAATTGAGAATCAAAATATACACACATATGCACAAGCATGCATTAAAATCACATTTAAGGATTAGTACAGAATTCAGGAATATAAGATACTCTTGAAAATAAATAAAGTATCATTGTCATAATCACCTTTGAAACATCTTATTATTCAGTAATAAACATTATACATCATATTTGTATATACAAAGTAGTTTATGGATGTTCAAATACAAAAATACTTTAAAATATATTAATCATATTCAAATGATATTGGCAAAAAATTGGTTGATTAAAGCCAGTAATGTTTGTTACAAATACTACTTAGGTGAAGGGTTTTGCTCATGAATATTAATTATGTTTGTACTGTCTAATTAATAGTCATGCCTTGATTTTGCATTCTTTTACACAAAAGGAAAAAAGCATGCACAGGTTTACCGTTATGTCAACGGAAGAGAAGGACAGAGTAAAACATCCAAAAAACTTTTGCTGATAATTTACTCACCCCCATGGTGTCATTTCATCCAAGATATCCATGTCATTCTTTCTTCAGTCGAAAAGAAATTAAGCTTTTTGATGAAAAAATTCCAGGATTTTACTCCATATAGTGGACTTCAATAGGAACCAAACGGTTCAAGGTCCAAAAGACAGTTTCAGTGCAAACTGCAAACTGTTCAAAGGGCTATCATTTCGCTTGATAAGACCCTTATTCATCTTCTGGAATCGTTTAAAGCCCTTTGAACAGTTTGCAGTTTGCACTAAAAGTGTCTTTTGGACCTTGAACCGTTTGGTTCCCATTGAAGTCCATTATGTGGTAGAAAAATTCTGGAATGTTTTCATCAAAAACCTTCATTTATTTTCGACCGAAGAAAGAAAGACATGGACATCTTGAAAGATATGGGGGTGATTAAATACTCAGCAAAAGTTTTTTTTTTAAAGTGAACTACTCCTTTAAGAATGCTTGCTTGGAGCCCTGTATTTATTTGAAAGGTTTTTGATATTATGGTTTAAAATGATTCCCTTTTGGGAGAATATTGCCGTATTTATAGACAAGACAAGAGTCAAGACTGATAGTGTGTCTTTAAACGGCTGTGTTCCCAGGTTACCAAATCCAACGTCAACCCTGATGAGCTGGGCGGCCTGGCCAATCAGCTGACCACAGAGTTCGGTGACCTGGCGTCAGAGGCCAAGTGTGCCGCCATGACTGCTGAAAACCACGAGGTATCTGCTGTTTTTCTGGCTGGATTACGTGGCTTGCCCACTCAATTTGATTTAACGTGAACTTTCAATTTCAGAAGATTCAGTTCAGTTCATCTTTATTCATTTCCCAAATTGCCTTCGGTGATGAAATGAACTGAACATTTAGGTTCACATTAAATCGAATTGACCCGAATTTACTTATTGCACATTATTGTGCTTATTGAAAGCAATTCATCACTGCACGTTATTCCAAAGAAAATAAATGTTTGTATTCATAGTAAATGAACACTACTGTTCAAAAGGGGTCACTAAGATTTTTTTGAATGCTTTAAAAACAATAATATTGTGAAATATTACTACAGTTATTACAAAGCTGAATATACTTCAAGGTTGAGTGATTTGTTCTTCAGATCGGTTCTCACATCAAGAAGCAGGTGACCGAGCTGGGTTACAGCTGCACAGGTCTGGTCAGTAAAGCAGGAGCGCTTCAGTGCAGTCCCAACGACTCCTACACCAAGAAGGAGCTCATCGACAGCGCTCGCAAAGTCTCCGAGAAGGTTTACAGCGGATCCTCTTCTCTTATGTGACATGGATGTTGTTCAGTCTTCCTCAGACTCCTGATACCTTCACTCTCTCTCTCTCTCAGGTGTCTCATGTGTTGGCGGCTCTTCAGGCAGGCAATCGGGGCACTCAGGCCTGCATCACCGCCGCCAGTGCCGTGTCTGGAATCATCGCGGATCTGGACACCACCATCATGTTTGCCACAGCAGGCTCGCTCAACCGAGAGAACGCAGAGACCTTTGCAGACCACAGGTACTTACAGGCAGCACACAGAATGCCCAGTGCACATTTGACCATTTCAATGGGCTTTATGCACAGCTTCACTACTTCCTGAACTTAAGCCAGCTCCTTGTTTCCTGTCTGCCATTATTGGTCAAATTGATTAATTCAGGTCTGTGTGATTATTGTTGCCATGACTACTGAGGTCAGGCACACCTGAATTAATTAATTTGGCCAATTATGGCAGACAGGAAACAAGGAAGTAGTGCAGCTGTGCATAAAGCCAATTGTAAAGGTCATGAAATATCACCGGTCGTTCACATCTCAGATTTGAAAAAGGCCCAGGATATTTTTGTGGATTGATAGGAATCAGTTTGCAGATCAACACAGATGTAAGGAGAACTCCGGTCAATTTTAACATTGAGCTCATTTTTTTGTACATTAGAGGTGCTGTCAGTACAGACAAAAATGACAAAAATCAGTGGTGCCTACCAGTGATGCGCGGGTCAATGTATAAACAACCCGCAACCGACCGACGTTTTCAACTACCCGCCCGCAACTCGGACCGCAAAACAAAGTAAAAAAAAAAATTGTACCCGACCCGCTTCCTGACCGCATTTTTTTAAAGTAGTAAATGCTCATCGGAGCGTTATTGGGCCATATAGACGTGTAACAACACAGCATCGCAAGAAGACGTAGGCCTACAACATAACAAAGGCAAAGCCAGCACTTTGGTCATCATATTTCATTATTTCAGCAAATGTCTCCCACACTTTTACTCTTTCTATTTGTGTATTTGCGGAGCTTCCACTCCCCAGTCTTCACCTTTTCTCTTGCCGCCTCCATCTCTCTGCAGACTGTAGTGATCATCGTAGACACGGCCGGTTCGTGAACGAATCGTTCTTTTGAACCGGTTCTTTTTAGTGAACCGGTCGAACCAGTACACTCGAACTGAATCGTTCGAAACAGTTCGCGTCTTGCGTCAGTACTGATCCACAAGTTACTAAAGTTACTCACTTTCAGACATGCCTGACAGTCGCCTCCGAATCGAAATAAATCAATATCCTGAATTATATTTTACTCCAGTAACTCCAACAGTTCACTGAACCGAGACATGTTGCTGCCACTGTTGAGAGAAGTGATCAGCACGAGCAGCTGATACTGCGTATACCGAATGCACAGGGACAGCGGTTCTCGAATCACTAGTATAGAACCGAGAACTGTTTAGACTGAGCTTGTGTGTTATCTTCGTGCCAGTTATTCAGCCAATAATGTGTAGGGCTGTATATTTCATCAAAAACTGTGTCTAGTACTATATACAAATGTTTAATTGGCATCTTTTTTCAAACGACCCGACCGACCGCGACCCGAATATCATTAAAACATTTTTGGATGACCCGTAACTGCGGGTGACCGCAGGCACCTGCTCATTTCGGATCAACCCGCGCATCACTGGTGCCTACACCCTGTTATCGTCTTTTTAAAATTCGCACCCTGTTGACTTCAATGGGGCATGTTCTAAACCTGCTTTTAGCCTCTTAACATTCTGATTTGTCATTACACAGCCATGTGAGTGCTGTTATTAAGAGTGACCACGGTCAATCTGACTGCAGTAGATGTGAAACATATGAATAAAAATGATGTTAATTCAGCCAGCTCACGTACCTGTATTTAATTCCTGTTTTCGGTCGTAGCCCACATTAGTCGATTGTCGATCTCACGTGTGTGATGATTAGTGAATATCACCTCAAACCTTCTCCGTGTGTTCAACATCTGATTCGGATGAACTATCCATTTGAGGTGATATTCTCAGAACACCACACAGTGTTGGGTTTGAGATGATATTCACCAATGATCGCGCGCCTGAACTTGACAATTGACTACTGTGGACTTCGACAGAAAACAGGAAGTAAATAGAGGTATGTGAGCTGGCTGAATTAACATCATTTTTTTTTTTCATTTCTTTCACATCTTCTGCAGTCAGATTGACCGTGGTCACTTTTAATAACAGCACTCACATGGCTGTGCACTCGTAATGACAAATCAAGGATGTTAAGAGGCTAAAAGCAGGTTTCGAACATGCCCCATTGAAATGGGTTGTGAATTTTAAAAAGAGGATAACACGGTGTTGGCAACACCAATTTTTGTTGTTTCTGTCTGTACTGACAGCACTCCAAATAGCTCACTTAATCGCTCACTTAACAGGTGTATGCGACATTTAAGCTGTGGCTCCAACCAGCTCCCAAAGGTTTAGACCAGAATAAAACCATTATAATTTCAAATTGAACTGGGGTGCGTTTCCCAAAAGCATCGTTAGCCAACTATGGTCGCAGGTTGGTCGCGATTTCCATTGAACTCTATTGGTAACGACGGAACTTGCGACCATAGTTGGCTAACAATGCTTTCGGGAAACGCACCCCTGGACAGATAAAAATTAATCAGAAACATTGATGTTGGCTTGACAGAGACTGGCTGGAAAGTAGAAAATCGTTTTAAAAGCTTTAAGTTTGTAGATTTTATTGTCAGATTGAAGTTTCTGACAGACCACAACTTTGACCTTTACCCATTGGACCTCATTAGAAGAAACTGTATCAAACCAGTTCAGCCCCCAGTGAATCTTTTCTGAGCAAATTAAACACAAGATCACAATCTGAAATCATTGTTGCATGTTACTTTGTATTGCTAGCATGTTTTGTCAGGTTTGTTAACATGTTTTAACACATTACTAACATATTTTACCAAATTGTCATTTCAAGTAAAAAATGATTACTCGTTATTTCTGATGATGAAACGCATTACTTGCTTATAGCGCATTATCCCCAATGTTCAAACTGTTGCTTCTGTATTGTAATATTGATGTGTTTGGACAGGGAGCACATCTTAAAGACGGCTAAAGTCCTGGTGGAGGACACCAAGATGCTGGTGTCCGGAGCCGGAGCGAGTCAGGAGAAGCTGGCTCAGGCCGCGCAGTCCTCTGTCAACACCATCACCAAACTGGCTGATGTGGTCAAACTGGGAGCTGCGAGTTTGGGCTCTGAAGATCCTGAGACACAGGTAGTGCGACACCCCCATTCTGACCCAATTATGAGCCTCTTCAGTTCACATGCTACAGCTCACCTACTGCCAAAACAATTGTGCGTGAGAGTGTGTGTCTTTACTTCTGTGCTTGGCAGCAATTATTGGGTTTCTGCTGTTCCTATGGCAACACATAATAATTCATGGCATATTCTCGAAGCTTGTTGTGGCTGTATCTTTCAAGTAAAAGCAGCCATTGAGGCTTAAAAATGTTCAATTATACTTCCATCAAGTTCATGAACATGATAAACATCTCTGTTAGAGGGCAGGTGCCTATGTTGTGAGCACACTAGCTCATTATCTGTTTGTGGTCGTGTCTCAGGTGGTTCTGATCAATGCGGTGAAGGACGTGGCTAAAGCTCTGGGTGATCTCATCAGCGCCACCAAAGCAGCGGCCGGCAAACCTCACGATGACCCTGCCATGTTACAGCTCAAGAACTCTGCTAAGGTATAACACACACACACACACACACACACACACTGGGAGGACCTCAGTCTGATCTCAATGGTTGGTCTTTTTTGGTCAGTATCTGAATGAAAAAAAAGTCGTGTTTCCAACTCTTTTTCTGTGTCTGGCTTCATGCAAAGCAGTATAGATTTATAATATTGACTAAACTTAAACATTTCGGTGTTGGTGTGTCCCTATATTATTATTATTATTATTAGAACTGATTATGATGTTCTCCTTTGACGGAGTACTTTGAGCACAGTCTTCATTGCCAGAGCATAAGTCATCAGTGTTTGAGCAGTGTTGATGTTTGTGTGGAATCAGGTGATGGTGACGAACGTGACGTCTCTGCTGAAGACGGTGAAGGCCGTGGAGGACGAGGCCACTAAAGGCACGCGAGCACTAGAGGCCACCATAGAGCACATCAAACAAGAACTGGCTGTGAGACACACATTTAAATCACTGCATTCGACGGGGAAAACTAATTATTGTTATTATGAAACTTAAGTCGAAGGGCACTTGGATGAAGTAGAGCAAGTGAAGTGTAGCTCTCCACGTTAATGTTGATCACATGTTCTTTGCCCGTCCATCAGGTGTTCAGCAGTGCAGATCCTCCCCCAAAGACGGCCACCCCAGAGGAGTTCATCCGCATGACCAAAGGCATCACGCTGGCCACGGCTAAAGCAGTGGCTGCTGGGAACTCCTGCCGCCAGGAGGACGTGATCGCCACGGCGAACCTCAGCAGACGAGCCATCGCTGACATGCTGCACTCCTGCAAGGTGACACTGAGACGCATCGACCACGTCCTCTTCAACGCAGACTTGCACTATTGACTTCCTGTTTGATTTCAGAGAATTATTGTAAAACTGGGCTCTTTTCAATGAAGCTTCATTAAGATCTTTCCGAACAATTAACCAGCATGAAAACTACTAGAGCCAGACCGATAAAGGATTTTGAAGGCCGATACCGATACAAATATTTGTTGGTTTTAAAATCCGATATTTCGATATATCGGCCGATATCATTATTATTATTATTTTTTATTTCAGAAATGCGCAACAAAATATTAACAAATTTCCTTAACATTAGTTATTTATTTATGAGTTTTAATTAAAATAATATGATAATGCATTTTAAAAAGAAATTTGTTTCTATTGTCACAACAGAACGGGGGAACATCAAAATATATTAAAGTTCTGATAAATAAAATAATAATTAGTCCCTACATTGCCTTGTAGTTAGCTACCTCATAATTACAATATCAGCTTGCTTATCCCTTTACCTGCACTTTTTGACAACACTCATGACATGGTTTAAGTGTGATTTGTCCGTTTTTATTTTATTTTTAAAATATTCATTTATCGGCCATTATAACTGCCGATACCGATATTTTAGAAAATGCCTAATATCGGCCGATAATATCTGCCTGCCGATATATCGGTCTGGCTCTAAAAACTACTATCGTATATTTTCCCTTAGGGAAAGACAACAAAGACATTGATATGTTTGTTATGGCGATGATGGCAATGATGCGGCCCATTAAAGGGATGGTTTTCCCAGAAATCATTTATCGCACTCAAGTTGTTTCAAACCTGTGTGAGTTTCTTTCTTCTGTTGAACACAGAATATGAGTAACCAGACAGTTAATATGGACTCCGTTGACTTCTATAGTAGGAAAAAAATACTATGGAAGTCAACTGGGTCCATTAACTGTCCGGTTACCCATATTCTTCGCAATATCATACACGGTTGGAACAACTTGAGAGTGAGTAAATGATGACAGGATTTTCTTTTTTGGGTGAAAAACACTGTAAAAAAAAGTTTAGAATTTCCATGTCAGTTGTTTTAGACACTTTTCAAAGTTTGAACACTCATTTTATGTTACCATTTTACATATGTTTAAATAATAGTAAATTCATACTGTGTATGTGTGTGATGTGTTCAGCAAGCAGCCTTCCACCCGGAGGTGAAGCGCGATGTCCAGTCTCGAGCGCTGCGCTTCGGCTCGGAGTGTGCCACGGGTTACCTGGGCCTGCTGGAGCATGTGCTGGTGGTGAGTTACACACATCTGCCAGACCACCCTGTAAACACACACACACACACACACTCAGTCACCTCTTGAGCTCCCTTATGGGGGGTCATTGGGGTTAAAACTGTGTGAAATAACTGACGCTGTTTGTTCCTGTTATTTCAGTGGCTGAACTCACAGTATGTTTGTCACTCAGTGGGTCTCACAGTGACTGAAAAATGTGTCTAAAGCTCTATTCCGACTGTAACTGTTACTCATGAGGACGTAATGTTTTTTTTTTTTAGCATTTACAGAGCTTAGTAGGGCTGGGAAAAAAATCGATTTGAAATGAAAAATCGAGTTGGCAGGTCAAATCGAATCATATTTTCAAAAAATCTATTTTTTTAGATTTTTTTTTTCTCCCCCTCTTCAGTATAGTGTAACTTACATTTTGCATTCGCCAAATCTTCCTTCAGGGTTTCTGCAGTTCGGTTAAGACAGTCAATACGATGAAACTCTCTCAAAGATGATTCAATGTTACTATTATTATGCTTAATAGCATTTTTGTCAAAGATTATGATCATATTTTTTTGGGATTTGTTGTTTTTCTTTATAATGAAATTGTATTAAGTAGATTGTGTTTAACACACAAAAGAGTTATAGACCACAAATACAACACAGAGAGTTATAGAAATTTTACTTGATTAAAAAAAAATCCAATCGTAAATTGAGTTTTTTATAATAAAAAAATCGCAGATTTTTTTAAGGGAAAAAATTGCCCAGCCCTAGAGCTTAGTTTGTGAGTTTATTGCCGTCCGAATCCAAAAGTGTTTTTTCCCAGCACCCCAGAATTACTTTTGTTTTCTGACAAACACAAGGTCATGTGTTAATTTAATAACGGTCTGAATCCACATCTGAGTTTATAAGACAGGATCACTCCAAAAGTCATTTTGTAAATCCTTTTTAACCTCTGCCAAGCATTGTATGGTAATTGTATGGAAGCTTTTGAAAATTGTTTGAAAAAGCTTTGGGGTGATTTGCATGCTTTATTTATGCAGCAAAAGGTATGCAATGCAATTTTGAAATATGCATTATATACAATTATATACATCATAAATCAAGTAGCCCTGTTAAATGTTTACCGTATGAAAATAAGTGGTTGCATTAATTTATTTCGGCTAATTTCCATATTTTTAAAAGGATGAATTTCGTTTGAGGATGAAAGCATCATTTTGAGAGATAAAATGCAACACAAGAAAACCATTTACATGTCCATTTTTCCTTTTATTAAATAGGATATTTAAGTAAATGTTGAACAAATGATTGACCCAATGAATAGTGCATTACTGGGTTGGTAGGATCACAAGCTCGCACCTCCACCGTGAATTTATCTACATCCGAATGCACAAGGTTTATCACGAGGAGCCACATGTCCTCACCAGAAACATTTACTGTCCAGATAGAGCTCAGATAAAATAGTAGGTAACATAACAGGTGGATAAATGGATTTTTTCTTTTTTTTTTTAAGGTCCATATGAGTTGTTGAACAAAGGATTTTGTGATCAGTTGTAACAAAGCAGATCATTGCTATGCTGGTTTGCTATTTCCTCATTTATTTTCTGTTTTCTCTTCCTCTTTGTGTGTGTGTGCGCGTTTGTACGTGCGTGTGTGTGCGTGCACGTGTGTGTCTGTGTGTGTGTGTGTGTGTGTGTGTGTGCGTGCCTGCGTGTGGGTTCACTGATAGCCGGTGAGTTACAGGTGACTGCATGTGAATCTCTGCCCGTGTGTGTGTGTGTGTATTTGCACAATCTTTTAACATGAGACAACAGTTCTATAACAGTGGAAGCTGCAGTGCTTCTCAACTGGTGGGTGTCCTTTCTATATTTATTTTCATTTCCGTCTTTAAATTACCATTTGAATTATCATTTGAACCAAATTTTTAAACATCTTCTTGGACATTTGTATTTCAAGCTAAATTTTTCATGTTTCATCTATAGACTTTCATGACAAAAAAAAACTTTTTTCTAACTACAGCTGGACATTTTGACCATTAGCACTATATTTTGTGAAATCCTGCCCATAAGGGGGCGCTAAAAACAAAGCTGCAATAATTGGATGAAGGAAGCAAATATTTGACAGATATCAGGATGAATAGTTATTTTTATGCACTTTATACTCATTGTCTTGAAGTGAAAGCCACTTGAGAAGCACCAGTGTGATTCCTCTGGTGAGGTCAGTTGTATCCATGTCTCCTGAAGCTGACGAGACTTTTAACTTGAAAATATGAATGGCATCTTGATTAATCCGTGTTCTGTTACTGGTTTCAGATATACTGAATGAAACAACATTTGAATGGTGTGCAAAAGGATTTAACATTTTTCTTTCAGTGTATTTTGCACTTTATTATAATGTTTGAATATTGTGAGTGTGGGTGGGTGTGTGTAGGTGTGTGTGAATCATGTACGTTAAAAGTGTTAGTACACCAAAAAATGAAATGACCCAGAAGCACTGCGCTGTTACACAACGTGAACTCACTCAGACCCACACAGAAGAACATGAATAATTGAATAAAGTTGTTGATTTTGTTTGTTTTTTGCACAAAAAGTATTCTCGTCGCTTCTCGATCCACTGTAGTCACCTGGACTATTTTAATAATGTCTTTACTAACTGCTGCGCCGGCTGATGAAATGACCTCTCAGCCTGTGGAGGAGTGAGACAGCTCTCAGATTTCTTCAAAAATATCTTCATTTGTGTTCTGAAGATGAGTTACTGGGTTGGAACAACATGAGGATGAGAAATTACTGACAGAGTTTTCATTTCTTTGGTGTACTAACACTTTAAATGTCCATAGTAACTGAAATATTTATCTCCAGTTTTACTGCCCTTAAATATTTTATGTATAATGCCAGTGTGAAACATTAGTCTGTCCATTGAGCATCGCATTGGAAACATTAGTGCTCTATTGATCATTTACTTTTATTTATTCCAAATATAGTCACCTGATATTTAAAGGGAAATGCACATTATGCATCAATGACTGGACCAGTTATTAAAATCCATTGGTCAGAACCCTGAAGAGAGAGACGGACTGTCCTTTGTGATTTTTATAGGGTTTGTACAGACAGACAGATGGCATATGTTTGTGTGTGTGTGTGTGTGTTTCTGGTATTGTCCATGTCATTCCCAGAATTCCTCCTCATGGCCAAGTCTTTTCTTAGCCGTCTGTTCCTAACGAACAGCTCTGCTAATGCCACACACCTGTTTCACTGTCACCACCACCACCCTGGAGGACACGCCGAGGACACACACACACACACACTACAGACTGATCACACGAGTGTCTAACAGCGCTTGAATCAGTGTCAGATTGATCTAACAATCCCCGTTTTAATAATTTCATGTGTTTTAAGTGTTGTGCTCTCCATCCGCAGATCATCCATAAACCCACTCATGACCTCAAGCAGCAGCTGTCCAACTACTCCAAACGCGTGGCCGGTTCAGTGACCGAGCTCATACAGGCTGCGGAGGCCATGAAAGGTACAGTGTGTGTGTGTGTGTGTCATGTTTCTCCAGATCCTGGGCTTCTCCTGTCCTCTCCATCTGATCAGGTCAAGTGTCCACTTCCAGTTCTGCATCATGAGCAGGGCATCCAAGCTGGATTTATCAGGATAATCCCTGCCACCCATCACTGAAAGTGATCTGAGAGCTTGCGCTGATAATACCCACACCCTGATTTAACACATGATGAGAGATGGGGAGAATCTCTGGTGTGTCTGAGAGAGAGTTTAAAAGAGGGTGTTTAGGTGCCGATTCGCATAAAAGGGAAGGAAATGAAGTTGAGGCTTTCCACCTATCTAAAACCCTTATAAATATATTTTTTTAATAAAAGAGATATTGAAGAGAATAGGATAATTATGCTTTCTGCTTGTGGTTGTTGTCTTTGACTGTCAGCTTTATTGCACATGTGGAAAATGTGCTTTTAGAGTACCTTTCAAACGTTTGGGGTCAGTTCTTTCTTAAAAAAAAGTATTAATTGATCAAAAAATACATAGATCAAAAGTGAGAGAGAAATCTATAAAGTTACAAAAAAACTATTTTTCCATTAAATTCTGTTCTTTTGAACTTTCTATTCATCATAGAATCCTGAAAAAAAAGAATCCCGGTTTCCACAAAAATATGATGACAATCAGAAATTTTTCTTGAGCGTCAAATCCATATAACAGAGTGATTTCTGAAGCATGATATGACAGTGAAGATTGGAGTAATGATGCTGAAAACTCAGCTTTGATCACAGGAATACATTACACTTTACTATATTTATTCACATTGAAAACAGCTGTTTAAAATTTTAATAATATTTCTCAATATTACTGTTTTTATTGTATTCTTGATTAAAAAAAACGCAGAAGAGACATTCAAAAACATTTTTAAAAATCCAAACTTTTGACCTGTACTGTGTTCATTCTAATATCAATATAAGAATGTTGTGTTTGTAGAGTAGTTTCTTTGAATAGTGTAGACACACCTACTGAGTACGCCTTTATTTTTTAATTTCTTTATTTTATTTTATTTTTAAAACGAAAAAAGCCTTGTAAACATGTTGTAAAATTATTCACACATTTTTCAGAACCTGAAAAAAAAAAAAAAAAAGATTGTAAAGATTTGTATGCAGAAAGTGCTCAAATCAGAGTTGTAACACAATAATACCCAGGAGATGGAGGAAGCCCAAACTTGGATTTTCTTTAAATCTGTTTGTGTATGAGTAAATGTGTTTAAAACTACAGTACAGTTTCAGTAAAGCAGTAGTTTGTGGCACAGATGACCTAGAGGTGCGTTTGATGCTGTGTTTAGGCACAGAGTGGGTGGACCCCGAGGACCCGACGGTCATCGCGGAGAACGAGCTGCTGGGAGCCGCAGCTGCCATTGAGGCTGCCGCCAAGAAACTGGAGCAGCTCAAACCCCGAGCCAAACCCAAGGTGAGGAAACGTTTACCCACGTCCCTCGGGGCTCAGCCGGCTTAACTGACATGCTATACTGCTTCACATCTCACATTTAGCTCGGAAAACCCTGCACTGTGTTCATATATTCTTAATCTAATGTTCCTGACCATCGTATGACATTTGTTTAACTCTTCCTGTTTGCTTTGCCCAGTTTGGATTTGGATTTAAGGTAACATGAATTATGAATGTAGCCGTGAACACAATCATTGAGCATTGAAATACTATCACCATCATCATCGTCACCATCATGAAAAAAGCTTTGTGTTGTGCTCATACGCATGTGGAAAAAACCTTGTTTTAGTCTCGATGTTGAGACGGTGATGTAAATGAATGTTGGTTGTGTTTAACAGGAGGCTGATGAGAGTCTGAACTTTGAGGAGCAGATTCTGGAAGCAGCCAAATCCATCGCAGCCGCCACCAGCGCTCTGGTCAAAGCTGCATCTGCCGCTCAGAGAGAGCTGGTGGCCCAGGGGAAGGTACAACACACACACACACCCACTCAACCTCATACACAACACCTGCAAATCAGTACTGCCAATCTCTGTGTCTCTTTCAGGTCGGGGCGATTCCAGCAAACGCGGTGGATGATGGACAGTGGTCTCAGGGTCTCATTTCAGCTGTAAGTCTGGTTCACACTCGCTGATTTCTTGCTCAGTTGAGCTTAATGGGTTAGTTCATCCAGAAATGAAAACTGTCATCATTTACGCACCCTCGTACAGTTTTAAACCTGGGGTTTAACGATTCGAATTGCTCACAGTACGGTTCATGTCACTGTTATAGAGTCACGGTTTCGGGACCATTCAGTATGTGCTATTTTCAGGGTAAAAGGGACTACGGTCAAATGTAAATAAATCAAATAAGAACAAGTAATTCAACTACAAGTAACAGCACAAATAAACACAATAGTGCAAAGATCCAAATAAAATAAACAGTGCTTCATATTTTTCAGATAGGTCTAACATTAGTTTTCAGGTACAGAAATTGAGTGTAATCAAGTGAAGATTAATTATTAATTAATTAAATCATTATAAAAGCCATTAAATCAAAAGCAGTGAGTGATTTCCTTATTTTTTGTTGTTTGATTAACATTAAAACACAGCAGGAATATTAGGCTGCTGTCACTTTAAGATACAACACACTGATACTGTACACGTGTTGTCTTTCTCCACTGAAAGTGGACTCAATATTTGGATTATGTCAGACGTGGGTTTCTGTGAGCGTGCTTCAGATGAGTACACACACTCAGTTGAGTAACACACAAACTTTCTCTCAGCGAAGTTTTCGTTCACGTCTTCTGGCTCTTTAACGTTTAGATTGGCCTGGCTTAATGAGTTCAGTTTAAACACAGATCGTGTGCTGGTCAGGTGTTGCCTGCACTCGCGCCCCATCGACACCCGGCCGGGTGATCATATTACAACATACGGCTCTCGCATTGAACACTTATCACAGAGGGACTGTTTTATCCACTTTTTTATATCATCACTGTTCCATCGTCAGGAACATACATTAGGAGATCTGTCCATCTGTTTTACACGTTGTTATTTGTAACCATATTATAGATGCGAGTTGAACGGCGGTGCAAGTGCGTGCCGAACCGTGGATGGAGAGCCGTATGATACGATTTTATACTGTTATAAGCACAAAAGAACATATTTTTAAGAATGTTTGAGTTGTTTGGTCCAAAATGTTGTGATCAGTCATACGGGTTTGGAACGACATGAGGCAGTGTAAATGATGACATCATTTCCATTTTTTGGATGAACTTTAACTTTCTCAGTTTCTTGTGATGGATTTCAAAGGTCGCATGCTAATGCATATATACATGAAGTCGTTTTTGATGAGGTGGATGTTTAACACATATTTTGTTCCTGAATTCATCTACTCTAGGCCCGTATGGTGGCCGCAGCCACTAACAACCTGTGTGAGGCGGCCAACTCCGCGGTTCAGGGTCACGCCAGCGAGGAGAAGCTCATCTCCTCAGCCAAACAGGTGGCAGCATCCACAGCTCAGCTGCTCGTGGCCTGCAAGGTCAAGGCGGACCAGGACTCCCAGACCATGAAGAGACTACAGGTCAGTGTGTGTGTGTGTTTCAGTATGGCCGTACAGTTTTTGAGTTGCATGTTCGAATAGAATATTGAGTTAAAAAATATAGGTTACAAAGGGGTTTTTGCAGGGATGCCACTGAAGAACCATTTGGTGATCAGCTCTTAAAATAACCGTGTGTGTGTGTGTGTGGAACATTTCAATAATCTAAAGAATCTTTTTCCACCATAAAGAACCTTTCATGCAATGGAAAGATTCCATGGATGCTAAAGGTTTTTCATGTACGAGTGCATGATCCTAAAAGTGGGGTCAAATTAACTCTGTGGATTCAATTGGATTCAATACAGTTCACTTAACTTTTTCTATGAAAAACAAAAAAGGAATAAGGTAGAAACAGTAAACCTTTAATATTAATAGTTACTTCTCACACATTGGGGTAAAACAAGAACATGTATATAAATTGTAGAATTGTAAAAAAAGTTTTTTTACTGTAAATTTCATGTCCGTATTGTATTATTTTAAAATAGAATTATACATTTTTAAACAGAAGAAAAGCACTTTTTCTGTGAACTCAACATGATGTGAACTGATTTATCCCTTCATACTTAAAATTATTTTCGGATGACAACATCTGACAAATGCATAATGCAAATGCCCTTAAATTGACCCGCAAATATCATAATCATAATATACATTTTGTACATTTTGTTCCACTGCACACGTTCCACTGCACATCAGTGTGTGGACTCTTTGCAGACATGTTAATGACAATAAATGATAAAAGGTCACTGAATTTCAAGGAGAATATCAGAGTTACCCGGTATTACAGAAAGTATAAAAAAAATTGAAATGTGTCAAATTTACCAGAATCCTAATATGAAAGATCATAATTTTCCTCTCATAATTTACACGAATAAGCAATGAAGAGACTGAGTTGTTTTGTGTCCGCCTCTCAACAAAGCCTTTAAATATTGAGTGACGCACCCCTCCTGCCTCCAGTGAGACAGCTGTCATCCTGCACAGGGTTAAAGTTAAAGCCTGATCAACTCTAAAATCAATCTTAGTCATCACGACAGGCAGAGACACCATATTGTAGAGTTTTCAAACAAATGAAATGACATTCAAACATTAAACATGGAGAAGTGATGTATAGTTTAGCTGTGTTAGCCGTGCAGCCGTGAGATGGGTGTAGTGCTGGAGCAGGAATAGACCCAGTGTCATCATCTTGTCTCACACAGTCCAGCTGTCGGGTTCGTAATATGCTCTGATGAGGGGTTGTGATAACAGCAATGCTGATGGCTGCTGGGAGATTTTTAATAAATAGTCCTCAGATATCTGCTTTAGGAATTGAACATTATTAGATCATTTGTCACTAGAGACACTGAGAGCAACACTTAAGTTGCTGTTGAACACACTCCTTAATGATTATTAATTTGCATTAATATTTAGATTACAACCAGTGGTGCATGGATCAGGAAATTTGAGAAATATTAATAGCTGATGTTTTGTTGGGACGAGTGCACAATTTTGAGGGATATGGAAAGTGTACATGACTCTCCAATTGTCAAACTTTCTACATCCCATCAAACAGATCTCATTCCCCATTGACTAGTAGTCAATGGGGAATGAGATCTGTTTGATTCAAACATTCTTCCAAATATCTTCCTTTGTGTTCAGCAGAACAAATAAACACATAGAGGTTTGGAACAACAGGGTGGGTAAATACTGACAGAATTTTCATTTTTGGGTGAACTAACCCTTTAAGTGAAGTCAGATTTGTTTTTATTTGCATCTTTATTTATTGTTTAATTCATTATGTTGCGCACAGACGCATTCTGAGATTCACTCGACATTTTGTGGAATGGTGTGCATTTATTTGTGGATCTTTCCATTTGTGAATTTTTCAACATTATTTACAGCACCTCAGCACGACTCCATCCGCTTTTTACTCCAGCCAATCAGATTTTAGAGCCGCCTTTTACTAATGGCCACATCGATTCGGCCAATCATTCCTTTGTTGCCGCCCACACTACATTTTCAGAAATAGCAGGTCAGATTTTTTTTACCTGTGATATACTTCCCTCTCCGCTCCACCATCCTACTTCTGCTGACATGTGTCTGACCATGAGAAGCCTCCTCACCTGCTCAAAATAAGACCAAATCCTGCTTATGATGCAAGACCAATTGAAATTTGAGAGGTTTGTAAAATGGGTTTGTTTCACAGTTGAATAGTTTACTTGAAAGATTTATCAGTTACAGAATACCGTTATTCAGTGTCTAATATGTGCCTCTGTTCCTAGTACTAATAGAGCTGTGCGCAGTGATGTGAAATGTCTTCTGTGGCAGCAATGCAGAATCTCTTAGCTATTCCAGTGTGTGTGTATATAAAGTGCGGGCCAGTCCTTCCTCTTGCTGAGATAAATCAGACTACTGACAGCTGAACACACTCAACCCTAAATCACACCTTCAGCCATGCACAATGCCTCAAAAGGCATATAAAAGAAAAAAAGAATTCCTGGAGCGTTTGCCAGAGGAGCTCCGGGGATGTGTTTAGTTGAGGCTGCTCTCTCCACAGCTGCTTTTCCTTTTAAAGCCATCCCTGGAGTCCGGACATGGGCTGAGCCTTCCCTACACACACCAGATCCAGCAGAGACATGGGCTTTGACTACAAACCTCTTCTTGCTAAAAGCTACTTCATTGGGTTCACAAATTAAAGTCATTGTACTTGTAGTTTCACTGCAGCTAGCCACTAATTTGTGGCTAGAAGTGAAACTACAAGTACAACGACTTTAATTTGTGGTTAGAAGTGAAACTACAAGTACAACGACTTTGATTTGTGACTAGAGGTGAAACTACAAGTACAACAACTTTAATTTGTGGTTGGAAGTGAAACTACAAGTACAACGACTTTCATTTGTGGCTAGAAGTGAAACTACAAGTACAACGACTTTAATTTGTGGTTAGAGATGAAACTATAAGTACAACGACTTTAATTTGTGGTTGGAAGTGAAACTACAAGTACAACGACTTTAATTTGTGGCTAGAAGTGAAACTACAAGTACAACGACTTTAATTTGTGGCTAGAAGTGAAACTACAAGTACAACGACTTTAATTTGTGGTTAGAAGTGAAACTACAAGTACAACGACTTTAATTTGTGGTTAGAAGTGAAACTACAAGTACATCGACTTTAATTTGTGGTTAGAAGTGAAACTACAAGTACAACAACTTTCATTTGTGGTTAGAGATGAAACTATAAGTACAACGACTTTAATTTGTGGTTAGAAGTGAAACTACAAGTACAACGACTTTGATTTGTGACTAGAGGTGAAACTACAAGTACAACAACTTTAATTTGTGGTTGGAAGTGAAACTACAAGTACAACGACTTTCATTTGTGGCTAGAAGTGAAACTACAAGTACAACGACTTTAATTTGTGGTTAGAGATGAAACTATAAGTACAACGACTTTAATTTGTGGTTGGAAGTGAAACTACAAGTACAACGACTTTAATTTGTGGCTAGAAGTGAAACTACAAGTACAACGACTTTAATTTGTGGCTAGAAGTGAAACTACAAGTACAACGACTTTAATTTGTGGTTAGAAGTGAAACTACAAGTACAACGACTTTAATTTGTGGTTAGAAGTGAAACTACAAGTACATCGACTTTAATTTGTGGTTAGAAGTGAAACTACAAGTACAACAACTTTCATTTGTGGTTAGAGATGAAACTACAAGTACAACAACTTTAATTCGTGGTTAGAAGTGAAACTACAAGTACAACGACTTTAATTTGTGGTTAGAAGTGAAACTCCAAGTACAACGACTTTCATTTGTGGCTAGAGGTGAAACTACAAGTACAACAACTTTAATTTGTGGCTAGAAGTGAAACTACAAGTACAACAACTTTAATTCGTGGTTAGAAGTGAAACTACAAGTACAACGACTTTAATTCGTGGTTAGAAGTGAAACTCCAAGTACAACGACTTTCATTTGTGGCTAGAGGTGAAACTACAAGTACAACAACTTTAATTTGTGGTTAGAAGTGAAACTACAAGTACAACAACTTTAATTCGTGGTTAGAAGTAAAACTCCAAGTACAATGACTTTCATTTGTGGCTAGAGGTGAAACTACAAGTACAACAACTTTAATTTGTGGTTAGAAGTGAAACCATAAGTACAACCACTTTAATTTGTTGTCAGAAGTGAAACTACAAGTACAACGACTTTAATTAAGTTGTTGTACTTGTAGTTTCACTGTTAGCCACAAATTAAAGTCATTGTACTTGTAGCCACAAATTAAAGTGGTTTTATATGTTGGCAAAATTTAAAATGTCCACAGGTTTGCCTCGTGACAAAACCGTGTATATGCGAATATACCATGATGAACACCAAGACTAGAACACTAAAAGAACGCTGCAGTAGCTGTGAATTTAGAGCTAGATGACAACTGTTAAATGTCAGTCTGTCTAGTGTTACTCTTGCATTGAAGTATTGATTATTAATATTGAAGTATTGATTTTCTAGGAATGGTGTCTGTAGTTCAGACGGAGTGAGTTTAATGAGGTGGATCTTAAAGCTTGATGTGTAATGTGTTATGTTGAATGCTCAGAAGAGGACTCTTATGTCTGCTTGTCTTTAGGCTGCCGGTAATGCCGTGAAGCGGGCATCAGATAACCTGGTGAAGGCGGCACAGAAGGCTGCGTTCGAGGCTCAAGATGACCAGGCTGTGATAGTGAAGAGCAAGATGGTGGGCGGCATTGCTCAGGTAAAGAAAACATCAGTGAAACCTCAGCGATAGCATGTTTAGACTGTGTGTTTTGTGAGTATTTCCAGCACAATGATTGAATGTTACAGTGCAGGTTTGCTTGTTAAGTAACCTGTACCTTTCTGTTTTTACGGTCCCACTTTATATCAAGTGGCTTTAACCACTATGTACTAACATTCAAATTAATAATTTGATACAATGGATTACTGATTTTACATTGTAATTATATATATATATATATATATATATATATATATATATACACACACAACAAGTATTTTACAATACAACATAAACACAATAATTCTACATTGTACTTATTTTTCAATGCAAGTACATAGTAAGCCACTTAATATAAACTGGGACCATTTTTACTTGTTCACGTTGATGTAAGATATGTATGTTGATTAGGTAATGTGCTGCGATGTGTATGTTGATCTTGGATGTGTGTGTCCTCAGATCATCGCTGCTCAGGAGGAGATGCTGAGGAAGGAGAGAGAGCTGGAAGAGGCCCGGAAGAGGCTGGCCATGATCCGACAGCAACAGTACAAGTTCATGCCGTCGGAGCTCAGAGAGGACGGCCAGGAGCAGTGAGACTGATCCGGGACATTACACACCAGAGGATGAGGAAATCATTCATCATATGCAACGAGTAAAAAGTGAATCATGTATCAGGATGTCTATTTTAAAAGTCACTTTTATGAGAATTGCCATGCCAGCTTTATCGTTTTGTTGTATTTTGAAAATATGCCACATATGCAAGTTATTTTTCATTTCTATAAAAGATCTATTTTTTTTTTTTTTGTTCCAGTACTATATAGAGTAATTAGATCAGCAGTTGTGAACTATTGTGATCATGGCAGGGGCCAAACAGTGTTTGTAATGTCTGGTGAGCTTTCCGAGACTACATTTGGACTTCCTCGGTTCTCCTTTTAGAGAGAGTCTTCTGCTCTTCTGACAGTCGACAGCGTTTTCCATTTTTCTTTTTATTTCTTTTTGTGGCAATGTGGACCAGTGGTGCAATCTCTAACTTTGCGTTGAAACAATTCATAGAGAAAACATATCAATTTTTTAAAGAAAAGAATAATAAAGCTTTGAAACGTTACAAATAGTATCTCCTTTTTAATGTTTTTTGCAGTGTTAATGTTTGCGATCGTGACAATTTGGTCTACTGGTATTTCTATCAAAAGTATATCTTTTATAAAGCATAAAAGCCATATTTTCATTTTTGCTTTTATAATGTTTTTTGTTTCTTTTGTTACAATTCACTGTTGATGTAATTCCCATCCAGATGTATACAGACATTATTAGATTCAAAATGATTTGCAGCGGAAGAATTGGTTTATTAAAATGGTTGTTTATCAAAGAATAATTATAAAGAACTGTTTTAAAGAAATGATAGACTGTTATTAATGGATCAAATACAGAAACAGTTTGAGTTTTTGCCATTACTGCCTTTCCTGTCGCATTCAGTATATTCTGAATCTGTCCTGCTTTTATAATTTTATAATTGTGTATTTAACAGTTTCTCACCTAAAATAAGCAAACGCACTTAGTCATGTGTTTAACTCAAAACTCATAAATTCACTGTTTTTCAAATATCTCCTATTGCATTTGTGAGTTTTTGTTTTGTTTCTACAGAGGTGCTGTTGTTGGGTTTATCATTGACTTGTGTAGACCGATTATGAATAATTAATAGGTCATTAATGAACATTTTATAATGCTTAATCATATCAGTAGTTCATGTGCACTCAAATATCAAGGTAAATCATTTTTTGCCTGGCTAAAGAGATTTCATGTTTAATAAAATATTTCTAAAGCAGACGAATGTTTTCAAACTTTCAAAATGTGGTTTTCTAAAAAGAAATGGCTGCCAAGCATGACATAACTAGATGACAACAGCAATCATCTTAATAAATCGTATTTTAACAGTGTATGTTTGAAGTTTTGGTCATGAATAATTCCTCCTTTTTTCAGAATTTAATTGGGGGGCGAAATGATTAGACATCCATTCTTTAAATGTCATTAAAACACATCTGAACAACTGTGAAATTGCATCTGGGGATGCATGTAAAGCTAACGGTCATCAGCATAAAAATTTAAGTTTATAGTTTCATGATGAAATTATCTAAGGGGAGCATGTACAGTGTTTAAAAAAGGACCGAGGACTGAGCCTTGTGGTGCTCCATTTACTTCACTTCGTCATTGACACACAATTATGCTAGTCTGACATGTGGAATCAGAGCATGGATAATCCTTGCCCACAAAAGTCATTGTAATTAATCTTATTAAAGACAACGTTATGATCTGTGGTGTCAAACGCAACACTAAGAGCTAACAATACTAGTGGCACCACTACCAGATGCGATCACGCTCATTTGACAAAAGCCTGTTGTGTGCTGTGTGGACTGATGTCGCCTAAATCCTGATCCAATGCTTTATAAAAAAAAAACATTTCTCTGAACAAACAGCATGGTGGACACAAATTATATTTAAATTGAAGATTTAGATGGATTTACATGAGCCGAGACTTCTTAACTGTAAGCCTATACATGTATATGCTTTATCTAATCACAAAAAATGTGGCAACAGATTACAAGCAATATTATTAATTACATTTAACAAATTAGAATTGAGTAATGATTAATCAAATTAATTCCTTAAAAGTTAACCATTTAAAATGAGTAAAACTTACAACAATAACCAAAAAAAAAATCAAATTAAGTCACCATTATGGTGATCAGTGTTTTTTTTGGGGGGGTTTGTTTTAAAATTACGGTTTTCTCCTATAGTGATTCTGCTTGTTAACATCAGGTGTCTTCAATGTTGGCAATATAAAATAAAGAGTTCTTAATCAATCTTTGACGTCTACATTTTTTGGTGTAAACACTCATTTTAAATGGTTAACTTTTAAGGAATAATTTGATGAATTATTACTCTATTCTAATTTGTTAAATTTAATTAATAATATTGCTTGTATTCTGTTGCCACAATTCTATTGATTAGATAAAGCATTTTCATTTTTACAGTGTAGGACCAAGTATAGCCCAAGTTATAATATTTGAATCAACATGCACCAATGCTACATTTATCATGTCTAAATGTCATACAACTGTTGATCACTTCAATAAACTCATTGTTTCTTTCTTAAATTTTAACATTGTTTAAATTAATACATTTGGTGAGACGTGAGTTATCATTAGTTAATGTAATGTCAACTATAATAACATGAACTAACCATGAGCAATACCTTTGTTACTACATTTGTTCATCTTTATTAACATAAGTCAATAAAAATACAGCCGTTCATTGTTTGTTCATGTTAGTGCATTCACTAATAACACGATTTTAATAATGTATTAGTAAATGTTGAAATGAACATTAATTAATAAATGCTGATTTACAGATTAATACTACATGCTGTATAAGTGCAGTGTTAACTCATAGTTAACTAATGTTAGCTAATGAACTTATTGAAAAGTGTTACCATTTTTAGCTAACTGATTTATATATGTACATTTCTGAAATGCATAGCCAGTCAACTTGCTGCTTTAAAACAATGTGTATTGTAAAAAAAAAAAAAGTTAATTGAAATATTTCTCATTTGTCTAAAGACATTTAAAAAGAACTTTAAACTGTGAATAAATTCAGCATTTTATGCAACGTGTTCATAAAGAAAGTACTAGCATTTAAAAAAAAATACCATGTCAGGGGAGTGAATGAGTCACAAGAGCACATATAGATTTACACAGCATCTTTAAGAGACTATGAGAAAAAGATAAAGTTAAAGATGTGATGCACTGAATGCAGAGGGTAATGTATGATTACACCAGTAGCTGTTTTTTTTTTTCCCAGGGCACTCTGAATAATCCTGACCTCTTCTTGAGTATAACTGGAGAATGAGGATCCAGAGCCTCCCAAACATGGACAAAAGCTCAGGATCAAACGCTGAGCCCAATCAGAGCGAGGGGACGGCGCTGTCCCACACACTTCAGAGGAGTTCCCAAAGCAGCCCAGAGTTCCTCTGAGGGGTTTCCAGCCGTCTCTGTGAACACGCTCTCGTCTTCTCCTCGGCTGCTAGCAGAAACACTACACATCAACCATGGAGGCCATCAAGAAGAAAATGCAAATGTTGAAGCTGGACAAGGAGAACGCCATCGACCGCGCAGAGCAGGCTGAGATTGACAAGAAAGGTGCCGAGGACAAATGCAAACAGGTAAACCGCTTCACTGAGACTCTGTGTCCTGTGGGTCTGACTGTGTTCTCAATGAGAAGAAATCAGGAAAAGTGTGAAGAGGGGTTGTCTAAGCAGTGATCTAATGATTTTTTACTAAATAATTGATAGCCAGAATTGAAAAAAAGATAAGAAGTGTTTCCCTGGAGTGCACTCAGAAATCATCTAATTTGACCTTGCATGTATGATGATGAATGATCATGTGGTTATTGGCATCAACTTCCCTGCAAAAACCAATGATTAATCCCTGTTTATGGTCCAGCATTTGTGATGCGTTGAGCTATTTTTAGTCTTGTTCCTGATGACCTGTCAATCGTGACTAACTGAAGTTACCGATGCCAAATATAGAAGTGTAAATATGTCAATATATTAAGGCAGGTTTATCTGATTACAGCCGGTTGATCAAGAGCAGGGCCGATGGTTTCATCGTTTGAGTGAACACGGCACACTATTTTAGTAAAAGCCATTTAAAGAAGGCTTTTCCCATCAAGGACACTGTCATTCTCCATAATGGAAGTCCAGCTGGGAGAGAGAGAAAAAAACATGGGAACGTTTTTGTTGGAGCACATGCTTTATATGTCCATTTGATTTTGAATCTCAAGTTTTTGTTTGAAGAAAGACTGTGATTTCCCGAAAGCCTTTGTCCCGATGGCACACCTCCCTCTATTCCTGTCCCAGGGCCTCATAACTGTGTTCCCGAGCCTGTCCCGCTCCATCAGGCGGCATCCATCACAAGGGCATTGTCTGGGTTTATGAGCTGTCCAATGCTCTTTAAAGCTGAGTCTATTTCTGCAGCATTATGGGCTGAGTCTCCATAAGCAGAAGCGGCTGAGAGCAATAAATAGAGGCTGGTGTCGGACTAATGATCCGGTGATGGTTCTGTCTGAGGCGTGAGTGAGCAGCTCCACCAATGGAGACGCGATTCAGAGATCATCCTTTATCTATCAGTTCAGGACGGGGGACCCTTGATGGGGAATGATCTTCCAAAATGTGGAGAAACTCAAGTTCATTAATGAATAACTCTCTTGACCACCCCGTTTTACTGTGTTTTCAGTAACGGGACCGTAGTTTTAGTGTAGTTTAGGCAAATTTTGCTGTGTTTTAGGGGATCAATTGTCATTACAATTACTCTTTTCAAGTTCAATGAATTAATAAAGGCTGCAAAGGCTAATTGAGCATGAGTTTGCGTGTGTGTCTGTGTGAGTGTGTTTGTGGGTATGTGTTTGTGTGAATGTGTGTGTTTGTTTGTGTTTGAACAAATGAGTTTTTAAAAAATGTCAAAATGCAAAAAGTTTTGTGTGACGACTATGTTTACCGGTCGGGTTAGTGTAAGGGGTGAGAATATACAGTTTGTGCAGTATAAAAACTATTAAGCCTATGGAGAGTCCCCATAAAACATGAAAACCTAATGTGTGTGTGTGTGTGTGTGTGTGTAGCTGGAAGAGGAGCTCTTGGCCCTGCAGAAGAAGCTGAAGGGTGTGGAGGATGAGTTGGACAAATACTCAGAGTCACTGAAGGACGCTCAGGAGAAACTCGAGCAGGCCGAGAAGAAGGCCGCAGACGTGAGTGACACACACACACGCGATCATCATCACACATCACACATGTCACTCATTCAACCCGGCTGTAATTACACACTGCCTTTCAAAAGAATACACACCACTGACACCTCATTAGAAGGCTAAATATTTCGCATGAATCCCACAAATGCAAATTCAGGTCATATTTCATAGCATAATTAAAAGAAAAAAAATATAAATTATGAAGCCTAATAGTATTTTAGAACCATTATGTGACCCTGGACCACAAAACCATGCAGACACAAGTCGCACTGGTATATTTGTGGCAATAGCCAACAATAGATTGTATGGGTCAAATTATTGATTGTTATTTTACGCCAAAAATCATTAGGATATTAAGTAAAGATCATGTTTCATGAAGATATTATGTAAATTTCCTACCATAGCCTAAAAATGATAGGCTATCAGATGATAAATAAAACTCAATTAAAAAACGACCTTTATGACTGTTTTTGTGGTCCGGGTTTCACATATATATGCTGATAATAATACATATGTATCTTAATGGTTCTCAAAATCTGTTTCAAAATCTCAATTGTCTTAAAAATAGGCCGGTGTTCAAAAACCATAACATCTAGATTAGAGCTCGTAATGTGGCTCATAGACGGTTCGGCTCGAGCGCGCGCGCCCTCGTGTGGCGGCTGTCAGAACAGCGCATGCGCATACGCAGCTCAGAGCTCGAGCTGTCAATCATCCTGTCAGCAGCTGGTCCTGAGAAGGTGTCGAGCTGGATCATATTCTCCAAACACTTCATAAACACTGTCAGCACCTCGCAGCAGATGCCGTACGCGCTGAGACTTCACCAATCACCACTTTTTGCATATGGAAACGTTTTTGTCCAGTTAAAACTTAAAAACTGAGTGAATGAAGTAATGACAGAATGAGACTCACAGAAGCAGTAAAGGGTTACAGCTGTCATGTTTCCAAAGCTTAACACTCAAACTAAAAGAGTGAAGGTGAATTCATGTTAAATCTCAATACCCAGTAGGCCTTCTCTAATGTTGACCAAAGTAAAAGTTACTTTCAAGTTATACAGTAGTATTCCACGGCAGTGCAATAGTTGCTATTCTGCACCACATCTGATACATGATATCTTTGTTCAGGTATAGATATCATTAGGTTTGCAGTGTTACTGTAAATATTAGTATTTTTTGCAATTCAGACCCCCATTAGCATCCTGCAGTAAAATACATGTAGGCTACTCATGACAATTATTAACTAGTTACATCTGAAAAACAAGTCACGTGTTCATGAGTTAAAAGACTTTGGCAATCACGGTATATGTTTTTAATCCGGAGACTTTTATCAAATATATCTTTGCCTTGAGTTCTTCCATTAAAACATGAGGTGTTTGAGTGTGTTTCGGGAACTCTCAACTCTGTGTGTATTGTACTGTATGGCCAAAAAAGGAAAGACACCAGAGGAATGCAGTGATTTGTTTACAGTGAAGTGACGTCAGGCCTTCCAGTGCTTCTGTTCAGAGTTCATGGATCGGTCTGAGGACAGTTTGATTGAGACGTCCTGCTTTATGGCTGTAATTCGCTTTAAATTCATTTGATTTTACACAATGATGAAGATCAAATGCACAGTTTTAAACAGCAGGTGACCAAGAATGCAGATACAGTAGTCTAAGTTGATTCAAATCGATGTATTCATAAGCCTCGCTATGACATAATTTTTTGTTCTTTGGACAAAATTTCCTAATTTCACAAGTTTGACATTGAGTCATTGTATCTCTGGTATCTAAACAGACAACAGACCCAGGAATACAGAGTTGCAAACAATCAGTAAATAGGAATGATCAAAATGATACCACCAATCAGTGTTGAAACAAGCAAAACTGGCAAAAGATCTCGTTAGCTCCGCCCACTCCCATAAAGCACTGCGAATGACCACTGACCAGCCGATCTCCTTGCACTCGGAAAATACTGACTAAATATTACTTACTTAAAACGTTTTTTAATTTGCATATGACCATTAACCACCAGTGAGACAATTGTGAATATGTGAAAGTGTCGTTAAATTATTGAAATATTAACGTTAAATATTGTAGGCTACTTAAAGTAAAATAAATAAATAAATAAATAAATAACATCAGGGGTTCAGCTCACAAAACGTTTGGGTAGGCTACTTGTAATGAAGGATTCATACAGCTGTCTCAATAAAACTGTTATGTATATTAATATAATACATTTGTGAAGGCACAAATCACATCGGTGCGATGAGCTCCTTCCTCCTTCCTCAGATTGAATTATTTAAAAAAATTGCCTCCTCACTTCAAAAAATTTGTTGTGCTTAATTTTGGTTTAAGATGTTCATTTTTTAAAAATATGCTATTTATAAACATTTTATGAATTATTACACCGTGATGAATGTGAGCAGGTCCCCTGATTGCACGCATCTCTGAGACACGTATTTGATCTGCATGTTTTTCTGCAAGATGAGTTTGAGTGTTTGCTCATCTCCCAGACAGCAGCCTAGTGTCAGCCTAGATCTGGCCCACATCTGGCCCGAAGGAAGCCATGTGTAGGCCTACAGATGTGTTCCTGATCTTGCCTGTGTGGAAGCCATGTAGGCCTACCAGATGTGGGCCAGATGTGGGCCGGATCTGACCCGTGTGGAAGCCATGTAGGCCTACCAGATGTGGGCCAGATGTGGGCCGGATCTGACCCGTGTGGAAGCCATGTAGGCCTACCAGATGTGCGCCGGATCTGGGCTGACACGAGGCTGTTGTCTGGACTGCAATAAGTACCCAAACAGCAACATAGTGTCAGCCCAGATCTGTGCTGTGTGGAATCCATGTGTACCAGATCCGGGCCGACACTATATTGCTGTCTGGATAACATCTGAACATAAATAATATTTCCTGTCAGATGTTAAATAGACATTCAGAAACATCTTTAAGAGGTATACTCTATGTAAGCCTGATTTTTTTTTACATGTTTATCAAATATTTGTACACAATGAGGTCACTCTTCCGCTGGAACTAGACTCACGTACGGCCATTACCAGTGATTATAGTTTATAAAGTTATAAACATGGATATTTGTCTCACAAAATCACGTGGCTTTGCTTCAGAAGGCTTTTATTAAACCCCTGGAGTCGTGTATGACTTTTTATAATGGATGAACGTTCTTGGGCTTCAAAAAAAGAGCCAGGATATTTTTTAATATACCTCCAATTGTGTTCAGCTGAAAGAAGAAATTCATATACACCCAGGATGCCTTGAGGGTGAGTAAATCATGGGCTAATTTTCTTTTCTTTTGTGTGTGTGTGTGTGTGTGTGTGTGTGTGTGAGAGCTAAGCCTGTAATGAGTGCTGAGGAGAATGCCTGCATCTGACAGGAAGGGGCTTTTTATTGCAATAATATGGGGGAATACAGGGTCATACAAAACACTTGAATCTATAGAAAATTAAGATTTTTCTGCATCTTGTATAAAAAAATCATCTAAAATACATCTAATACATCAAGTAGCCTATCCTTTTCAACTGCTAAGATGTCTTAACAGCTTTACAATTGTTCTGTATTGAAGTCAGAGTCGTAAAAAAAAACTTTAAGTCGGTTGAAAATAGTCTACCATTTGGTACATACATTTTGCTTTATGTAGCCTATATGATAGGCTATTTACCAAATAAAATTAGAATTTTAATTATAGCCTATCTATTCCCAATAAACCGGTATCGCAATCCAAAAACAAAACCATTAGGCTATATCAGTCAGTTATAGTGACAAATTTGTAAAACACACACACAAAAAAACAGAAACTTTAGAATGGATCGAAATAATTTGGCATTCAAAAATATTCTAAAGTGAGTTTCGTTGACTTATTTAGGAATTACATAGCTAATTATTCATATCCGACCACAAATTCTGAAAAAAGGGATTGAAAATTCTCTCTTGACTCTATTTCATCAGTGCGTTAGGTGAAACACTTCTTGAGTTGGTATGACAGGGAGGGTGTGCTAATCACCTGAGAGCTGCGCGCGCATCCGCTGCACCGGCGTCAATCCGCTTACGGGGTTTCTCCCGCTGTGGCTCGGGATAACACACACCACTCGTCGGCGATTTGTTTCGGTCTGAGCTAAACTTCACCGCTTCTGGATAAAAACACTGAAGGAAGAAGTAAACCAAGCCGTGTCGAACATGAACGCGTGATTATCGCCCTCGTCTCGTTGCTGTCCTGCCCGTGTCGCGGTGTGTATCGGCGCTGAGAGCACTGTCCGCGGGCATGGCCTCGGTCACCTCGATAGAGGCCGTGAAGAGGAAGATCCAGGGCCTCCAGCAGCAGGCGGATGATGCCGAGGACAGGGCAGAAACACTGCAGAGAGAGCTGGACCTGGAGCGGCAGGGCAGGGAGAGAGTGAGTGAGATAGAGACACACACACTGTGAAGCTCTTCATACACACCGTGTCCGTGCAAGAGCACCACCAGACTGCTGTGTGTAGGAAGGGGCCTTCATAGGCCTGGGGATTTCACGCTGGGGTCCGGGGCCACAAGGGACTGACAGGGGAAAATCTATTTTTAAAAAAAAACTGTAAAAAAATAATAGTATTTATTGATACGAGTACAATAAATATGGAAATAAATTAGATTAAAACATGATTGTAATAAAAAGATTAAGTTAATGATATATTAAATAATCTAGATTCAAATAAATGAATGACAATTTTGATTAATATAAATAAAACTAAATATTAAGTAACTGCAATACTATAATTGAGTGGCTTAATAGAATTATAGATTTAATTTTTTCTGTGTGTAAATTTGGTGTTTGTAAAAGATGCCTTTTCCATGTTAGGATGAGGGTCCCTCACATGAAGATGGTCATATGTGGGAGTCTGTGGCATCTAAACGATTGAAAACCCCTGTTGTATGACCTCAATATCTTTAATAGATACAGATGGCAAATGTAAAACCGATGTTCTGCAATGTAGTGTCATTATGCTCCAATTTTCTTAAACCAAATCAAAACATTAATTTCACTTAATAAACACATTATCCAGATATCAGTATCCATTTAGGTAAACCAAACAGTGAATGAAACGATATCAGCAAAAGATGTTTGTGCTCGAGGTTGAACAGATGAACAGAGGATTAGAGTTCATATTGAGGCCAGGGGTGACGCACAGACTCAAATCATCTCTCTCACATCAAACTTCAGCTCTTTCTAGTTTCTCTGGTGGACCTATTGATGATATGTGAAACAAGTGGTCAGTTAAAACAAGGGATTATGCAGTTTTCACCCCCTGAAGGTGGACACTTGCGTTCAACTGACCCAGAACAGGATAATCCTCTTGTGTTCTTGTCATCCTGTAAGAAAAGTGGTGGTTGTTTACATCAGGATAGACAGTCACAGGAATGAAAACAAGGGACAAAATCTCAGTAAAACAGTTGTGAAAATGACATGCGTGCCATTGTAAAGTCTACCAGGGTCTGAAATTAACGGGGTCTAAATGCCAAAATTAATAAATACATAAATACAATAAATAAAGGTCTAAATTAATAAATGCCCCCAAAGACCAAAATATGGTGGAAAAAAAAGTCTCTGTGCAAGTTCTTGTTTTTAAAATATCACACAGGCAAGAGTGCTGTTTGCCAGAATATCAGCGCGTTTGCATGTGATATTAATTTTATACAACAGTTTAACAAACAATTATGTTAATAGGCTATTATATGGTCTATTATATGGTCTGTTTTTGCTCTATTTAGCCAACAACAATAGATCCTAACATCAGGACATGATTTCAGTTTCGTTACTGGATGAATCAACGTTTATGAAAGAATCGTTGTAATGAATGACTCTGCGACTGGCTCACTTGAATCAGTCGCTTTGAACCAAACACTTGAGTGAATGATTCAATGACTAACTTAAAGGAGTAGTTCATTTAAAAAAAAAAAAACTTTTGCTGATAATTTACTCACCCCCATGTCATCCAAGATATCCATGTCATTCTTTCTTCAGTCGAAAAGAAATTAATGTTTTTGTTGAAAACATTCCAGGATTTTTTTCCATTTAATGGACTTCAATGGAAACCAAACAGTTCAAGGTCCAAAAGACAGTTTCAGTGCAAACTGTTCAAAGGGCTTTAAACGATTCCAGATGATGAATAAGGGTCTTATCAAGCGAAACGATCACTCATTAAAAAAAATAAATGACAAAGTTTAAGTTTTATAAGCTCAAATGATCGCCTTGCTCTGTTCTGTGATGCACGATCGTGACTCTCCTATTCGAACTCGTTCATCAAAATGAACGAACTTTTCCCGAGTCAACTCTTTCATTTCGTTCGTTGAATGAACCAAATGACACGGAAAAAGATGCGTTCATTTTGATGAACGAGTTAGAAAACAGGAGAGTCTGGTTAAAGAAATATAATGTGTTTATAAGTAGACTATAAAGAACAAAATATGAGATAATATTGTAAATATAACAGAGATAAAGTAACAGCAGCCACGTTGCATCTCTCTTTTCTTCCTCTGTTAAAAATGAACTTTTATTACAAAAATGCATCATAAGTCAATGCTTTTCAAAGCTTTGTTTTGGTTGTGCTTTTGGCTCTGACCAGCTCTAAAATATAAATCATTATTCTATGTTTATTAAAGTGTATTTGGGTAAATTAATAATAAGTTATCTGAAAGTAGAGGTTTAATTAAGTGAAGATAAAGTTACATGTGCACAAATTACAGACAGTTACATGAATTATGTTGTTGGTAACGTCAAATTTGGACCCTGAGTTTAATAGCAATAGTTTTCAGTGTGTGACTGAGCTAGACATGATTTACCTGCGAACATATGCTTTTCCAGTTGGCCAGAACAAAAGCGGCAGATATGTTGCTTAATTGTTTTATTTTTGGGTTTTGGATTTTGCAATAAAAATAGCTATTGATGGCAGGTAGGGCCCACAAAGAGTTAGGCCATCTTTGTACTGAGCACTGTTGTTTTGCTAGTACAACTATTGTTGTAAGGATTTATCAGATCAGAAGGATGACAATGACATCAGGCTTGCCCTTTTGGAGTAGTGGTAAATCAGGCATGTTGTTTTTCTGCTTTCTTTAAAATGATAAACAGACCAAGCATTTATTCATGTTCAGTGCATGCCTTATTTAATGATGTGATCAATGTTCCCACATTTGGCATATTGCAGTGTTAGCGTGTAGTTAGCTATTAAAGAATTGGACAAACAGTTGACACAGTGACCCTCTTTACCTAGTGAACTTTGCCCTCGGTAATTGTATCCCTTAAAAAAGTTTCTTCATGGCTTGAATGTAACTCTACACTCTTGCCTCATTTAGTATACACAGTTCTGTGGATATGCAAATGAGCCCCGCCTCCACTCACTCACACAGCTCAGAGATCCACTCGTTGACGCTCAAACGTTCATGTGATTGGTAGTTTTTGATGTCAGAAACACCAGCAGTTTAAAACGATCAGCGATTTCGTGTTTTTGAGACTGTCAATGTGGAACAAGTGTGTCGCGGACATGCTGAAAAGTGAAGCTAACGCATTTGATCGCCCCCTGGTGGCTGTCTGCAGTATAGCTCATAAACTCTGCCCTCCATGTAATCGAATGGGATGTGAGACAATAGAAAAATGATATGTGGTTGAAAGCAAAAAGAGGAGTCACAAAAATGTTCCACTTAATTTGACGTTCACGTCACCATCACCTCATCCAAACAGTTCATGGTGTACCCCATTTGCCCAGCATGTGTTGCATTGAGGTGTGTTGCTGTGCCGGCAGGCGGAGGCGGAGGTGGCGTCCCTGAACAGACGTATCCAGCTGGTGGAGGAGGAGTTAGACCGAGCCCAGGAGAGACTCGCCACTGCGCTGCAGAAGCTGGAGGAGGCAGAGAAAGCTGCCGATGAGAGCGAGAGGTGTGTCCACATTCATTCCCTAGATCACTGTGAAGATGCTTCGAAATGTTCTGTATTGTTAAAAGCACTATACAAGTGAAGGGGACTTGACAGCCGAAGTGTTTTATGTATTTGACTCTCGTGTAATTATTGTAATATGAACAAAATAGACGGCAAGATTCAAGCCAGATTTGTAGATGGTTTCAAGTAGCTTTTTGGTCATTTGAGATCCTGCCTTGATCCCGAGATACTGGGATCGACTCCAGCATTCCCAATGACCCCACATAGGACAAGCGGTTTGGAAAATGGATGTTTTTTTTTTTTAATAATTTGAGTTTCAGGACAATAATTACAACAAAACAAAGACAAAATACCCAGACAAAAAACAAGTGTAGCTCAACAAAACAATGAAAGCGCACAGTCTGCATGATAAAATAAAATTTACTGAAAATGAATGCTGGAAATTAGATTTAATCTAGGTCATACAATGAAACATGGATGCATGTGTTTCCACAACACTAGCTGCTCTCATAGGTCTCTTGGTAATGTGGACAGTCAGTACTAAATATCTTCTGCATTGTGTGAACAAAGCCTTGGAGAACCATGAGGAAATACCTCACTCCACTTTAGGCCCCGTCCACACTACTGCGTTTTCGTTTAAAAACTGAGACCTTTTGCTACGTTTGCACCTCCCGTCCAGACTAAAACGGGAAAAACAAAGACCTAAAACGGAGAAGTTTAGAAACGCTGCTGCTCCGTTTTTCGTTTTGAATCTCCGGAGGGCGTTTTAGTGAAGACGAGACAAAACGTAGGACTTCAGAAACGTTGACGCAGGGGCTGACGCTCGGCTCCATGATTGGGTGTTATCAGTCATGACGTATCCTTCCCTGATTCGCCAACCCCTAGCCATGTTTCCATCGACACGTTTTTATCCGAATTAAGTGATATCGAATGAAAAAAGCCTTATGGAAACAGTAAAATTCAATGAAATTTCATGAAAATCGACTCAAATGAAATACGTTCGGTCTCATCGAATTTTCTCTTGATCGATATACGGCTAATGCGATAAAAGCTGATGGAAACGTTATTTGCCGAATAAATAATGAATTGCGATTAAGTTTTATGCCCTTTTATGGTTGCAACACGTCAGAAGACGAGTTCATTTCCGGCCAGTCTGTTTGCGCACACATGGCGGATGTCAACAAAGACAGATGTAAGTGGACAAAGCAAAAAGATGCTTCAACCAAAGGGTTTCCGTGAACCACGATCTCCCAGAACTGATGGAGCGCTGTCGTTCCCACACCACAGTCACCTCCGCTGTCGTCGGGCATACGTGCATCGTCATCATCATAGCAATGTTTATAGCGTCGTTGTTTTCTTAGGTTAGTTTTG
Organism: Pimephales promelas; assembly: GCF_988280905.1. NCBI lineage: Eukaryota > Metazoa > Chordata > Actinopteri > Cypriniformes > Leuciscidae > Pimephales > Pimephales promelas. Next base: position 17,599,041 of record NC_142791.1, read on the forward strand.
CTTGTTTTTACGTGGCTTGGTTGAATTGTAATGTAGAATGTGGTCTGTTATTTCTAGTTAACAGACTGCGGCGCTGCTAGTATAACACACCGTTGCCATGGACGCAGTTCAGAGACGGAACAGACTATTTTCTTTAGCAGAAGCAATACTCGTTTTCAAATCAATAAACTCATTTTTAAGTCAATATTTTGTGTCAAATTATTTATTTATTTATTTGGTTGATTTATATGTAATAAGCAGGATAATATATAGCGAGGCGGTTGATATAGCGAATACAACAACCGCCTCGCATACATTATCCCATTCATATATCGCTATCAGCTGGCACATAAGCATTATTAGCCTTCAACTTGTGAAATATTGATCATTTTTTGGTAGATGGCGCGATCCGTTTTGTCTAACAAAACTTTGTTCGCAAAAGTTTGCTTGAATGTTGTTCGATTCAGTGCAAAAAAAAAAATGGAAACACCTTAAAATGTCTCAAATCAATTCGATATACCAATTTGATCGCAAAACAGCATGTGACGTCATTACGTACAGGTTTTTATTCGCTTTAAAGCCGTTGGATGGAAACACACTTTCACCAGCTTTATCCGCGTGAGTTTTTTTAACCGAATTTCAGATAATTCGATTGACAAGTGGATGGAAACATGGCTACTGTTTACACCGGCACGCGCATGCCCAGTGTTGGTGAATGGTCATGTGATCCGCGTTTTCAGTCGTTTTAATGTGGACGGAGATCATTTCTAATACACAGATAAAACGCTGGTGTGGACTGAGATTGTATTCGTTTTAATTCTCCGTTTTTAAACGAAAACGCAGTAGTGTGGACGGGGCCTTAGTCTGTTCATGCATTGCCTGACCCTGTGCTTTTCTCTGACAGAGGAATGAAGGTGATAGAGAACAGAGCAACGAAAGATGAGGAGAAGATGGAGATCCAGGAGATGCAGCTGAAGGAGGCCAAACACATCGCTGAGGAGGCGGACCGCAAATATGAGGAGGTGTGCATGGCACAGTGTTGAATGACTGCTCTTCACAAGTGAATGTATTTGCTGTTGGATTTTGAATGGCTGCTGATGGCCATATATGCTGTTGTGTCCGAGTTCATATAGTCTTTAATTGTTGTTGTTTTAGTGCAGAAGATGGGTCATTATACCTAAACTTGAATGATTGTTTATTGGGGATTGACTTCCTTCTTAACTTGACTTTACAGATCTTTGATATGTGCTATTTGACTGTAATATGGTGTTTGTTGGAGTGCAGGTGGCGCGTAAACTGGTGATTCTTGAGGGTGAGCTCGAGCGCTCTGAGGAACGAGCTGAAGTGGCTGAGGCGTGAGTACACACAACTCTTTCGTTGAGATTAGACTTGAATTATTATAAAACATCATTAAATAAAAACATCAGTAACCTTGTTAGTTAACACAGTGGTGTCTGTAGTCATTGATATTTCTGATACAATTAGTTTCTTACCAGCACTAACACGAACAGGCTTAATCTGCATTTGGATAACTGATCTTTAAATTCCTTGCAAGAATACAGTGTGAACAAAAATCTATTGGTTTATTAAAAAATGTGTGGAATGTGTGTGTATGTGCCCACATTATGATGGTAACAAAAGTGCATTGTAAATGTATTTGCATGAAAAACTGAGTTTAATATGCATGGTCCCTGAAACAAAAGACAAAGATGCATCCAGCAAAATTATATTATCAGTTTTCATTTTGAGTTGAGTTGACAGATGTGATCTTTGTCAGAACTGGAAGGTAAAATTCTCCAGGAAGTAACAGAAGAGCTCTCAGGGTCATTGAGCAACAGCAAGGTTTCTGATTGTCCTTTCTCCCCATTTTCCAAATGCATGCTCCGTTGTTCCTCATCATGTGTCTGCCCCATTATTACCCCCCCACTGGCCTGTTGTGGACTAACCCAGTCGAGTCAGGCAGCTGGAGGAGGAACTTAAAGTCATGGACCAGAATTTTAAATCCATGATGGCCGGAGAGGAAGAGGTACTGCCGAGAGACCGATGTAGCGCGCTTTATACTTGTCCTCTCTTTCTGAGATCTGTGACCTCCTCTGCTGCTCTTCTCGGCTTTATCCCTGTGCCAATGAAACGCATCTTTTGCAAAAAGTAAAGGGGCCTCAACTAGAACCTTGGGGAATGCCACACTTTAATTTCTGCTGTTATGTAACAAATAGCTTGGAAAAGGATTGCTTTTGAATAAACATATTAAAGTAGCTTGTTTTGACCTCTCAAAACTCATTATATTCTACATTACATGGACTTCTTCTCCTATAAACAGTGGTTTGTGAGCAACGGTCAGGAGTGTGAATGGTCCATTGATTGTTCCACCGAGGTTGGGGTCTCTTTAGCAAAAATGTCTGCCTTTCCTGTCTTCTCAAAGTGCTGTCTCTCTCCTCTCCTTTTCCCCTTCATTTCCTGCATCTCTTGCTGCTGTATAGCAAATCTGGTGACCTTGAGGAAGAATTGAAAAATGTCACCAACAATTTGAAGTCCCTGGAGGCCCAGGCTGAGAAGGTAGGCCGAGCAATCGCAGCATTTGTCGGCGTTAAAGAGCCAAATGCCTCTCTGTGTATGTGGTTGTAGTGTTGTTTTTTGTACAACATATTATTGTATCACATAAGTAATTTGTCTGAATTTTGAACCAAACTTAAAATGAGATTCCCCTTGTTAAAGAGTAAGATAAGCCAATGAAGTGAACTCTTTTTAATTGGTTCTGTCTGAAAGTCAAATATCTTTCTCACACTCTCAGTCTCCATAGACTTCACTGCCATCCCTTGCCTACGCTATGCATTGTCCTTCTTCTGATTTCAGATGCAAAAATATATGTAGCCAATACAGAATTTTTTAAATATTGAATGACTATGGCATTGATTGATTTTTTTTTTTTATTATTATTCCCCAGTACTCCACAAAGGAAGACAAATATGAAGAGGAAATCAGAGTACTCACTGACAAACTCAAAGAGGTGTGTATTCCTTTCACTATATTGAAATTACACTGGATCGTCACTTTGAGTGCATAATCCAAATAAAAGTACGGTTTACGCACATGGTTTTAGCAGTTTTTGGACGTCAGCTGCTCTGAAATCCAGACATGGACAGCTCATTATTAAGTCATAATCTTCCCTGCTTTCTCCCTACTATGGTTGGGATTAGGTTTCTGACCAATCAGGTTGCAGTCTCCCCAGTGTATGAACCAATCAGGTTCAAAACACAAACAAACTCAACTGTGTATTGCTGGTGAACTTGCTCTGGGCTAGAGTGTTTCTATCCAGCGATAAACACAACGCAAGCCACTCTGAATTCGACACCGTTATATGTTATCTCCAAAACGTGTTTATTGCGTTTCATTGAGCACTCTGAGATGCAAGTCATTTATTATATATGAACATTATTTTATTCAGTGGCTTCTCCTCCTTTTCTTAGTGATATTTAGAGCCAGTTTATCATGAAGTGATGATTTTGTTCCCTTCGACTCACTTTGGATGGGAAAACCAGTTCCTAGCAGCTCCTTTGAAGGCATCTGGAGTAAAGCAGCTCTATAATTAACAAAACACCTGAACTGGCAGTCATGTGACCTGTTTAACAGGATACTTGCAGAAAACAGAAAAGTTTGTTTCGCATAACCCCCATAGCACTGTTGTTCATGCAATATTGTGATCATTTTGTCCACATCGGCTATATGGAAAAGAAAAACCGTGTCCAGAGTTCATGAGAATGTTGATTTGTCTTTCTCTAGGCTGAAACGCGTGCCGAGTTTGCTGAGAGGTCTGTGGCGAAGCTTGAGAAGACCATTGATGATTTAGAAGGTACATCTTCAACAGTTATTGCCTGTAAACAGTGACTAATGACAGAATAACAGCAATGCTTGGACGTTGTGTGTATTAGCAGTTTTGATGACTCGCACTCATAACCATTCCAGTTATAACTTCCCCTCCGTGTTTTGTCAACCATAATTAGTAATAGGAAAATGGAAAAACTGTTTGGCATGAGCTGCTTGAATACTAACATTGCTTGAAGCGGTGAAGGCGTTGTGTTTGTTGGTTTCGGCCGGTGGATCTGGTGTCGTTTTGATGTGCTGAAACTGCATGTCATCTGTTTTTTGGTGAGGTGACTGACACCTTAGATGTTCAGTGAATGAGTAGACGACACGCGAGAGCATATGCATCGTGGGTTTTGCGGATGGAGTTTCATGTCAGAGTGACTGATCAAGATGACTCTGAGTGAGGATTGCTGTGCCAAGGTTTTCTAACCAAGATCTCACACTGTTGTAGTAGAAACTGGCCTCTGTGGTGCTCCATCTGACGACATTGTTTTGTCTTTTCTGCTCATTGTGTGTGTGTTTTCTGCGGTCGTTCCTCTGGGATGATGCACAGATGAGGTGTACGCTCAGAAACTCAAGGGTAAAGCGCTCAGCGAGGAGCTGGATCTGGCTCTGAACGACATGACTACCCTCTAAACACGCTCTTCATCTCCTCCTCATCCTCCTCCTCTACAGTTTTCCCCTCTGTGGCTTCATTGTCCATTTGGCTAGTTGTGTTTTGTTTTCCTCTCCATGTGACTTTGAAACGGAGGCGGGTCTGATTCGATGGAGCTCAGGCTGCAGCTCAAGTCTTTCTCTCCTGATGTTGTCATGATCTGTAATGGAAAGGTCAACATTGTGTGTTGTTCCCTCTCAGGACTCGTCGATAAGCCTGATGTTTAGTGTCATCACAGTGTTGACTCTTCCACCGCAGCGTCTGTGTCGTATGTGCTGCTTTACGTTATCCTGCTGCTGTAATAAATGTCCTCAATGTCTTCTTTCAGTTTCCTTCTGTTTCTTGAGATTCATTTCTTTGCATCTGTTTTATGTTTGAGGGTAAATAATTCAGGTAGTGGTCATAGACGTTGGAACCCCTCCCCCGGCCGCCCCCTAAATTCACCTAAGCACGGGCGTCAGTTTGAAATTTGCTGGGCACAGAGACACATTCGGAAGTGCTGGGTACAAACTTGTCAAACTGTGCAGCCTTTCTACTCAACCCAGAAATAAATACATCGATCCGCCAGTATTCATTTGACCATTTCAATGGTCTAGGGGTAGCTCTTTTGCAAAGAGTGCCAGAGGTTACGGGTTCTAATCCGCCCTAGGTACAGTTTTTTTTTCTCTCTCATCAAAACACAATATGTCCATCTGTGGTTACAGTCAATATCAAGCATAGGACACATTTATTTTGTGATTTTACCGGAATGAATAGAGTCTCCGACGTAACGGCGATTGAAGTGCGCGTCCGAGTGAAGACTTGCGCGCCACAGAGAACATAGCCTACAACTGACAGCAGCGGCAACAAGCGTTCCTCTTGATTTCAAAAACAAAACATTTTAGCGCTAGATATCTTATTTAAACGAACTAAATTAATGCTCTGCTTAACAGGATATGTTTTATTCATGTTTAAAACGTTTTATTTTCCGATATATGGTGACTCAAGCACTGATGGATCAAGGAGCGGTCCATCAGTATAGTCACCATATCGGAAAACATTTGGAATGTGTCAGACATCGCCCACAGTAATTCTGACTTATGTTTTTTAAAAGAATTTCGTTTTTATAAATTGTATTTCATTGTAATCAATGGTTTTAATCAACAAGTTGACTGATAAATTCTCAGAAAATGGATTTAATACCAATATTTTGAAACGGTGCGTAATTCCGACAGCCCCCCCCCCCCCCCCCCCCCCCCCCCCCTCTCACAAAATAGTTCCAACGTCCCTGGTAGTGGTGAATCATGGGTTACACTTCATTTTGATGGTCCACTTTAGACATTCAGCTAATTATAAGTTACTTTACAAGTACATGTCGACTAAATAGTAGAGTGTCAGGTTAGGTGTTAGTAGAATAAGCTAACATTAAGTTGTAAAGTTACTTTAGCTGAGCTTTACTGAGCTCAGTCTTCTTCTCTGTCCATTTGTTAATTTTTTTTTTTAACCTGTTAACTGTCACCCCCCCTTTTTTGAATAGACATGAAAATGTACATTTCGAACTTAAATGGTTGTAATTCAAGAATGCTTTGGAATATAGACATATGATTGGTCTTGTTTTAAAGAAGACATTTGGCAGATTTTTGTAGAAGTGAAATAAATTAAGAAAGTGAAACAGAAAAAAAGTTATAGAAGTTTGAGTTTATGGAAATGTACAATGTAAAAATATTAATTATTCATATTTTACATAAAATATATATTTTCAAAACCTGGGCTACTCTAAAATGTCAGAAAGATCAAAGCCAAAAATCTGAACAAGTTGTGTTTCAAATTTTAGGTTGATATCTCAAAAAATGAGCTTTCAGTAAGATTTTGTTTGAGCGCAGTACCAAACTTTTTCACTAGGGCACAATCAGACTCCATTACTGCCCATATAAGGGCGCCTGCATTTCCATTCCTGTTTTGAGTGATATGAACCATTATTTTCACAATTTTCATACAATTTCTGAAGTAGAGATCCTATTCAGGAGTAGCATGGGAAGTTTGGCAGATTTTGATATGAATTGAACCTCTAAGAAACACATACAAAGAACACGCATGTAAGTCATAGCTAGCTGCCACGTCACAAATGGTGAATTTATTATTTTTTTCTTGATATTTTAAACTTTTCAGACCTTTTTTTTCCAAAATAATTGAATGGATTCTATCTTTTGAACTTTTGGCATGAAAACAAACTGAGGTGTCTACCATTTTTTCATGATTTTTCATGTTTACTGCTATTTTAAAATAAAGGTCTGAACACGCCTTATGAGTATGAAAATATTCTTGTTTTATATTGATAAATTATGGCTCCTCTGTAATATATTTTGAAAATCAGTCACCAAATATGGAAACTAGAGATTGTAAGCTTTCAAATGATATATAGTTTGTCAATATTATTTAAGGTATGTACTAAGATATTATTGTTTTAAAAATATAGTGGCAAACGTCCCACCTGTGGGACGGTGACAGTTAAGTGGTTAACAAGCCATTTTAAACATCAACCCCATTATTGGAAGAAATCTATTTAGTTTGACACTTACATGTTTATGTGGAGAACAGTTCAACAGCTGAACTATGGCCAGAACAGGCTTGTATGGTTGGATATGAACCGTGATCTGCTTGACAAGTGTGTGTTGGAGCTGAGCGCAGTGTGTGTGCAGAAACTGTGGGGCGAGTGTGTTTGAGTCCTCATCTGTGTTGTTAGTGTGTGCTCTTATATCGGGCAGCGCAGGGATTGGATGCAAACCTATCGAAGAGCTTTACAGTGTTAGTTCACCCAAAAATGAAAATTCTGTCAGTATTTACTCACCCTCATGTTGTTCCAACCCCTTAAGACCTTCGTTCATCTTCGGAACACAAATTAAGATATTTCTTATTAAATCTGAGAGCTGGATCACTCCTGCATACTAATCCATAGGCTTCTTGAGGAATTGAAACTTGCCGGCCTCAAAGTTATTAAAGACATCGTTAAAATAGTCCAAGTGACTACAGTGGCTCAATCTTAAGTCAATCTTACGACGAGAACACTTTTTGTGCGCAAAAACAACAAAAATAACGACTTTATTTCAACTATTCACTTTCTTAAGATTGAGCCACTGTAGTCACTTGGACTATTTTAACGGTGTCTTTAATAACTTTTCGAGGCCGGCAAGTTTCAATTCCTCAAGAAGCCTATGGACTAGTATCCAGCTCTCAGATTTAATAAAAAATATCTTAATTTGTGTTCCGAAGATGAACGAAGGTCTTACGGGGTTGGAGCAACATGAGGATGAGTAAATACTGACAGAATTTTCATTTTTGGGTGAACTAACCCTTTAAGAAAAGTGTACTTGTTGGAACCACTCAAAGCTTAATGACGCATGTTCTTCTGAACGGTTTTTCATATTAATCACACTGAACACTACAGTCAGAAACAAAAGCAGGTTCTTCCTCCTCAACATCATTCTCGGGTCTGTAAAACTCTGGAGATGAAGATGCCTGTAAAACTCAGGCTTGATCTGCAGGATCCTCTGCAAACCGTTCTGCCATAACAAATAAACTGACCGGTAAAGAAGACCGTTTATGTTCATTTCAGCTATGCAAAGAATTCAAAATGAATGTTGTTAAAATGAATTATAAATTACAGTCGGACTCATTTCAGAACATAATGCACAGTTGTGTTCTAACAGAGAAGCGTCTCAAGTCTAACGCTACTCTCTGACCTAGAAGATTGAAATAATAAAATGCCTGATGTCATTTTTCTCTTCTCTGCTTGAGCTGTTCCAGAAAGTAAGTCAGTTAGTAAGAACTAACTGAGAAACCAAGGTGTCCTTGTTACAGTTTAACATTTAAAGGTGGGTAGGTAGAAATTTTTTAAAAACTTTTTCCCAAATTTGTTTAAACTGTCTATTTATACCAATACATAATTAAAATGTAAGTACTCTGAAAAAGAAAATATACAAATCGAGTGTGTGTAGTCCTTTCAGTGCTGCAATAAACACAGCTCATTATTTTCAACTAGGACGAAAGAAATGATTGGCTGGGCGACTGTCACTCTTCCAGTCTCTACCATACCAGCACTGCTGCGTTAGAGGAGCCCACATGCGCGCACACGTTTGCTCGAGGAGTAGAAGAGGCACGGAAGCTAGGAAGAATCACAATTATGGCAGAGAAAGAGCAGTCAAAATTCCCAGTTACCTGCATATACAGTCAGCGAAGGATAAACAGGCAAAAAAGGAAGACAGTATTTGAAAAGGCTATGACTAAAAAGTCTTTCGATAAAGCAAGAAGTCAGACGATAGTCAATATCGGCGGGGTTTTCCAGCCGTGGCGACAACTGACAACCATGGGCTGAAAAGTGACGCCAACAGTGCTTTCGTGGAGGCTCTTACATGTAAAACAACGTATATGTGATGAATCTTACACGAAATTCACCTTCATCACAGTGTAACTGATGGTAACAGGAAAACGTGTATCAATGCAACCTGTTTTGCTGTTTTTAGTTTTTATGTTACTAGCTCATTACCGAATCAAACTCAATATATTTTAAACTTTACCATTACCTACCTGTATTGATATACTAGCTTGATAGTGAGTACTACCAGCCATGTTAGTTGTTTATATTAATAATCAGCCCATTCTCACTCCCAAGGCGTCACCTAACTGACTCCTTGGGAAGCATTTGACCATGCTTCAATATCTGACGCTTTAGGCGCCCTTTAGCGTCAGTTAGATGACGCCCTAGGATCGCGTGTACCCTACCCCCACCCCACACCCAGGGATGGCCATAAATACATGGAAATGTATTTAAATACAAATACAAAATACTGTGTGGAAAAATGTATTTAAATACAAATACAGTATTTTGTATTTTGAAAATACAGAAAATACATGTGAAATTGGCAATTCAGTGCAGGCATCCCTATTAGGCTGAAATCTATCTGGGCCTATTCTGAATGCCAACAATTATTCAGATGTGTGCAACTACTTAGAAACTTTCGTTTTCATTTTATATACCTCTTCCCTTCCCCAGCCCTGTAGGAACACAAAACTAAAAAAAAAAAAACTAATTTCAAACATTTTTTATTATGTTTGATCACCACCATTACCTCGCACTCAGTAACAAGAACTCAATAACAGTCAATTATATTTTAAATAACTGATGGTACTGATGTAACTGATGTACTCCTCCAGGTGATGTACCTATGTGTTTCAGACATCCATCTATTCGATTCCCTTTAGCACCACCAGCTTTTCAAAAAGTTTGGGTTTAAGACGTCGTCTGTGTGGCCTATTGATTAAACGGTAACACTTTATTTGAAGGGGTGTGCATAAGACTGACATGACACTGTCATAAACATGACACTTTTAATGCAAAGTTGACATTGTTTAAAATGTCTTTGTTATGACAACTTGACATTAACCAAGAAATCATAACCTGTCACAAATATGTCATAACAGGTCTAATTATCAAACTTAAAGAAGTTATTTAGCTTTGCGTTAACATTACATTACCCTGTCATATGTGGTTGGTTTTGACTTTGGCCGTCATGACACCATTATAACTGTGACATGAATATTTTACTTCAAGTAAAGTGGAACACATTGTACCAGTTATAAAGATGTCATTAAGGGTTATTACACTGTCAAATGCTTTAACAACAGTGTCATTAATATTTCCCCTTACCTCAAGTAAAGTGGAACACGTTGGACTGTTTATAAACATGGCAGGTTGACAGGTTATGATTTCTTGGTCAATGTCAAGTTGTCAAAACAAAGACATTTCTGTCTTTGTTATTGTCAAGTTGTCATAATCAAGACATTTTTTGTCTTTGTTAATGTCAAGTTGTCATAACAAAGACATTTTAAACAATGTCAACTTTGCATTAAAATTGTCATCATTTACCGAATGACACTTGATGACAAAAATCATAAACATTCATAAAGACTCCTTCATGTTCATGACAGGTGTTATGTCATGTTTATGACAGTGTCATGTCAGTCTTATGCACACGCCTTCAAATAAAGTGTACGGATTAGACCCGCAAAGGAAAATAAGTGTGTGATTGTGTTGAACCTCACAAACAGCTGTCTAATAAGTGGATACTGGTTCAAGATGTCCAAATCCTTCCTCTGATCTTCTAGGATTCTGGCTCAAAGTATTTTGAGTATTTTGAAAATACAAAAATACTCATCTTAAATGTATTTAAATACAAATTACATTTGATTTTTTCCAAAGGCTTTAAAATAGAAAATAGTATTTTGTATTTCAAATACGTATTTTAAATACATGTATCTGAAATACTGCCCATCCCTGCCCATACCTAAACCTAACCGCGTCCTCTAACTGACGCTTTCCTTTAGCGTCAGTTAGATGACGCCGTTGGATCGCGTCATGTAAGTGACGCTAAAGGGCGCCTAAAACGTCAAATATTGAAGCATGGTCAAAGGTGACGCCTTGGGGTGAGAATGTGTTGTAATAATGATAAAGTTTATTACACGTGATTCTGACATGATGCTCCTCTCCGCGGCGCTGGTAAACGCGTCCTCCAGCTGAGCGCGGTCGGCAGCGCGTTGATGTGTTTTGGGGGCGTGGCTTTGTAAGGATCCCAGACGGGAGGGGGTGGGAGTGAATGTGTTTATTGCAGCACTGAGAGGACTACAGACACTCGATTTGTATACTTTCTTTTTCAGAGTACTTCCATTTTAATTATGTATTGGTATATATAGACAGTTTAAACAAATTGTTTTAGAAAATTTCTACCTACCCCACCTTTAAGTACGAAGTAATATTAATTAACTATCTGTTCTGTTAATCCTTCTGTTAACATCTCAAATGCACTTTAGGATTTCTTGACTCGTTTAAGTGCGTAAATCAGTTCAGTTGCCTAAACCGGCAGATGTTATTTCGCCTGTCTCTAATATCAGCTTAACATCCATGTTTTTTGTTTGCAGCCTCCAAACTAATGTTATATTTATGCTCACTTCTGCCATCATTAAGGCCAGGGTGACTTCTGTTTCTCATGCAAAGGTGAAAGCGTAGTTTAGAGGATTCATGTAAATATGAACTCCACTAGCTGTTATATATTACAGGTTTTGGTGCAATTCTTTACAGTGTGTTTTCTCAGAGAATGATCAACCGTTCCTCTCATTGTTATCATAATTGTCAAGATTTGATTTCCTGCTGATTCTATGTGATACTGCATTTCCGTTATCAAGGCTGTCTCACCGAGTGTGTTTTTGTTCTCACATCACCAGAGAAACTATCCCAGGCCAAAGAGGAGAACCTGAACATGCACCAAGTGCTTGACCAGACTCTTCTAGAGCTCAACAATCTGTAAAGGTGAAGTCCTGATGAAGCGACGGGCCTGGCGCAGATCTGTCAATGTCTTATAGTCACACACTTGCTTTTTGCTTTACAAACAATGTCTCGTACCAGTAGCAAAGCCAGCAGTAGCCTACTTTAAACAGATCATTTACTTGGATTTTTAATATTTGTAATAGATTCATTGCGACTGTCTAATTTGGTTTGATTTATTCTAAGCATCATGTTTACTACAAATGTTGTTTCCTTCAAAGTCAACTTTTTGACCTCAACTGATAAATGCTGTAATTCACCACTTTGGACTTTGGACCATACCAACTATTTAAAAGATCGTTTTTTGCACTTTTGAGGTTACGACTTTTTAAGCTTTTTCATCGATTTGTACCAAAAATGCGTAACGAATGTGTCTCAAATCACCTGTAAAATGAAGGAATGCTCATGCAGTGCTGCAAACTTGTGGCCTTTTTGTGAAATTTGCTGTTTCGAACGCAGAATATGTTTTTTGATGTGATTTGTATGGATCTCATGAGGGGGAGGGTCCAAAAATTAAATTGTGCTGATGTACCCTTGCTTGTACAGGCCTAAATTAATTTAAAAGCATTAGGTGACAATAAAGCATTAATCATAATGATATCAAATTGGGCCTGTATGACATGGCTTATGTTTTTGACTATAATAACTACTGCAAATGTTTGCAGACTGTCTTTTGTGGATTTGACTGATCTGACCAAATCTGCGAAGAGTCCTGTAACAGCACATTGAATAACACACACTAATCGTGGTGATGGTCATATAATACTAATGATGGGTCACTTTATGTGATAGAATGCAATGGATTTGATTAATTGTGGGACATTATTTTTTACATAGTTTAAAAGAGTCTCATTGTTTAAAACTCCTCTAATGCAAAATCACTATATAGAAAATACAACAATCGATGGAAATATTTGGTATGTAAAAGGGATATAGTTTAAGAATAAACTTCTGGGTCATTCAATGAAAATGTAACCGATTATTCTTACACGCCTTTTTAAATAATTCCTTCAGTTTTAAGAAGCCGCACCCATTGATGTATCCTATGCAATTGTTTGAGCAGTTTGATTAAAATGATTAAAGTAATGAACATAGAACTTTGCCTTTCGACGATTTTTTGCATGCCAATGTTTTTATTGTAAAGTTAATAAGTCTGACACGGTGGTGACGGATGAAAAGACGGAATTAAAACACAGTTTATGGAGCGATTAACGAATTAGAGATTGTTTCTTGCCATAGTAAGTGTTTATGCACAGCTTTAGTGAGGAAACAGATTCACACTTAATGAATGAATGAGGCATTTATATAGCACTTTATGTACTACTGTACACCCAAAGCACTTTACAATCATATCAGGGAATCTCCTCAACACCAGTCAGAGCATATAAACACACTGTTGTGCCTTTGCTGTCATATAATGTAAGAGAACCCCTTAAAACCCTCAACACTAACGCAGTTGCTGGAACTCAGACCTCCATTTCAGTTTTTATTCTGAATAAATTTGCAAAGTTAGCTCAAATCTGGTTTCTGCTTTGACATTATGGGGTATGGTGTGTACAGGTGAAACTGGAAAAATTAGAATATCGTGCAAAAGTTCATTTATTTCAGTAATTTAACTTTAAGAGTAAAACTAATATAAAGATTCAATCAAAGTGAGATATCTCGAGACTTTGTTATAATTGTGATGATTATGGGTTACAGCTTATGAAAACCCCAAATTCAAAATTAGAATATTGTGAAAAGGTTTTCATAAGCTGTAAGCCATAATCATCACAATTATAACAAATAAAGGCTTGTAATATCTCGCTTTGCATTTAATGAGTCTATATAATAAGTTAAATTACTGAAATAAATGAACTTGTGCATGATATTCTCATTTTTCGAGTTTCACCTTTACGTTGATGTGAAGTAAAAAAAAAGGCATTTTAACATAAGGCTGCAACAAAAAATGTGAAAGATAAAGAGGTCTAAATGCTTTCTGAATGCTGGGCACATTTTATCTAGCTGTGGCCATGATGAGTAATCCAGGTTTTTGATAACTATTACATGTGACGCGTTTGTCCAAGGCAGCCTGCATTGTATTTAAAGGAGCATTTCACCCATTTCAACATTAATCTTTATTGAAAGTGGATCATATATGTAGTCGAAATGTAAAATAATTTTTGAATTTGATGCCGTCTTGACCGAGAAAAGACAGAAAAAAACCGAAGGGTGCATTTGTATGAAAAACTACAACCCCCACAATGCACCACTTTGCACAGCTCTGGAAGCCACACCCACTAATCCGGAATTGCATGCACATCGGCAGTTCGAGAGAGAAACAAGCCTGATTTTATGTTGTGTGTGGACATTAGTCGTCAATGAGGGGCTGCTGGCTTACACGGTGTCCTAACTACACGCGACACGATAAAATTCCAGCGACTGCAAGTGTGTCTGTCCACACTAGACGCGACGCGACTGTGAGACGCCACACATTCAGAACAGCGTGTGGGCGGAGTCTCTCTGTGAAAGCGCACTGTTGGCCCGCACTCGCATTGGAAATGGGTGAGGACAATCAAATCAAAAAATAACATTATTAAAAATCAAAGCAATAACAAAATAAAGCCTACTCATTGACTAATTTTGTTATGAAGTAGCCTACAGTTGTCTGTTTGCATAGAATTCATTTTGAACGCTATATTATACGCTTTCAAAATCTGAGGTAAATTATCCGTTATCGCTTGTGGCACAGTGATCTATTTTTAACTAAGAATAAATAATGTATATACTCATAACCAGTGTCATTTCCTCATTCTGTCGGCCGCGACGTCGCAGAAATAGGAACCGTTTCTAAATTAGAAACTTCACGTGTCGTCGTCGCGTCTGGTTAGGACAAAAACTCTGATTAATATGGAAAAGATACCTTTTATCGCGTGTCGCGGCGTCGCGTGTAGTTAGGACACGGTGTTATACTTTCGTTTTTTATTTGTTCATTTTACAATTAAAATGTTTAAATGTTCGCCGGTTCCCGCCTCCTCCTTCCCACAACAACAAACCCCGTTAACGTTACATTGGCGAACTCATTAGTGAATTACTTCTAGTTTGTATTTCTTTCTAAATATGGTGTATTACTGCACGATACCTGGATGTTCAGTCAGGCAAAACTAGGATGGATCACATCACAACACAAACGTCCGTGTGCTCATCTGATTCAGAGATTTCGTTCAGGAGAAATTGCCATTGTTGAAATTCTCTGCAGCAGACGGACTCGATCTGTGTTTATAGTTCACAGCGAGAGCACATGCACAGCAGTCCGTCCAGCTCGAGTCAGTCAGGGCTCCTCGACCGCGACAGGCAGCCGCCTCCGGTTCCTCCATCAGCCGCAGCTGCTCTTCACTACACTGTGACTCGTAAAGATAGCCAAGAACATCGGATTCAAGCAGCAGACTTTCAAAATCCTCTTCTTCCATATCATGTTTATTTTCTTCTGTCATTGTCATACTTCCTATCTCCACAGCGCTTGTTAGCTTAGCTTCCAAAAACAAGATGGCGGATATTGATTCAGTATCTGCAAGTGAAGTCCAATCCCACTGATCTGTAATAGGCCTGTAGGGTGAGTGGGTCCCGCACCCTTGAATAATGAGGAGGTAAGTTTGTAATCTCTACACTTTTCAATGAAATGCGACTTCCCGCTTATTATCACGCAAAATGACGATATTTATGTCATAATAAGCAGGAAGTAAAACACTTAAATCCTTATTTCTCCCATCTCAGGGGAAAAATAAGGAATAAACCATGACCATTCAAAAATATGATATAATAATATTTCTAAAGATACAAAGCTTAATGCAAATGGGTGAAGTGTCCCTTTAAGGTGTAGCCTATATGTTGCAATCCATGTTAACCTTGGCAGTGTTAACACCCTTTGCTCTACTGTTGCATGATTGATAACAGGACTCCAGAGAATCTTCCTGAACTCCAGACTTGATATGGGTATGTTACAAATGCCTGAACAAGTTTTCAGAAAAGCCCAACGTTGAGATAAAGACAGACACACACACACACACACACACAAGCACAAATCACCTACTTTACCTTCAGTTGCTGCCCTAAGTAATCATCTTGGTGGGTTATATAAGTAATTTCAGCATAAATATTAAAGTGACTTTAAAAATCGAGTTTTAATCTCGTATAACTTTTTTAAAGAAAAAAAGTTGCTTAATTATTTTGATAAGTTATAGTAGTGTAAAAACATACATTGTCATGACCTACTGATCATGTCATTTTATGAAACTGTTGTTGTATAGATAATATTAACTTGTTCTATTCATAAGATTTAATCCAATGATGCATTCCTCCATTAACCCTTAAAAAGGGAGTGTGCACCGCAGGATACACACTTTATCTCTTGTTGGAGGCATGAGAAAGAATTCTTAATTTAATTCTGTGATCATTATCATAATTGATTATAACGTTTGCTGTATGTGGATCACATGACTTGGTTCAAATGTTTTGTGCTAGTCTTGACAGTTTGACCAAAAACCAACATCTCCGCCCATAGTGCTGGACACTCCGACTGTAGAAAGTAATAGGGCAGCTTATCATGGGAAATACAATCCAAAGTATATCAAATATTTCGAAAATGAAATTTGATCAAATTCTGTCTGTTATGAGTTCTCTTCAGAACTTAATCTTTTCTCTTTACTTGCATATTAAAGTCCTCTTTCCACCAAGGTACAATCTTGTCTTTCCTCCCTTTACTGGAATATTAATGACATTTTGTGTGACTGACACACTGCAAGTTTATAATTTAATGCCATAAACTCCAATTGCTTCACTGATTTCTAAAAAGTTTCCTTAATTCACTTTTTCATATTTACACCAGACAGTTCTTTCTTGGTACAATTTTTCATACTCCTTGCCATTAATAAACTACTGTAACTAAATGGTGACTGCTGATCATGTTTTCCCTTATTCTTCCCACAGAGAGACGAGGGTTTGATCAGATGCGGTATCCGAGCCGGTGTTCACATCCACACATGCATCTCACCCTCATTAATGCTCAACACCTTCTTAACGTCGCCGTCCTACAGCATCATTGTTCCTCCCCCATTACATACAGTGTTTTGTGAATTAATATTCCCACCCCAAACTCTTTCTTCATCTAAGCACTCAGTAATCGCTCAGCACCAAACTTATATGTGGATTTTAGACGTTTGGGTAACACTTTACTTGAAGGGGTGTGGATAAGACTGAAATGACAGATGTCATCATGAATATGAAGGATGTTTCATGCATTTATAACAGCTGTCATTAAGTGTCATTCGCTCAATTATGACATCTTTAATGCAAATATGACATTGTTTGAGATGTCTTTGTTATAACACCTTGATATAAACCAATACGTCATAACCTGTCAGTTATGAGCAGATTAATTATCAAACTTAAGAAACCACTTAGCTTCATGGGTTAATTGGTTTGGACATTGGCTGTCATGAGGCCATTATATCATTTCAATGACAAATTCAATCTGTACCACTGTAGTTATGAGATCAAAATATTCATGACACAGTTATAGTGCCTCGTGACAACCAATGTGAAAACCAACCACATGACAGTTTAATATAAGGTGAGGTGGTTTTTCGGGCAATTTGAAAAAGGAATATTTCGCAAAACTGCAATGGAAACAGTTTTTGCGCATTTACAGTCACCTGATGTAGAAGGCACGGTGTGTTTGGACAGAAGAGTTCTTTATTAAATTCATACAAGAAACAATAATTACAGGAATACTGGATTCTAAACCTCAGTGAGATGCCACAACCAAGACTTCGGAGCAGAAATGATGAAGAAACACTCATCTGTATTACAGGATAAGGGTCTTTCCCTGCCATTAAAACTTGGATAACACACACAAACGTCTCCGTTCATTAATAATAATAATGTCTAGTGCGGTGGCTGTAATATACACTCACCTAAAGGATTATTAGGAACACCTATTCAATTTCTCATTAATGCAATTATTTAATCAACCAATCATATGGCAGATGCTTCAATGCATTTAGGGGTGCGGTCCTGGTCAAGACAATCTCCTGAACTCCAAACTGAACGTCAGAATGGGAAAGAAAAGTGATTTAAGCAATTTTGAGCGTGGCGTGGTTGTTGGTGCCAGACGGGCCGGTCTGAGTATTTCACAATCTGCTCAGTTTCTGGGATTTTCACGCACAACCATTTCTAGGGTTTACAAAGAAAGTTGTGAAAAGGGAAAAACATCCAGTATGCAGCAGTCCTGTGGGCGAAAATGCCTTGTTGATGCGAGAGGTCAGAGGAGAATGGGCCGACTGATTCAAGCTGATAGAAGAGCAACTTTGACTGAAATAACCACAACTGAGGTACGCAGCAAAGCATTTGTGAAACCACAACACACACAACCTTGAGGCGGATGGGCTACAACAGCAGAAGACCCCACCGGGTCCCACCCATCTCTACTACAAAAAGGAAAAAGAGGCTTCAATTTGCAAGAGCTCACCAACATTGGACAGTTGAAGACTCTAAAAATGTTGCCTAGTCTGATGAGTCTCGATTTCTGTTGAGACATTCAGATGGTAGAGTCAGAATTTGGCGTAAACAGAATGAGAATATCATCATGCCTTGTTACCACTGTGCAGGCTGGTGGTGTGTTTTCTTGGCACACTTTAAGCCCCTTAGTGCCAATTGGGCATTGTTTAAATGCCAGGGCCTACCTGAGCATCCCAAAATGTGCCCATCCTCTGATGGCTAATTCCAGCAGGATAATGCACCATGTCACAAAGCTCAAATGATTTCAAATTGGTTTCTTGAACATGACAATGAGTTCACTGGTGAATGGTGTCATTTTGCAATCTTTTTTTTTTATTGATATTTAGAAAAAAATCGCGTTTTGTGCAAATCTGTAATGGCAACGCACCTACTGATGACATGTGCTGCGCCTTTCCCGGCGGAATGGAGATACACACACTGACAGACAGGACAGTGAAGAGTTCAGATGCAAAAGCCTCTAAATACCATTTGAAATTTTCTTCTTTAATGATGATTTTTATCAAGCTTGTATATTTAAGTTCAGTAATTTCACTTAAATAACAATTAATAGGTAATTATCATTGCCATTGAAGTGAAATTACTGAACTTAAATATACAAGTTTGATAAAAATCATCATTAAAGAAGAAAATTTCAAATGGCATTTATGGCTTTTGCATCTGAACAGACTTTCAACCAGTACAACAAAAAGTGTTTATAAAACAAATACCCTGCTTTTTAGTTTGAAATATGTAATACATGACTTTGATTTCAAAACTATAAAATGTTTGTCGTTTTCTTTGAATTATGATGGTGAATTTTTGTTTAACAGTATTGTGCTGTTGGCCAATTACTTCATTCAAAAATGCAGATTCTCCTGAGAAAGAGTCATCCCGCATTGATTTAATGATCTTCTTCAAATCTTTAAAACTCGTGCGATTTTAAAAAGAAGCCCTTAAACAATGTAATATTTTGAACGTATTTTTTGATAATAACCTTATTTGTGTAACCTTATATTTTATGATTTAAATTAAAAAAAAAATTATTTGTCATGTTTAAGGCTTTTTTTTTGTTGTTTAGCCTACTTATTCTGTTTGCTGCTATTTGGACTTTATGGAATTGTATTGCGCTTTGTGTGTGATTTTATTTAATTTTTTAAGCTTTGTTTGGTGTCTTGTATCTTCAATCAACCAATAATATACATGATAATTAATAAAAAAAAAAGCCTTGCCTGAATTACTAGAGACAGCGGCACTCAGCGGCGGGAGCGCGCGGCGCAGGCACATGAACCCGGAAGTGCAAGCCAATCATTTAAACGAAACAAAAGCCCTCGGAAGTGTCGCGTGTGTTTTTCTTTATTCGGGAAAGAGAAACTGAAGATTAAGTTTAAAAATGTTACCGGACAAAGCGCTGACTGAAGAACGATCTAAACCGCGCCACTGTTATCGGATTTATTAGTTTTTGATGTCTTTGATTGACCGATTCCATACATGTGTCAGTGTAGGGGAATTCTGTGATTAGTATTGTATTGTAACGCAGTTTAAACGATTTCTGATAGATGGAGAATTAAGGGAATCTGTCTCTTAGGCATTGTTCGTGTTTGGTGTGTTTGTGTTCGACTGTTGACTGTGAAGGAGAAGTTGCTCGTCCAGAATGACTCTGGCAGTGTTTTTTGGCTGTGCGTTCATAGCGTTTGGTCCAGCTTTCTCCCTGTTTGTGTTCACTATCATCAAAGATCCGCTAAGAATCATCATTCTGATCGCAGGGTGAGTCACGTGACCACACCAAATTCACACCATCCACAAAACACTTTAATGCGTTTAACAAAAACTTGTTTTATTCATGCATGTATTATTCAGTGACATGGAGAAGAGACACAGGGACACAGTTTCTTTTGATAATATATTTTTCTTTAAACATTATAATGTTCAACAAGTCAGCAGTTTATGAACATTCATATGTTAAAACAAGTGTTTTCCAAGACATGAATGAAGATCTGCATGTTTGTGAGGAGGCAGCAGTGGAGAGCTGGATCATGATGTGTGTGTGTGTGTGTGTGTGTGTGTGTGTGTGTGTGTGTGTGTGTGTGTGTGTGTGTGTGTGTGTGTGTGTGTGTGTGTGTGTGTGTGTGTGTGTTTCAGGGCGTTCTTCTGGCTGCTGTCTCTGCTGCTGTCCTCTCTGGTGTGGTTCATCGCCGTGAAGGCCAGTAACGGGGCGCAGGACCCCACCCTGCACAGGGCACTGCTGATTTTTGGGGTTTTCTTCTCGGTCTTGCTCCAGGAAGTGTTTCGCTTTGCCTACTACAGACTGCTTAGGTAAGACTCATTATGGTGTGCCATAAATGATAAGAACTCCTCAGTGCCAAACATGACATAGTTCCAGATAGTTTCTATATGAACAGCTCAGATTCCAGAACTGTTTAAGGCTAAGGATTATAACTATCAGATATCATCACCATACACTTCCCCACTTGATTAATCACAGTACAGTAATAAAACTGGGGAACATTTTATTTTAGGTGACGTAGGTAGGTACACGTTACTTGAACTAATGCTGTCAAATCGATTAGTCGTGATTAATCACATCTAACAGAAAAGTTTGTGTTTATACAGTATATGTGTGTGTACACACAGTAGTCAAAGAGAAGACAAGAAATGGGTATTGTTCAAAATTCATGTATAACTTTGATAAATCCACTTCAAATGTTGACTACTGTGGATATATTTATATATATGTGTGTGTGTGTGTGTGTATTTTTCGTTGTTCCATCAGGAAAGCCAACGAGGGTCTGGCAGCCATTAGTGATGAGGACGGTTTGGACATCTCGGTCCGGCAGATGGCTTATGGTAAACGGTGTTCCTGTCACACTTGCTGCCTGTGGAAGGTCACTAGAAGGCACCCGTGGCAGGTTTATCATCAGGTGCTCTGTGTGTTTTGTGTGCAGTGGCTGGACTGGGCTTTGGTATCATGAGTGGTGCGTTCTCCATGATCAACATCCTATCCGACTCTCTGGGTCCCGGGACGGTCGGCATCTTTGGAGACTCTCAGTATTACTTCATTACAGCAGGTGAGCTCATGTCCAGATAGCCAGAGTATTCAACAGCTTCAGCCATGAGATGTGGTGTTTTTACACCTGACCACTGTATAAAAGCTGTTTTATTCTGTAATGATAATCATACTGGGAGCTAGTGATGTGACGCATGGGTCACTCACTCATAGAAAATATCTGAAACATTTGTTTTGTTATATTTCTATTCCTCTGTGGAAAAAAAAAATATTCTGACACCCTTGAAATGGGTTTTAAATATTGGGTTTTATAAATGAATTTTAAGCTTATTATAAAGGTTTTTAGTTGTTTATCAATCTATTGTAACCTGGATTTGGTCGTGAAATCTAGAAAAGGTAAAGGTCATGTTGTCAGGTTAAACAACCATTTAGGAACACACGTCATGGCCCTACTACAAGATGACAGTGGCTTGAGAGGAGCTTGAAGAATCATTTTCACGCATGAATCCAGAGCTTAAATCCACTGGAAGTGTTTGGGATGTGCTGGAGGAGGCTTTACAGAGAGCTGGACTCTTGCATGGACTATACCAGATCTTGAGCAAACATTGATGCACCTCTTAAATTACATCAACATTTATATTTGGCCATGATGTGTGTTCCTACATGGTGGTTTAAGGAATGAAAAGCTACACACTCCATCAATTAGTGTTAGAAGAACTGTTGCCAAACATGCTGGAAACATAATGTACAGTAACATCCTTGGGTAACACTTTACTTGAAGGGGTGTGCATAAGACTAACATGACACCTTCATAATCATGACACCTTCAAGTTGTCATGCCAAAGACACTGACAGGTTATGATGTTATGGTTTATGTCAAGGTGTCATAACAAAGACATCTCAAACAATGTCATATTTGCATTCAAAATGTCATTATTGAGCGAAAGACACTTAATGACAGTTGTCATAAACATGTATAAACCCTACTTCGTATTCGAGACACATCGTCCCCTTGGAATTATAAGGTTCTATCTGCGTTCTGAACAGTTTTGAGATATTGAGCTTCAAAGTTTTTGCATTCCATATAGGAAAATGTGTATGGGGAACAAGTTTCTTTCAAACATGAAAATAACAGGGACCCTAAATGTACAAAACACATCACATAATGTAAATAAATTGTCACAGAATAAGAATATGTGAATAACTCAATTTTGACAAAAATCTCAGATAGAACCTTATAATTCCAAGGGGACGATATGTCATGGTTATGAAGGTGTTATGTTAGTCTAATGCACAGCCCTTCAAGTAAAGTGTTACCCATCCTTGCTTCACCCAAGGTTATTATTGTTAACTCAAATGAAAGCCATCTAAAAACATTCCTTGACATGACAAACATTTATTTTATTTCTGCTAGTTGCCAATGAATGTAGTATTTCTCATTTTCATGTACATTAAGTTACTAAAATAACTATATGGAAATAAAAACGATTATTATTGTGACCTGGTGTTGTGAAGCCCTGTGTGTGTGTGTGTGTGTGTGTGTAGCGCTGATGACCCTGGCGCTGACGCTGCTGCACACGTTTTGGGGTGTTGTGTTCTTCGAGGGCTGTGAGAAGAGCCGCTGGTGGGTCATCGCTGCTGTCGTCGCTCTACACCTGCTCGTCGCTGGCCTGGTGAGCTTCTCACGCACACACTGTTCTGAACATGTGACCCGATCTCTGATGTGAGGTCAAAGCCTTTCAAGACCACAAGTTCCATATTCCTTTAGCAATAGATTTCTATATAATGCAGGTTAATTTATATAAATCCAACTAAAAGTGACAGTAAAGATATTTATAATGTTACAAAAGCTTTCTATTCAAATAAAGTGTTCTTTTTGAACTCTCTATTCATCAAACCTGAAAAATAAAATGCATCACGGTTTTCACAAAAATATAAATCAACTGATAATAATCAGAAATGTTTCTTGAGCATCAAATCATTATATCAGAATGATTTCTGAAGGATCATGTGACACTGAATACTGGAGTAATGATGCTGAATATTCAGCTTTGATCACAGGAATACATTACATTTTTGCTATATATATTCATTGAAAGAATGAATTTAAAATTTTCATAATATTTCACTGTTTTTTTAATGTATTTTTAATGAAATAAATGCAGCCTTGGTGAGCAGAAGAGACTTCGGCTTGATGTGCGATATATAAAGTGTGACACCAGACATTTGATATGCACGTACATGCTGATTCATGATAATGCTCATGCTCAGATGTCTAATGTTTCTCTGGAGGTTCACTTTACCTGAAACCCTCATGATGTCACAGGAGCGGGATCGTGTGCTTTACTCATACGCACAGCTGGGATTATCCTTGACCCTCGCTAAATAAGCTTTCCCCTGAAAGTGTAATTGCTCAGATTGTTTTATTATATAGCTTGGCAGACTTTGACCCTGTTTATGCCTTATAATAACATGCATCTCAAATAATGAACGTCAAGTCACCTTTATTTATACAGCGTTTCATAGAATACAGAGATAAACAGGTATGAAATAATGGTCAATGATGCAAACAAAGCTCAGTTCAGCTGTAATGCAGCTCTAATAAGACAATAGTGTCATTGTTCAGTTCAATGTTGATTCAGTATATTTGTAAAGATCATCAATTATGAAAATAGTTAATTTAATCTATAAAGCAGCTCTGCAGAATACAGCTCAGTTCAGTTCTCACCCAACAGTCGGATCAATAATACTGTTGTATATTAGCGAGAACCCAAACTCCATTAGTGACTGAAGTCTCTCTCTCTCTTTCAGTCGCTGTTGAACCCGCTGTATGAAGGCAGTCTTCCTCCAGTGTACGGCATCACGCTCCTGATGGCCGTCTGGGCCTTCTTCTCATCTGGAGGATCTCTACACAACCTCAAAGCACTCTGCACACGTAAGACCGACGTGAATTTATACACGCTACGTCACACTTCTTGTGTGCCTCACTTTCTGGATTTGACTGGATCTTAATGGGTTTATGGTGTCATTCTGAAGTGTGACCTCTGTATTAGTGTTCCTTAATCCGGGCTTTGAGGACCTGAGGTCTGTTATATGAAGCCCAGGTAAGATTAGTTTGAGGAAACTAGTTTTTTCTGGAACAAGAAGGTGGATTGTTTTTTTAGCGGTGTTCATCACAAGGCTAACTTGCGCTACATGGCTAACCTGCTCCAGAATAACTGGGTTCGAGATCACCAACCAGAACTAGACATATATCATATGTCTAGTTCTGGTTGGTGACATATCTAGACAGATGCAATTATTCCACTCCCCATGTTTCACTCACTCAAATCTTTCACTATAAACTGCTTTAATTTGGAGAGTTAAAGGGATACTCCACCGTTTTTTCATATTAAACTATGTTATTCTCTCAACTAAGACGAGTTGATGCACACCTCTGTTGTCTAATCGCTCTGCCGCCCGAGACATTTTGATCGCACTTCACTAGCCCAGTTCATTCAATATGGGCCAAGCAGAGAAGCGACCAAACACCTCCACATTTTCCCTATTTAAATACAGTTACACGAGTAACTCGACCAAGAATAGGTGACACAAAATAAAACGTTGCTCTTTTCTAATTGTGTAAAGTGGATAACTATAATGTATGGCGGAATACCACAGCAAGTGATTGGGAGCACTTCGAATCGGCGTAGTAATATCATCACTCGTGAAAAATCCTCTCCCTCTCCGGAGTGATGATATTACTGTGCCAAGTCCATAGATATATATGCGCTGAGTCGAAGTGCTGTGGTATTCCGCCATACAATTTAGTTATGTACTTTACAGGCTTAGAAAAGCGCAACCTTTTATTTTGTGTCACCATTCTTGGTCGATATACACTGCTCGAGTAACTGTATTTAAATACATGGAGGTGTTTGGTCGCTTCTCTACTTGGCATATATTTAATGAACTGGGGTAGTTAAGCGCGATCAAAGTGTCTCACACGTACTGAGATGAGAGAGGTATGTATCAACTTGTCTTAGTTAAGGGAATAACATAGTTTAATATGAAAAAGCGGTGGAGTATCCCTTTAATTGCCCGTCTTTTGCTGCTAAATATATTTGTTTTGTGGATTATAATTGTATTTCAGATTATATACAGTATATTCATAATTATTATGAATTGACAATTAAAGGGATAGTTCACCCAAAAATGAAAATTAACCCATGATTTACTCTTCCTCAAGCCATCCTAGGTGTATACGACCTTCTTCGGTAACACTTTATTTGAAGGGGTGTGCATAAGACTGACATGACACTGTCATAAACATGACATGAAGTATTCTTTATGAATGTTTATGACTGTTGTCATTAAGTGTCATTCGGTAAATTATGACACTTTTAATGCAAAGTTGACATTGTTTAAAATGTCTTTGTTATGACAACTTGACATTAACCAAGAAATCATAACCTGTCAACCTGACATCTTTATAACTAGTCCAACGTGTTCCACTTTACTTGAGGTAAGGGGAAATATTAATGGCACTGTTTGATAGTGTAATAACCCTTAATGACATCTTTATAACTAGTACAGTAAGTAAAATATTTATGACAGAGTTATGGCGTCATGACGGCCTAAGTGAAAACCAACCATATATGATGGGGTAATGAAAAAAAACCAACCATATATGACAGGGTAATGTAATGTTAACGCAAAGCTAAATAACTTCTTTAAGTTTGATAATTAGACCTGTTGATTTCTTGGTTAATGTCAAGTAGTCATAACAAATAGATTTCTGTCTGTGTTAATGTCAAGTTGTCATAACAAAGACATTTCTTTCTTGGTTAATGTCAAGTTGTCATAATTAAGACATTTTTGTCTTTGTTAATGTCAAGTTGTCATAACAAAGACATTTTAAACAATGTCAACTTTGCATTAGAAGTGTCATAATTTACCGAATCACACTTAATGACAAAAGTCATAAACATTCATAAAGACTCCTTCATGTTCATGACAAATGTTATGTCATGTTTATGACAGTGTCATGTCAGTCTTATGCACACCCCTTCAAATAAGGTGTTACCCTTTCTTCTTTCAGAAAAATATAATCTGAGTTATTTAAAAAAAAAAATTGTCTGGGCTCTTGCCAGCTTTATAATGGCAGTGAATTGGGGAGGAGATTTTAAAGCCCACAAAAGTGTATCTATCCATGATTGAAGTGCTCCACACGGCTCTGCGGGGTTAATAAAGGCCTTCTGAAGTGAAGCCATGTGTTTGTGTAAGAAAAATATTCATATTTCAAACTTTAACTAAAATAACGACGAGCTTCCGGCAGACGGCCTATGCAAGTCGACTTATGCGACGAGAGTAACACTTGACGCATGTGTGACGTAGATGTATGACTAGCGTAAGTTTAGACGCCTCTTGCGGTTCAAACAAACAGGGCTGGGCCACAAACTCGTGCTCCTCCCACATTTCTTTTTAAAAAATCTCGTTTTAGACGTCCAATTCATTACTGGTGTTTTGTTTTCCTCTGCGCTTCTGCGTTCGTCATTACGTCATGCGTCGGGTCAGGGGTTACTCTTCCACCGTAAATCGATGCGGACGGCCGCCTGCCGGAAGCTAGTTATTTTAGTTGATAAAGTTATGAATCTGGATATTTTTCTTAAACAATCGCATGGCTTCGCTTCAGAAGGCTTTTATTAACCCTCGTAGAGCTGTCTTTTATGATGGATGGATGCGTTTGTTTGGGTTTCAAATTCTCATCCTCCATTCACTCTTGATTATAAAGCTGAGAAAAGCCAGGATATATTTTTTTCTATATCTCAAATTATATTTATTTTATATATTATATTTATATATTATATATAGCAGCAAATCAAGTCAAGTCCCCTTTATTTATACAGCGCTTTTACAATACAGAGTGTTTCAAAGCAGCTTTACAGAGACAACAGGAAAATAATTCAACAAAGCGTGTTTTTGGCTTGATCTAGAAGAAAATAGCGTCATAGTCCAGCTTAGATGAGTTCAGTGATGGTTCATTTCTGTAGTAAAAAAAAGTTATTCATTTAGTTATAAAACAGTGATGTCATCGTCCAGCTCAGTTCAGTTCTCATATAATGGTGTCAATGCAGGCAGATCAATAATAAAGTGTCCCCAACTAAGCAAGCCAAAAGCCAATATAATCATGATCAGCGTTCACCCCATCCCAAGCCCTTGATGCATCCCGTTTGTCTAATGGTGTCTGCGTGCGTGTGTGTGTTTAGGCAGGAAAGCTGAAGGGGAATCTACACAGTGAGATCCAGGCTCGACCGAACGACAGGAGTGTGTGTGAAGAGCACATCAGCGGATCCGAACCCTGAGGAGACCCGGACACACACCAGCATCTCAGACGGGACACGGACTCTCACGCAAACACTGTATATAGCTTGATCTCCATGCAAATCAATCAGACTGATCTTTAATATTATTTTGTTTTAAACGCAACATTCTCTGGCTCTTCTTGTGAATGTTTGTGGTTTTGAGTTTTCTCAAGTGATGTCCTTTACATTTTGAATGAAGCCTTATTGCAGAGCCACTGTTAGAAGTGGTCGAAACAGCTCCTCTTTCACTCATATCATCATCATTATTAGTATTAGTCAAGATCATTTCCATTTATTGGCATTGAAGGCTTTTCATATTTGTACTGTACATTCTGGAACACGTTCTTCGTGATAAATGAATGCACAAGAATATTTAACTTTTAAACCGTTCTCAAACTAAACAAATGTCTCTGTGTAATTATGCAGTTTTTGAACAGATCGATGCCTATCATCATTTTCTAAAGTCGTTCTGGTGGTGTTTAAATACAACCAACCCTCAACCAAATCCGTCAGCACTTCATTTTACAATTCTGCTCCCCATGTACATACAGTAATTACACTAGCATTTACAATAAGCTTCATTAGTTACGAATGAAGGAACTAACAATGAGCAATACTCTTGTTACAGTATTTATTCATATTTGTAAAATCCAGCTGTTCATTGTTAGTTCACAGTGCATTAAGTAATGTTAACAAATACAGCCTTTGATTTTAATAATGTATTAGTAAATGTTGAAGCTAATATTAACTAAGATTATTTAAAAAAAAACAATAATAGAAGTATTGTTCATTCTTAGTTCATGTTAACTAGGTAGTCAACTAATGAACCTTGTTGTAAAGTGTTACCGTAATTACAATAACTAAGTACTAACTCTGTCCCTAACCTTACCCGTAAAGTTTCCTTAAACACGGACCACATCATTTTTCATCAATCTTAAATAAGTCATTTGGATAACATTATATTTTACCGTGTCCTTGTTACACACATTGCATAGTAATCAATGATAGTAAATTATGCATAAGTACACACAACTAACCCTGTAGTAAGAACATGTTGAGTATTATTACTCAGTACCTACAGTGACGAGGACACGCTAAAATAAAGTGTAACCGCCATTTGTTTGTAGCTAAACCTCATTTTCAATCTATTTCTGACAATTGAATGCAACCTTCACACTCATGGGCGGGAAGCAGTGTCTGGATATTCCCGGGTCTTTCCTGTTCATTTGGATGAAGGTCTCACACTCGTCATCTCAGAGACTCACGCACAGCTTTAATTCCTAACCCAGCACTCTAACATCATCACAGTATTAGACACACACACATGGCGCTCAGTGTGTTTTTCTGGATGCTGCACTCCTGGAACCAACACTCACTGTGCTTCTGTGTGTTCATGTATTACTTTCTGTAGTCATCCTCTGTGTGTGTGTGCGTGTCTGTTCAGACCTGTGCAGATGCATCTCTCTTCGTGCTCTGTTCTGTATATTGAGACACAATAACTCGGTGCTTTCCTGAATTTCAATTACAAAAGGACTTCTTGTAATTATGTAACATTTTAATGCTGCTTTATAATGTTTCTAAGAATATGATGTGCCAAACAGGGAATCAGAATGGTTGATTGATTGATTATAAAAATACAAAAAGATTAAAAATGACCCTGTTAATCATTTCATGGAGTCTCAGTTATTTTTTGGGAAGTGAAATATGTACTCATGCAGATATGATGCACATTTATGGTGTGTGGACTCCAATTCATTAACATTAGTGTATGCCTCCGGTAACATGACCGCACACGGCGTAAATCTAATTTATTGTTAATGTTTAAATATTTTATTAATTTCATGTTCATTCCTAAAATGTTACAAATGTACAGAAGTGGCCAAAGTGATGTCTTTCTTGGAAAAAATACAACTTATTCAAATATGATAAATGTCAATATTAAAGATTTTGTAAGTCAATAGTTTTATATGTGAAAACACTAATGAAACATGACAAATTATTCTGACATAATTTTTGTCAGCAAAAACAACGGAAAACAACTAAATATTGATAACTTATTATGTTGTTGTCAATGGATGTTTTTTTTCTCTTTCCAGTAAGCGTTTGTGTTGTAGTTTTGCTTTTTATATCTTATATATATATATATATATATATATATATATATATATAAAAGATATAAAATACGAGGAACACTAAACTTGGTTAAGTTCAAAAAGTTCTAAGTTCTTATAAGTTATTATATATATATATATATATATATATATATATATATATTATATTATATTATATATCTTAATCAAGCTTTTAGGATCATTAAGAGCAAATATCCCTGCCGGACATCACTTTTGGCAACTCTGTTTATGTAGAAATTACATTAACCAAGATTAGTAAATGCAAAGCACTGCTGTTTCATGGTAGCTGCTGCATTAAAGAGTTACTGATATTTGCTGCTTTGACACGTTAGGCTCTCGGGGTCATGTGACCTCTGCCCTTCTGTCAATGGGTAACTGACCCTGTGACCTCCCTAGTGCTTTAGATTGCAAAATTCTTTAGTCTTCACCAGAGTTGTGTTGAAACACACACAATCCTTTATATGACCAGGCATAACTTTCTATACATTTAACATAATGGAACTCATGGACTTTAAATGAGAAACAGTAAGAGTTTTCCGATTTCAAAGTTTAATCACCTTAAGCAATACCGGTGCTTACAGGATTCGTCACACAGCTTCACATTAAGACTGTGTGGAAATCGTCAGCATAAAAGGAGTGAATCATGTTTGTGGTCCACTCTCAGAAGGCAGTCGTCACTGTCTGGGTTGTGGGAATGTAGGCTGGGAGTTTTTCAGAACTAATTTTAGAAACTTAAAATATCACAATACATTTTGTGGGTGGATGAATGAAATATTACTTGATATTATGATCTGAATAATTTTGGAAGAAAAAGCTAAAATATTTTTACAAACTTCAATATTAGACACCTTTACATTCTTAAAATGAAGGTTCTTTATTGGCATCTGTAGTTTAATAAAGAACCTTCATCGGTAACTCTTTAAAATAATGGTCCGTAGTTAACAAGTAGCTATGCAGGAAGTAATAGGTAGTACTGCATTAACACCGAACTTAATACTATTAACTAATATGGAAGCAATACTGAGCATTAAGTAATAGGTAATTTAGTACAAAGGTAGTTCCTTGGTAGGTATTTGAGTATTACTAAAGAAATATATCCTCATTGAGAACTACTTGTGAACTAAGAAATAATAACCAATTAATTACTAATCACAAAAATGTCTAAAAAGTGAACAATTGTGGGGGTTTTATACTCTTAACATGGATCATAACATTTCAGAAGCACGTGCCTCAAATGGGTTCTTTGTGGAAACCAGTTTATGAAGTTTATACATCCCCCCAAATACATTAGCTAGGTTGAGATTGTGACCACTACTCTTGCCAGGATGGACGCATGTTCTCTGTTTATTTAAAACTTAAACATAAAATAATCCTAATAAAGACAGTTTTTAAAAATAAACCTTAAATAATTAGGAAGTGATGCTGACACTCTCATGATTGGATTAGTTCACTATTATGAGCTCTATTGAATGTCAGTCACATATATCTCAGACTCCAAAGACCTATAACTTTATGTTACAGTAGCTGCCTGAGGAGGACTTCTCTTTAGGACATGCTGTTCACTTGTCAAAAACAATTAGCATCTTTAATGAAGAAATTATCACTTCTACTAGTTTGCAAACCATATTTTGTTTGGAAAATTCATTCCAAAATCTCACTTTCAAGACTCGTCCCTCAACAAACAAACAAGACAAAAGTTTCAGAATAACCGTGGCTCATGTTACGGTAACAGAGGTTGGATCTGTGTCTTTGGCTGCTGGTTTATAAATAACATTTTGCTTGGAGTCTTTTTTAAACCTGTAGAGAGAGACAGAGAGAGAAGCATGTGAAGTCCAAAAATCGGAGAGCAGTAAAAGTTACAAACACAAGCTGTCTTAAATCAAGAGGCGATGAATAAGACGGGCATGAACATACTTTGAGTACTTTTTCTTCTGTCGATATGTGTACATGGAGAAGACCAGCAATGTGACGGCGAAGAGAACCCCAAACGTTATGGCCAG
Source organism: Pimephales promelas (assembly GCF_988280905.1). Classification (NCBI taxonomy): domain Eukaryota; kingdom Metazoa; phylum Chordata; class Actinopteri; order Cypriniformes; family Leuciscidae; genus Pimephales; species Pimephales promelas. Next base: position 17,630,904 of record NC_142791.1, read on the forward strand.
GATGTGCCCTGTCAACACACATCACATTGTCTCCAGTCCACTTGTAGTCAGGTTTGCATTACACATTACAGTAAATGAGAGATTCTTACATTTGGCTCCACTAGTTTTCATTACACCGCTGCCGTGTGTTTCAAGCCGTGGAGCTTCTCTGGCTTCTGTGGAAAGCAACACTTAATCTACATACACTGATAAATGTGAATTACGCATCATATGTGTTATCAGCCAAATACAGCACAATGTATGTTGCATGATTTCTTATCTACTGGCTTTAGGGTTTCTAGTTAGGGCCGGATCTACCATATAGATAATCTGGGCACGTGCTCAGGGGCACTTGCGCAGAGAGGGGCCCTCAGTGATCGGAGTTTTTTTTTTGTTGTGCGCTACACAAAAATAGTATAGGCTTGGCCTTGAACTTGAAAATCATCCAATCAGAATTTTTTTTAAAAGCCCAGCAGGGCGGCAAAGAGAAAAAAAAAAAGGAAAATGAAGAGAAAGAAGTTCCTGCTATTAAAAATATCTAAATAGCTTTTTTAAAAGAGCTTTTTAAAAGAATTGCTGCCCTCTACCACCTACGCTCAGCCTCTGCTAACGGTAGCAAAGGTTAGCTTTAACGAAGAAGTTGTGGAAAAAGGCAGATGAGGCCGAAACGATCGCTCATTTAAAAAAAATAATGATAACAAAGTTTTATAAGCTCAAATGCTCACCTTGCTCTGTTCTGTGATATGCGTTCGTGACTCTCCTGTTCGAACTCGTTCATCAAAATGAACAAATCTTTTTTTTGAGTCATTTGGTTCATTCAATGAACAAAATGAACGAATTGACTCGGGAAAAAATATTCAGTTTGTGAACAGGAGAGTCACAAACGTGCATAACAGAACAGAGCAAGGCGACCAAGATGATACTCTTCTAGGGGCCACTGAAAGTTGTGAAGAAAGCAGTTGCATAAACATATAGCCGTTAAGTGTCTTAAGAACTGCTCACCCACTGGCGATTAACACGTGCTAATGATCAGTCGCATTTATATTAGACTATTCTACAATTTTAATGTTACACAGATCTAAAAGAGACCTAATGTACATACTTCCCGTAGTGGAAGCCGTGCGGAAAGATGTCAGCACTTTTCTCCCGTGCAGAAGTTGTGGCGCTCTGAAGTTTTTGGACAGAAGCTTGTTGTGTTCAGTCTTCAGCGAGTCCTCCAATGCCGCTAGCTAGCAGAAGAAAGAAGAACGCAGTGAGTTAAGCAAGATAATGCCATATAAATGTACATGTTTTTCGGACCAGGTTGAAGATGAGGTTGTGAGACAGCCTGACCTGTCTTCTTGACACTCTGATCGAGTCATTGAACAGAGTCCAGCTGACCGTTTGAAAGCAGGGAGGGGTCGTCAGGGACCCGGCGTACCTGTAAAACCCCTCCAGGCTGTTTGGCAGAAGATGGCGCACATTAAAACCAGGAATCTCAGTGTTTGACTCTGACAAAAAGACCATTAGAACAGGTTAGACGATAAGACATCTCCACTTGGTTCAGAAACATCAGCTATGCTTTTTTTAGTTGACAGATATTAAAGCATCTTCACACAGTCGAGTTAAGGCTGCTCAGATTTCAGTGTAAAGACACATAAAAGCCAAACTAAAATAAAGCCTAGATGGGCAATATGCATTTAAAGCATTTAAACTGAATGCCAAATTCACACACACACACACACACACACACAGATCAGTTGGAGACTGGCTAGTTGAGCTAGCCTAGAAATCTAGACGCACCCTAGTGGCAGCAAAAATGATTTTGCAGCCCATTGTGGTCTAGCAATTCTCCGTTGGCTTTCGAAGTAAACCAAACTCTGGTCAGGCCAATCACATTGTTTATAGAGTTGGTGGGCGGGCTTAACACAATGACAGCAGAGTTGTGACGGTTCTGTGCCGTGATTTTCCATAGGTGATTTCCCTGCTACTTGAAAACAAACAAGATGCTGCTGGCGCACAGCGGTCTTTCGAATCGGCTTTGGCACGCGACTCTGGACGACTTGGAGTCATTCTTAAAAAAGATATGTTCGAAGTTTTGATGAACGGATACGGAAAAAGTGTAATATATCAACTAGCTCCGCTGGTGGGAAAATGCATGGGACTCACTCAGCCACAGCCGTTCATTTCACTTGTTGGTTGTAGCGCTAACCTATTGCGTGCAGAGGGATATTGAAGACAACCATTTATCCCGCCCCTCGGACTGAGGTATGCCAATTGTGAATTCCCAGACCTAAAATCTTGATGTAGGTCTGGCTTGCCAGGCTATAGTTGAGCCACAAAATCCAACTAAATTTTAAAAATAAATATAATCTACGCTGTAACAGAAAGCAGTCTTTGATAATGTCTAAATATATATCCAAACAACCCTGTTTATAAATAGACCTTAATAAGTATCACATTTGATTTGATTTATTTATTTTAACCAAATGGCATGTAATCTGCATATTTTTAACCTCCATATCAAGCAGTAATAATAAACAGTATTGGATATAAAAAATAATAAAATGTGTTTTTTACTTTCTATTTGTATTTTTATATATATAAATAAATGGTGTTTCATTTATTATTTAGAGGAAATTACTGTTTGCAATACTGGCATCATGTTGAGAAAGTTTGGTGTGAATTGTGTGAAGCCTTTCGGAGCAGTCATTCAAAATACACATTATAAAATGTACAGCATATCTGACTTCCAGTTGGTCAGAGATAATGACTGTAAATTAGAAAGTTGTCTGACTTGTTGAAAACAATATACAGTATGTACCGAGTTTGGCGACTATTGGTAAAATTAACTTTAGTCAAAAGGTGGCGCTACTGAGTGCCTTTTGAGCATGTTAAGGACTCCAAAAGTGCTCTAAATGCCTGCTCTGAATACCTTTGTAGTTTAAGTGTGATTTGTGCCTCTTCTGATCAGCATTAAACAGTCCAGAATATTTTCTATGACAGATTTTCATTGTAAATCTGGCATTAGTTCCAGTTCTTACCCTCTTTGCTGATGTCTTTTAAAGCAGACAGGATCTTTTCATAGTTGTCATTTTCATGCAGGCCAATCTGTTGAGGAAAAAGTCAAAAGAAAATATTAACAAACGCATTGCAAAGATGTTATTGGTATCAATAAAACCCCATTCTGCTGCTTAGAAAACTTTACTGTAGCCAGAAAGAATTTTGGTCAAAAGACTTACACCTATAAATCCTCCTAACACTGCCAATCCATCAGCTTTACTAGCAGCCTCGATCAGATTTGCATATTTGGAGTTATAATGAACCACGTGGATCTGAGGAAATGAGGAAATGGGGAAATTGTCGTAACATAGTATTTTGCAATATGTTACACATTATTTGCAATGTTTGTAATCACTTATGATTAGGAAAGAAAGAATCTGCAGACTTTTTCATTGTTGACTCTTAGGGAAAAGTTGACTTAATGATGGAATCGTTTGTTAAAGAAAGCTGAGATGAAGTAGCCTGGTTAAAACCAGACCATTCTCAGTTGTAACTTTCAGAGCAAATCTAAATTTGCCGGAAGTTGTCTGGGTTTTCCCAGGCTAGAGATGAAGGGGAGATGTGGAAAATTTTTCTGCCAGTCAGTGTTTTGTTTTGTTTTTTAACATTTTAAACAAAATTTCAAACTCCAGGCAAAAGAATGCATTTGCTAGATGTATGGCCTGTACCTGTAAGTATGCTGGTTTGAAAACTATAGAAAATATGGAATTCAGTTTAGATTTTGTACATGCATTTAATTTGTTAATCAAAATTACTTGATCAAAATTAGTTTTACACCAATCTGCATCAACTTATTTTCCTAACTTTTTATTCAAAAATGAAATGTAAAACATTTTATTCTAAAACAGCAAACAAGTTGTAAAAATCGTTGAACAAATATATAGGCTACATATTTAAAACACATTCATAAAAAAAAAAACAATACACAGTGGGCACAATCTCATGGCAGTTCATAACTGTTTTGAGTTTTGGTGAGTTGATGGCTAATCCACACAAATTCATCTTCCCATTTGCATGTTTTTGCATGATCTACATACAGCTCGTTGATGGTTATAGGGCTGGAGCTTCATGCTTACATTTATGAAGAAAAAAAAAACAAATTTTCTTACGGATCACATCATATGAATTCGTATCTTATCGTCACCTCGTTCAATAGTTATGGTTTCTGGTTTGATCAGTTTGGGAATGCCATGATATTTGCTCTTATTGCCTGTTGCCTTACATTAGCCACTTCAACTTTGTCTTTGATCTTTGAACATGATCTCTAAACGATAAAAGGTCATTACCTTTTATCGTTTAGAGATCATGTTCCAAGATAAAAGACAATCCTGCAATTTTAAGGCGTGAATTTTAATGCGTTTTCCAGAAAAGACTGCATGTGTGAAAGCGGCTCTAGTTTTATAAACGGCCTCCATCTCTGCCCACCTCAGCAGGGAAATGTACTTTATCCACGGTGTGCTCTGAGCCAGGGTCCGCTGTAGTTCCCCAGTGAAAGTGAAGCTGGGCTGCGACGTACACATGGTCAAAGCCCGTCACGATGCGCATGCTGCTCGGCAGGCTCAGCTGCACTGACAGAAGAACAGCAAACATGCACTTCAGGTTTAGTACAATGATCAACATATGCCAGCCAAACGGTGGACCTTTCACACCGGAACAATAGAAAGAGTGAAACAAATCAGAAGAATAGTCTGGTTTCAACCGAGGGCAAAAGTGTTACACTTCATATCATTGTTCACTTTCCTTTTTGAACACAAAATTAAATTAAAAGGACATTTTTATAATATATATATATATATATATATTAAATAAAAGATTGCTTGATTGCTTAAACGTATCATAAAATAATTCCAAGCGACTGTTTTTTGAATGAATTATCCCTATTTGACAGCCTTTTATTTGGTGAAATTTAATCTTTCAAAATCAACAGCAAAACAATTGGTCAATAAATAAAGTAAAATTAAGTCAACATTAATAATTTTGTATTTAAAGCTACTCTTTTAAACTTTACACTTTTGGTCCTCTAGCAGTAAAAATATTCAAACTGGCAACAAGTGACCTTCTTTATGAGTGAATTTATTAAGACTAAATCCTTCACTCAACAAATTTGATCAACACTGATTCAGGACCGAAACATGTGACAGTCATTGAAACATTCACTCAACTGTGTTTTCAAAAACTGATTCATTTGGAAACGAAACACTGCTATTGCGTGTTGCTCGGAGATGTAACAATTGCTTTGACTTAATTTTAAAGTTTTGTTGAAGCAAAAATACACAAAATAACTTACAGTATATTAAGTGTCCTAAACTTTAAACACAATATTGCAACTTTTTGTTTGTTAAACAGCAATTTACTTATAACACTTTTGTAATTCCAGAGATGTTTTGTTCTGGTGTGCAGACGCTACATTCATCCATGCTGGAAATCTTGCGTTTGGCCTTGACTTACGTGTGTGTCCGTTGTTGAAGAGTGTGAGAGCGGGCGAGCCGGTGAGATCATAACCCTCCAGCCGAATGGCAGGGAGTCTGGGCTCATAGAAAACCTTACGAGTGTCTATGTTGATTGGAGACTGAGACTTTCCCCTGCAGTGCTCAAATGCAGATGGCCATCGTTCCTGATCTGAGACAGTGAAAATCATTAATAACAGCCTGAACAATATCACTTTATTCAAAATTTCACAGCCTGGTGACAAATAGCAGTATTCTTCAAATGTATTGGACTAAATACAAAAAAAGCACTAGCATATATAAATCTTCTTCAGGACACAGTTGAATTTCTTTGCTAAGATGAGCATTTATGGTTAAAAAGTATACAAATGTTTATTTGTTTAGAAAATGGCCACTGGTTGGTCTAGAGACTTTGAAGATGCACTGGAACTCACATTTGGACCTCAAAACTCACTGTTTTCCTCAAAAACCTTCATTTCTTTTCGACCTCAGAAAGAAAGACATGAACTTCTTGGATGGCGTGGGAAATAGTAAATTATCAGGAAATTTTAAAACTGAAGTGAATTAAGGTTCTCATTCATGTGGTTCATTTAGGCTACAAAACACTAACTATGGAAAATTGCTCCTTGGTTCGCTTTATGAGTGACACAGGTGACGAGGCCCATGAAGTGCTCTATAATAAACAAGCAGTTCATATGAAACTGACAAGGGACAAAGAAACATGAATAAAAGCAGCAAAGAGTATTGGCATAATATATTGTTTAGAACGTGAGTACTGCAAGCTTTATCCGGAACACCTCACGTATACCGCATATAGTGCTCACATTCAACACACATGCAGGACACCATTACCTGAAACGCTTCAGTGTATGGAAACATATGCTCATGATCGAAACACAGATTGTGACAGGACACAGTTTACTGTGTTTCTGACAACATAACATGACATTTTTTACAGATGTTTTGTCATTTCAAACTAATGTGTTGCAGCGTGAACAAGGACACGTCTTCAGCAGGACAGAGGGACACATCCCATGGCCAGTGTATTAGCAAGATTTCATGTTGACCTGATTTGATTGTAATTACATTCATATGTTATTAAATGACTTGCACAAAAAAATCTAGTCTTTTAACGAAATACTGTAAGTGTTTCAAAATTTCTAAACTAAATGGTAACACTTTACAGTAAGGTTACATGAATTATGCATTAATTCATGCATTAATATCTCGTTAATCATCAGGAACTAACATGATGAGTTCCACGTTTTTCATTCATAACTTCATGGATGACCAACACCGTAATTAAAACATTAACTAAGATGAGCACATCATGAATTATGATTTATTACCCATGATCATTATGTTTTCTTCATTCACATGTTATGCCACCTAATAGCACATTGTTCATCAGTGTTTCCGTCGAGGGGCCACACACACAATGAAGTCATTGATAGATATTGATATAGTTAATGATGACTTCTGCATTGGACAGACCCCAAAATAGACCAATCACAGCTCACAGCACACAAATTCTGTTGACATTTAAATACAGTAGCATTAACATTAAAATAACAGTAACATTAACTAAGCATATCTATCAATGACTTCATTGTGTGTGTGGCATGTATTAATGCACGAATGAATGCATAATTTATGCATGAATTTATACATGAATTCATGATAGAGTATCCTTACCGTAAAGTGTTACCAACCAGATAATATGAATTACGATTCCCTTCACTCACTGTCTATTATACTACAGTGTTACTAGGACATGACTCATTAAAGTACTTTAACTAGTAAGACTGTCTGCTAGTAAGTTTGCAATTCAGTAAAATCATAAGGAAAAAGTTATTTAAAGGAAAAGGAAAGGAAAAAAGTTATTGTGGGCAGTTATAGTATATATATATATATATATTTACCATGGTAACCCCACTGGTGCTGATGAGAAGAACCTGTGAAGAATGGAAAGAGATTATGTCAGGAAAGAAAGACTTTCTTGCAAAGCTTGACTGTTAAAAATGTTTGTGTGTGCATGCGTGTGAAATATTTTTTGTCTTATTTAGTAATTTTTAGTAATCAGTTTTGCACATATTTTTCATCACTTAAGATAAGTCATAGTAGCACTACTAGCACAACACAAATAATATCCTGCAACAGAGCAGAGTTTAGATGAAAAACACGTACGTAAATTCATGAATTAAATTCTAAATACTAAATATTAAAGTGATGAGATGTGTGAAACTAAAGTAAGGAAATTCTGATGCTTGTAATGGACATCAATAATATCTTTATAACAGTGTAGCCGAGTAGCCGATACTAAATGCATATAAATATCAATGTCTAAGTAAGATGATATTTCAATGCTTAGTTTAATAATCTAAGCTCTAATTTTGAAACAAATAAAACAATGCAATCCAATGATGATTGAGAGATGAACAAATAAACCTTCATCAAAAGCCTGATGATCATATTTTTGCTCTTGATTTTTCTATAAAATGTTTCTTGGACAATCAAATAAACCTGAGTTGCTTCAGTCCAGTAAATGTTCATCTTGAAATACAATCAAAAATCTTTTGATAACCGTTAATAAAGCTCTAATAACTTTGGTCACTGCAAATACATGAAGTCGACGACTCGGAAGAACTCGTTTTGCTGCTTTTACCTCTAATGACTGAGTGTTTCCAAATTTTCAACACACTTTTAGTGTATATAATTACTTTGAGAAACAGTAATAATATCAGCTATAACTGTAATATACTAATGCACTACTAGAAATGAGTAGTCCTTAGACTATTATTTCAGCAATCCAGGCTCAGGTAGAAGAAAAACTGTGAGAACAGGTTTGGTCATTCTGAGCAGGACTGAGAAAGACAGTCTCTTTTCCTTATTCACACACATCAGCACACACACACAATCCCTCCTTCATTCAGCACAGTCAATGTGAGCATTATGTGCTCCAGGACAGACGCCTGATGCTAAGATGACCGCTGAACCTGATACGCATTAACCAAATTCAACGCTCAGGCAAAAGCAAGAAGAGGCCACATTGCGCGTCTCAAACATCTGATGCACTTTCTGCAGATGCAGAGGTGTCAGAACATGCATGGCCGTGTTTCACTGAGTCAGTGTGAAAGATTGCTCATCATAGAGTAAGTCATAAGGATGACTTTATGTGCCGTGTGTTTTGTGGTCATTGTTTGTGGTCAGCACTAGATCAAACTCCTGTGAGCTTTACGTAAAGGCAAATCCGCGGCTATGTGTGCATTAAACGCACAACACTGAGACAAAGAACCACACAACATGATGCTGATGTTCAGAATAACATCACACTCGCATAATCGCATTAAATATCTCAACTGCCCATGTTTGCCATTTTCTGTCATTCATTTTGAAACTGGCACATTAAAGTCACCATGAAATCAAAATGAACAAATCATATTAATGATTTACCAGTGCACATCATTATTGATTTAAACTCATGTTTCTGGTAATATTGAATCAGAATATCTTCTTCTTGCAGCATCTTTTCTCTTCTTTGATGAATAACCTGTCAATCACATGAGATCCACCAATAGCAAACCACAACCATCTAATCATCTCCCCACAGACAAAGTCAAGCCCCGCCCACATTTGATCTGGTTCCAGAAGCAGTTTCACTCGGTTATACGGCACAATAGGGGGGAAAAAAACTATTGCAGGATCAATTTAATACTAACTTTTAGTAGATCTGATGTAATTCAGGCACAAACTTTGGGTCTCATTTAATTTATGAAACATTCGTAAATATGCGAGTAGATATGAGAGTAATTTGCGCATAAAGAGACGTTCCCAAAAACTCTTCTCCTGATTCACAAATACTTCGTAAACGTCAGAAGTGATAGTGAAATGTGTGTGTATGTTAATGAATTCCAACCAGTCGTAAATGGGATGCGCGTGCACGTTCATTCTCAATTACCATAAATCCCGCCCATTGTATCCGACTGACATCATATAATAACATGAATGCGAATGAAAAAGAAAGATTTCTCGGATGCAGAAATTGAAGTTTTATTATCAGAGGTTCATTCAAAACGCCACATTTTATTTTCAAGCGTAGCCTGGCTCTCATAATAAAAGTAAAAAGAAAAAACGTATGCAATTACTATATAAAATATTTTTTTTCAAAATGGTGTTTAAATATATACACGATTAAGGTGAATTAAATGCAGCCTTATTAATGAGCAAAACGTTCGGATGTTAAGCTTACCACATACACGTGGCTGGGAGTCTAGATTTCCTGCGTACCAACTAACATTTGGAAAATACGAACAGTTTAAAGGAGCTAAACGCAAGTCTCTGAGTTTTTGCAGAACTACGCCCCCTCTGGCGACAAGCGAAACTGCAACCAGAGCTGTGCGCGTTCATGGAGGAACACACACACACACACACGCACGTTTGCGCGAGCTGTTCATAACCTAAGGAGCATCAGCTGCACACTGTGCGGCACACATCTTTTGTTACAGTCATAATGAGGTAATACAGTAATAAATCTGCAAGTCATTTAAAATATATGAAAGGAAAGGCATTCGAGTAAATTACACACAATGTGTGTGAGAGGGGGAAACGGGGGTAGTAGAAAACTTCGGTTTTTGTTTCCATCTATCTCCCTGTGCTTACTGTATCCACTTATGATTGAATTATTATGGAAACACGTTCGTATAGGACCCGTTTGAGTCCTAGAGCAGACCGGAGATCTCTCCGTTTGTTGAAAGCTTCCCGATGTCGACTCTCGTCTTATTCCGACGCCTGGCACTGGACAGACTGAAGTTTTATTTTCTTTGTCTCACGCGGAGTTTGCGTTGGGGTTTGTAATGAACTACAAGCCGGTCTCTTTCCGCGCCATACAGATATGAAGTGCACGTCACCGAAAGCAACAGATATGAGCTAGATTTTATTAATCATCGGCTAATTTCAAAATCAGCAAAGACAGCAATAAGAGATATCGGCAACAGGCCTGGTAAGATCAATTCATTTCTTTACTTTTAATGAAGATGGTAGTGTTAAGCGTCTGCGACTTACTTTCACTTTGATTTGCGATAGATTGCGGCGCGCTGGCTTGATGAAGGGGCTCAGCTCAGCTGCTCATCTGAGGTGATGCGCGTCGTCATATATGACTAAAATAACATGACATATAGCTTGGTTTCAACAACCAGATGCATTTACACTTGTCCAATTTCGTCTGGAATGCGGCCCAGACCACGTCCTCAAGTGATTTGAGCGATCGGATTCATCCGTCTCTAACGCGTTTCGGAGGGCATTTACACCCTGGTCTTTTCACGATCGAATAGCTATCCGATCACAGAAAACACATGAAGTGACCAGGTGTGAACAGCCCCTTTGAATCCATCGTCTACTTTTGTGGAAAGCTGACTAGAGTTGTGTCGCTCGAGTTGTCTTCTCTGATACGGAGAACGGCGGCGAATAGCTACACGAACCTGCCAGACATAGCCAGGCGAGCGTGAACGCGCATGACGTCACGCCCAGTCTCAGATTCGAGCCCGAATCCCTCTTATATATTTCACTGTACAGGATTATAGAGGCGATCGCAGTGATCAGAGAAGGGCTCATTCAGCTCATCAGGCGATTGTTTAAGTATGTATGGGTTAGAAAATGGCTATTTTTAACATGAAATGTTGCGCAATGCACCTTTAATGAATCCGAAAATTTACGCCAGAACCACTTTACCCACGATTAACACAAAAATTCGTTCTGCTCGTGTTTCATGAATGAGACCCTTTGTCTCTATGGGGCTTTATATGTTTCAGCAGTGCTTTTACAACTGCTTTTGGAAATCTGAGTTTGTAATTGTGATTGTTTTTAAGTTCTTAATTATTCATGTGGAATCTTCTTACTTCCTGACTGCCTCCAGGACCACTGACGCAGATTTAATAAAGTGGAGATTTCACTCATGTGACCACCACACATTACACATTCTTTCTCACGCACATGTTTACGCACACCTATCCTTCCAGGGATTATCCAGCAGTTAGACACTTTTAAACAGGATCAAACACAAAAATATCCTACTTATTTTGGATTGTTCCAGTTTGTCAGGTTTGTGTCAGAATGTGTGTATGGGAAGTGATGAGTTGGAGACGCTGGACACTCTGAGAGGCACGTAGACCCAACGCTCTCCAACCACAAGAAACCACAAACCATCCAGGAATATGTGATGAATGTCTAACACTGACACTCACAAAACTCACACCAGGAAAGGTTAGCTTTAGACATCTTCTCTCTTCATTCATTACTGCATCTTTGTTTGTTTTCTGTAGGACTTTAAACATTTGCAGTGTTCTGACTTACTGTATCAATGTGATCATGGTAGAAGGACTTTCCTCTTGTGATGAATTATCACTTTTCATTTTTCCATTATCAATGGCATTGCTTCATCAGCTATTTCACAATACGCTAACAACAATCAAACATTAACTGGGAACATACCATAGTAAACACACACCCTTCATTTGATAATCGCAGGTTAACAAAGTAATAAAAATCTCCAGATACAACTGACATCAAATCTGCTAAAAAAAAAATATATCATATGTTCATACTGGTGTTGAGGTGATAATTACTCATTGGTGACATTTTATATCAGTCTATGTCCCAGAATGCACCTGTTGTGTAAAATCAGAGAGATGAAAGCCAGTAACCACCTAAAGCCAACAGTCATGATGAAGTCAGCAGGAGAAAACATTCATTATCTCACTTTCATAATTTGTGGTTTTTGCTAATTTCGCATAACAGGTTTTCTCAGTAATAATTGCTACTTCTGTGGCTTTAAATACCACATTTTTCTGCAATCAACCTGACTATGACTATTTGAATTCAGTATTTAAAGGTCAAGCTTTTCATTGACATGCATGTTTTAGCTCTTCGTTTTTATTTACTTCCCTGACTTTTCAATAAAAAGCCGGGGAAAACCAGAAAAATGAACAAACTTAAATATAGATCAGCAGAATTTAGATGACACACAATGACAATGATAAATGCATAACTGATTTAACGCTCAAATGCAGATTTACTCACCTTTACTGTGTTCCCCATCATCCCTCTCGCTGCTCCCATCTTCCTCAGAGGAGGATGAAGATGCAGTGACGAGCACCTGTAGATAAAGGATGAGGAACATAAGCAGCAGCATGTTAACCTCACAGGTCCAGTCTAACTCACACACTCATACACAGAACCGGTCTCAGCCTGTGCTGGAGGGACTCACAGGAGCCTGGGACTGGGGCCGGGCTTCACACAGTAAACCAATCACAACGCTCAAGCTGCTCAAGGTGCCTGGACATCTCTCTCTCTCTCTCTCTCTCTCTCTCTCTCTCTCTCTCTCTCTCTCTCAGAGTTAGAATGTAACCAAGTCTCTCACTCTCTCATAAACCACATCTCTCCCTCCTTCCTTGATCAAAGTTCAGTGTGAATGAGCTTCAAACTGAGTAGCTAATTCTTTTAAAGGCTATTTTTCAGATACAATTTGCTCCCAAATTTAGTCCAAAATTTGCAGTCTAAAGTTTAAGTATTTAAACAAACTTGGAAAAAGAGAAATGTTCTTCTTTTGTGGATTACAGTTTTTCTAAATTACTTAAACACTAAACCTCATTCTCTAAGAACAAATTCTCAGTAGCCTAAAAACCAATTTGTCAAATAAATCACTGTTTTTGTTTTCACAATCATCTTTTTGTTTCTGTAAAGTATTGAAGGAGTAGTTCACTTAAAAAAAAAAAACTTTTGCTTATAATTTAATTACCCCATGTCATCCAAGATATCCATGTCATTCTTTCTTCAGTCGAAAAGAAATTAAAGGGTCACTTCACCCATTTGCATTAAGCTTTGTATCTTTAGAAACCCAGTCATATTTTTGAATGGTCATGGTTTTTTTCCTTATTTTCCCCTGAGATGGGAGAAATAAGGATTTAAGTGTTTAACTTCCTGCTTATCGTGACGTAAAAATCGTCATTTTGCGTCACGATAAGCAGGAAGTCATTTTTCATTAAAATCTTTAGAACTACATATGTTAGCTCATTATTATTCCAGGGTGTGGAAACCACTCACCCTACAAGCCTATTACAGATCAGTGGGTGGGGCTTCACTTGCAGAAACTGAAATCAATATCCGCCATCTTGTTTGGAAGCTAAGCTAACAAGCGCTGTGGAGATCGTAAGTTATGACAATGATGGAAGAAACTAAACATGATATGGAAGAGGAGGATTTTGAAATTCTGCTGCTCGAATCCGATGTTCGTGACTATCTTTACGAGGCGCAGTATAGTTTAGAGCAGCTGAGGCTGATGGAGGAACAGGAGACGCCGAGGCGGCGGCCTGTCGTGGTCGAGGACCCCGCACTGACTCTGGCGCTGGGCGGATTGCTGTTGTCTGTACTCTCGCTGTGTGCTACGGCCTACGGACACAGAGTCCGTCTGCTGCAGAGAATTTCAACGATGGCAATTTCTCCTGGAAGAAATCTCTGAATCAGACGAGAACACGGACTTTTTTGTTGTGATAGTTTCGCCCGACTAAATATCCAGGTAACATACAGTAATTCACCAAACAGAAATAAATACAAATGAGGTGTAATTCACTAATGAGTTTGCCAATGTAACGTTAACAGGGTTTGTTGTTGTGGGAAGGAGGAGGCAGGAACCGGCGAACATTTAAGCATTTTAATAGTAAAATGAATAAATACAAAACGAAAGTATAAGCCAGCAGCTCCTCATTGGCGGCTGCTGTAACGTTACACACAACAGAAACAAAACACAGCATAAAATCAGGCCTGTTTCTCTCTCGATCTGCCGTCGTCGCTCCCCGTTTTATGCTTTCAGTTCTCCGTGAGAGACGCGGGACCGGCGCGTGGCTCACATGTGTCTTTCATTATCAGTCTCTGTTATAACTCACGCCACCGGCCTCGCGCAGATTTGTTCACCACTAGCTCATGCTGATAACAGTTTAGTCTTCTATACTTCTGGATCAGTGGATAAGACACATGCCTTTGGTGTGAGATACGCAGGTTCGAATCCACTGTGAGACACCAATGTGTCCTGAGCAAGACACTTAACCCCTAGTTGCTCCAAAGGCGTGCAACCTCTGACATATATAGCAAATGAAAGTTGCTTTGGATAAAAGCGACTTATTAGATCCATGTCGTACAGTGTGATCTGTATTAATCTTATAGAATTGCTGAAACCATACAGTTTATAGAAGATAAGATCATTTGGGGAACTGACAATTGGGCAGAGACCGCTTAAAGTCCTCAAATAAACTAGGAGTGAAAGAACCCTAAATGGAGGGAAGCCATTCTTAAATGTGTCATACGGACAGATGATATCAAATAAGATATCAGGCTTGATTGACGTTTTTGCTGAAAAAAACTAAATTCTGACAGGGATTTCAATTCTCAATTCTGACAGGGATTTGCTGAATAGGCTGCAAAAACGGACAAAAAAAGAGTGAATAGAGAGTAATCCCAAATGGAAAGTTCAACAAACAGTCTAAAATGGTAACCAGAGAGGGCGGACAGACCGGTTAACAGGTGAGTTTAAAGCGAGCAAGTCAAACTGTGCACCACTGCACAGGCAGGAGTCAAAACTGAGGGAAGCAGAACACAGGAGACATGATTGAAAGACAGAGCTGACCCATGCGAGAGAGGATGAATCGCTGCACAATCAGGAATAAACATACACACTCTTACAAATATAGCATCATAGAACAACCTTTCCCAACCTTGATCCTCGAGGAACAAAAACTCTTACTATCAAACACAACAGGTTCAAAACATCAGCTCCAAGACCAGGGCTGTGTCCGAAATCACCCTGAACAGCCATTTGTAGTGGTGTCCAAAACCATAGTGGACATTATCTAGTACACTCATTAAATCCCACAATGCACCACAATAACAAGTGTACAACTGATATATACTCTATGGCTAGAGAATACCCACAATGCACTGTGAGAGTCGCACACGCAGCTGAATCATCCATCCATCCATCCGTTTTCCAATCCGCTGGTCCAATGTAGGTACAGCGTATTATCGTAAATGTATAAACTCCTTTTTACTTGATTATTAAGTTAATTACGGTCTATACATGCTAGTTTCCATAACATATGATAAATCTTTTCATTACTACTGGAGTTGTCAGTTTCATATGATTATTAAACAGCACAAACTATGTTAAAGAAGCACTCAGTGTTCAAAACACTGGTGGAGAACAGAACAGAAACTTTTGTCTAAGAATGGGGTTATTTCAGATGAATATATTACATTGTTACGGGTTCTTGTTACATGTTACAAGGGACTAAAGCAAGGTTGAACCACACAAATGCATTCCTTGAGGCAAGTGCCTGTAGTGAAGTTTTTCTTCCAAAGTAGAGAAGCAACAGAACAGAACTGTCACGTAGAAGTTCTTTATTGCGTTGCTGTAGTCATCTCAGGAAATAGTCTGACTAAGGGAACTTTTACATTGCAATTTATACATGTGGGGTTGAGGGAGTGGGGCGGGGGTTACATAGAGTTGGAGCAAACTCGTATACAGGTTTAGGAAACCTGTATTGAAACTGAGAGTGATAACTTATTCAAACACTGAGACTCAAGAACAGGAATGCCAGGACTCTCTCTTGCTGAGACAAAAGCTCACGATTCCCCAAGAGTTTCAGTAATCTGATTAATTTAATATACAAGAGAGAAACAGATCTGGCAGCTGTAACAGTTACAGGACAGGAATCTCGTGCTCAACAGCTGGATCCTAAATTCAATCTACGGAACTTTCTCAGTTTATACTATTGTATTGGAACCTAAATTATACTTTTAATAAATTTGTATTCCTTCAATTCCCCCTTTGGGAGTTCTAAAAGAAAGACTCCCATGTTGCATACAAATTTAAACACTTACAAATTCATTCTGTAGCTTATGTTTGTTAGCATAAGCCACACGTCCATTCATGTAATTGAAAAAGTTACAGGCCCATTGTTCTGTTTTGATGTTTCTGCAATTGCATGCTGACACAGAAACAAAGCATGCAATTAGGGTCCATGAAATTCTTACGTAAGAATTCACTTCAGTCATCTGGTGTTATTTTGCTAAAAGATCAAGACTGTCTTGTTGGGCCACCATGTTTGTGCACAAGTGAGTCATGGAATACAGCCATCTTTGAACGTGGCCTGCAACGTTTCCAGCAAACAAGGATTCTGGAGTCTACACTTTGTACGATGTCCTGATGTATAGTAGTAGTATGACAATCCCTCTCTTCAGTTTGTTTTTGATATTCACCAGACATTCATTGAAAAATGGCAATTACCTCCTAAACGAATTAGCTAAATATGACTTCGCTCTATATAATAAGCACTGACCTTCAAAAGCCTCCGCAATGTGAGTTTCGCCGGGAAAGCTCGCTCTTGACGGAGACGCGAGTAAGGGACCGTGTGGAAAGTGCACTTTTTCTGACACGTTTGTTCAAACACTATATACAATTTAACACTTGACAAGCTTTAATCCTGGTTATGGCCAGCAGCCATATCACCCTGTAGCCCAAGACTGGTTACCCACTGAAGCTGCAGGGCTGAGCCTGGTTAGTACCTGGATGGGAGACCTTCTGAGAAGGCCAGGTTGCTGCTGGAAGAGGTGTTAGTGAGGCCAGCAGGGGGTGCTCACCCTGTGGTCTGTGTGGGTCCTAACGCCCCAGTATAGTAATGGGGATACTATACTGTCAAAGAGCACCGTCCTTCGGATGAGACGTTAAACCGAGGTCCTGACTCTCTGTGGTCATTAAAAATCCCAGGATGTCTTTCGAAAGAGTAGGGGTCTAACCCCGGCATCCTGGCCAAATTTGCCCAGTGGCCTCTGTCCATCATGGCCTCCTAATCATCCCCATCTATACCAATTGGCTTCATCACTGTCTCCTCTCCACCAGTAAGCTGGTGTGTGGTGAGCGTTCTGGCGCACTATGGCAGCCGTCGCATCATCCAGGTGGATGCTGCACACTTGTGGTGGTTGAGGAGATTCCCCTCTCTATGTAAAGCGCTTTGAGTGCCGAGAAAAGCGCTATATAAATGTAATGAATTATTATTATTATTATTGGTTATTCCGTTGCTGACAGTCTCTGCCTATGGTTTACCAATAACAAATGACTGGGTCATTTGACCAATCGCCGCAGATTCGCGTCACTCAAAGGAGGTGTTTGGGAAAATGAATCGTCGAACGAATCATTTGGGAGTCGTTGAGCAAATCGGTTAAAAATAAATGCATATTATAAGACAAATAAAGTGTTTATCCTTGCATGCGCGTTAAACTGTTTTTGGGAACTCCCAAAACAAAAATAGGAACATTTCAAATGCTATGATAGGGGCACTTTAATGTGGCAGGTGATGAACACAAAGGACAAGAGGGATCCTCTCCTACCCAGAGGTTTAGGTTCTGCGGTGATAGGAGAACATCACATGCTGACATGATGAGGAAACTGATCCTATTCTCTTCCATTGACCAAAGGTCAAGCCAGCCCATCTTGCGTTGTTCCACACTCTCCAATCTCATCCACTCTCCCTGCTTGGCCTGGGAAATGGCCTTTATTCTAGGGATGGGCAACGATTAATCGTGATTAATCGCATCCAAAATAAAAGTTTGTATTTACATGATATATGTGTGTGTGGGTGTATAATTATTTTGTATATAAAAATACTAACACATGCATGTATATATTTAAGAAAAATGTGTTCTTAATATATCAAATATTTATATTTATACATAATATTAATTATGTAAATATATATAAAGTATATACATGCAAATATTTCTTAAATATATATATGCAAGTGTGTGTATTTATATATACAAAATAATTATACACACCACACACGCATACATTACATAAACACAAACTTTTATTTTGGATGCGATTAATCGTTGCCCATCCCTACTTTATACACCTCATCCTCTCCTCCTGCTATCCCACCTCGTTGACAACCAGCTTCCTCCTTTGAGCTGGGCCTGCCTTGTGCCATTTAGGAGGAGCTAAACTGAGCCCAAACCCCTCTCTTCCTTGCAGCCTTTGCCTCTACTACAGATTTCTTTGCTGACCACTTTCTACCAGATTTTAACACAGGGGCTGCCTCCTTTACACATGTCATCACGTGACCTAAGGTCATTTCCATCCTTGGTACACTTGAACTCAAAACTTAAACTTATAGTTAGTGGAGAGTCTAAAGTGGACCATCAAAACCAATTATTGTGTCAACCAGTTTCAAACGGGAGCAATCACTTTCCCAAACGAGAGCTTTAAAACTTTTTTCTCCTCTTCTACATGTTTTGGCGCTTTTCTACTACACAGTACCAGCTCGACTAGGATTGGCACTGTGTTTTCCACTGTGTAAAAGTTTTATCTGCACCTGTTACTTTTTTTGTATCACCTCCGGCGAGGTTCTGAGCGAGCTAAGGCGAGCTGAGCCGATACTAAAATGTGACGTGAAAACAATGCCGACTACTGAATGGTGTCACCATTCACTGCGTCATCATTGCATGCGCCAAATGGAGTAACCAGTATAACCCTGCCATTTTTAAATATTTTCGCCAGAGATTGTAACTAAACTTACTACTATTATTATGGCAACTCGGAAGAATATGCCATGGTCAAACGAGGGGTAACACTTTATTTCGATAGTCCACTTTAGACATTCTACTAACTATAAGTAACTTTTCAACTACATGTCAACTAACTGTCATTAGAGTATTAGTAGACTGTCAGCATAATATCTGCTAACACTTTATTTTGTTGGTCCCCCAACAGACATTCAGCTGACTATAAGTAACTTGGCGACTACAAGTAAACTTATTCTCCTAACCCAAAGCCTAACACCTAACCATAACCTAACAGTCCACTGACAGTCTACTATAATATACTAATACTCTAATGAGAGTTAGTTGACATGTAGTTGAAAAAGTTACTTATAATTAGTAGAACGTCTGAAGTGACTATCGAAAAAAAGTGTAACCAAACGAGGCGGCGCACACTTTCCTTTGTTTGCTTTGATTGCCGAAGAGAGGATCCAGTGAGAGCTTGGAACAAGGAGCAACAAGGAACGAAAGACGTCGCTATGACGACCGGGTACTATTTGTGGCGGTACTGTCTGCAATGGAAAACGGAGTGAAAAGCGAGCTGAGTCGATGCGAGCCGAGTCGAGTTGGTAACGGAGAAGCGCCATTAGTCATGTTTGAGCTTTAAGACTATGGGCCCTATTTTAACGATCTGAAACACAAGTATCAAGCACGAAGCGCAAGTAACTTTGTGTGCGGGTCTTGGGCGCTGTTGCTATTTTAACGGCGGGATAAATGACTCTTGCGCCCGACGTAAGTTTAAAAGGGGTTGGTCTGAAATTGCTTCATTATTCATAGGTGTGGTTTGGGTGTAACATGAAATAAACCAGGCCATCATCCAACTTTAAGAACAGGTGCGCATGTTGCATGGCAGATTGTTATTATTATGGCGAATTTGTCAGGCGCCCGCAAGGAGCGTTCACAGCCGCGGAGACCGACGTTCTTGTCAGGGCAGTGAAAGACAGAGAAGGGACGTTGCATGGGTGTCTTGGGCAAAAGGTCTGATCCATCATTCCTACAATTAGCATGAAAATTAGCATGATTTCCCCCATGTGTTAATATTTCCCTTCCTATTACTACTGCATCTGTGTTGATGAGAGAATCAAAGTGTATGCATGTTGTGCAAACGCTACATGCACGCTTAAAATAGGTTCTTAGTTATCAGGGTTTACTTGGTCATGACAAACTGAAAGACTAGACACAACTTTGGCAAGTGTTTCTATCCGGTGGCTCAGTGGGTCAAGTGTCGCCTCACAGCAAGAAGTACTCCAGTGACCTGACAAGCTGTTGGAGAATGGATGGATGGACATTTCTTGAAAAACAGCATGTATCACATATACTTGATTACCGCAGGTACAGTATTATCAATGGATTGCATACTCTAGCTCAAAATGCTCATGTTCAACAGAAATACATTCAAATTCGGTGTGCTTAAAACGATTTATTATTCCCTTCTTTATATATGTTACAAATTCTCATTTGCCATTAAGTGCAATAGATGAAGTAAAATAATATTTTTAAGTGGATTTGAAGCCGTCACAAAGCACGACCTGCATTGTAATCCTCTTTAAAAAAGCTCTTCTGAGAAATTTTAATGAGTAACTTCTGTCATGTCAATTACAAATGTAATTCCATGAGGATGAAGATTTCCACCAACAAATTCAGTCTAATGAGCTGGAATGTGGTATTACAATTCGCAGTCATTAACTCAAATTATTTTTAACTATTACTTCATTTTTTGACATGCTCGCTGGACGGGAGAGAGTAGAAATAACACTGCATTCTATTGTCAACAAACCGATTTTTGTCAACGAAACTATTTGGCCCTAAAAATGACGTCACTTCTACACTTCAAGCATTCTAGTTTGTTTTGAATGTTGTTAAGAAACATAGATGCATGCAAGTTCCGCTGGGAGACCAATGCTCGCTGGATGTAGAAAATCATCAATTAGAGGTTTTAATGGGAATATTAAATCTGAATAGTGAGGTACTGGACAGAAGACATCACTGCTGTAGCAGTGGAGAAACTTACCTGGAGAAATTGAGCTCCTGCGGGAGCAGAGGAGACATCACTGACATTTACATGCGGCCAATAACCTGTTTAAAGGTCCTATATGTAACTTTTTTTTATAAAATGAATCCTTTTTTTATTCCCTGTGTTTGAAGGGGATCTACATCTTCTCTCTCGCTCTCTCTCGCTCTCTCTCTCTCTCTCTCTCTCTCTCTCTCTCTCTCTGAGTCAGTAACACTAAAAACTCACACAAGAATATGGTTTTAATGTGAATGTGATAATCTTTAAGGAGTGTTTAGAATCATTTTGAAAGTCTCAGGGTAACTGGTGTCATTCCCAAAGAAATAAATCAAAAGGTAATAAGGTTTTTAAGAATATAGAAATATCTTGCACAAAGAAGAATGTGCCTTTGACTTCACATGTCTGGCCCTTTTGTCTGAATGCAATTTACAACCAAGCAAATGGTCTGCTCCCAATAAGCATTTTGGGGGAAATTCAGTAACTTTCCACTGTAACCTGGTGATTAACATATCAGGTAAGGTCTGGCTCTATTTAAGGAAAATGCAACAAGAGTTCGGGGCTGCCTTTCTCTATTCAGATCAGCCCATCATGTTGTGTCTCAGCACATGTAATATGTTGGGTAAAGTTCTTTAAAACATTTGATGGTTCGCATTGATTATCTTGTGGAATTGTAATAATACCTGACATTATAAATTGTTATACTTGACTATTCTAACAGACTTTGACTTTATTTTCATTAGAGTTAAAAGGAATAGTCGAGCATTAACGTATTAAATGATGCACAGATATCATTGATAAACCCTTTTCATTTTATGGAGTCAGATGAAACGAGTTAATACATGAGATTAAATGTGTTGCATTTTATTAAACATCACTTTGCAATGGAAAAGACGGAACACACATGAAACCTTCACCACGAATCGAACTCCGCCATTGGATCGATTTCGTGCCGATTTTACACAGTCTATGCAGCAACGGCACTTCAGCTGACGACATGGAGTCTGATAACCCCCCAAAACGTCCTGCCTCCAGCACAACACAGACTCCAACACAAACTTCAAAAATATATATATATATGTATATATATATATATATATATATATATATATATATATATATATATATATAAAAAGTTTGATCTGCTGAAGCTCGTCAGGCAAAACAAGAATCTGATCGACTCCGGACGAAAACGTGGATCAACATCGGCAACATATTAATACAACATAATAGTAAACTCTAGTGAAATAGCAAGGTGAACTACATGAAACATGAACTGAATACAATAGACTGTTCCAGGATAACAAAAAGTCGGTGCTTTAGGATGTAACTTATTTTATTTACTAGATCTACTGACTAACGTCGTCATCCCACTACTATCATATTGTACACATTTCCAGACACGTTCAGTACAGTAATGTTACTTCAAATGATCTTACTGTTACACTAAAATTGTTCACTAGTTCACTAACCGTTTTCATTATCATATTATACATTCACCATGTTGACATTGCTGATTGTGAAAGATACACGAATAGTTAGTAAAATGGCTCATGCTATGTAACATCACATATGTCGGCTAAATGCAGTTTATTGTAACATTATCATGGTACAAGCACAGAGCATTAGTTCAACGTCAAGCTGATAAAAGTAGGCTATTATTGTAACTGCAGTGGGAGTTTACATTAGTTTCCAGCATGTTGTGATGCTTTCTCAGTTGTGTTGAAAGTCTCCGTGTGGCCGGTAGTGAATACTCGCTCTTGAGATCGTACACGCACAAGCACACAAGCACAAGCACTCTTGTTGCACTCATCACCTCTAGAGGCCGCTAAAAAACGCATAGAGCACCTTTAAAACTGGGATATTAGCAATAACCCGGTCGCGAACAGCCATGTAAACACCGGCAAAAACCCGAATATGCTCATATCCTGGATTTTAAAAACCGGGATGTTATACCTGTGGTACCCCTTTTCTAACCCAAAACTACGGGAGCAGAGGAGACATCACTGCTGCAGCAGTGGAGAAAACAGCCAGAGAACCAGAGCTCCTATGGGAACAGAGGACACAGAACACACAATCGCAATCTGTATGAAGTCAACTCATCTTGGCCTCGTTAAAACAGCTAGAGAAGCAGAGCCTCTACGGGAGCAGAGGAGACATCACTGTGGTGGCAGTGGAGAAAACACCATCGGCAAGCCAACCAATCTGAAAATGCAGTTGGTCTGCCAGCTTTTTTAGGTGGCATGCCACCAGCGGTTGGTCCTCCGTTGGCACATCGCGATCATGCCGATTGTTGAGCAACTATTGAGAATGAGGAGTCACATGCCGATTTGGGCATGGTCGGTCGGCCATGATGGTAGGAGACGCTATCGGTTGCCAGAGGCAAGGCCTTCACATAGGCGCAACTAAACATTACAGTGCTCTTTAAATTTCTAGCATTTCGCACATCGAATACGAGAAAGAAAAGGAAGAAAGTAAAGCAAAAAAAAATAAGGCGAATGAAAAGGGACCTTACATGAACAAGCTCACACCAAGCGCAAAACAGCAGTATTAGGAGAGGCTTTCAGGCATCCAAAATATCGACCCATATGAGCTTGCTGCGGCGGAATGGCACAGAGACCTGGACCATTTACCTCCATGCACATTTATGGAGATGGTTAATTATCTTGTTTTTGCTGTATGTTACTACAAAATGCAGGATTTTAAAAGCCACAAGTCTTTGGAAAGTTGTGAGGCTTTCTGCTGTGACTGGGCAGCAATTTAAGCTGCACTTCAGGGTTTTCAACAACATTAGGTAACCTACACTTCGTAGCTTTAAGAGACAACAAAATAAAGACATTTTTTTTTTGAGAACTTCAACTTACCTTAGGGAAAATGCAGAGAACACACTCTCATCGACTGGGGGGGGGGGGGGGGGGGGGGGATTGAGATCGAAAGTAAAGTCCTTTCCAACCAAGCAATCCGGCGTCTCCTCGTCGGGTCAGAGACTTGCTCTCCCTGATGCTGTGTCCATTTTGGTAACCTAAAAAACTGTGTTCCATTGCTTCTATGTTTTCCATTTGTATCGTGTGAGGTACTGTAGCAGTTTTTAACGCAGCAGTGACTTCCAGGCATGGTTAAACAGTGCGGAATTGAGATAACCTCCTCTACTACCGAGTTAACAACACACGTAAACAATCAAGTTTTGCCGCTGGAATCCTACCAACATGGCGGAGAGGGGAGGGGCTCTGTACCATGACGTCAACTCCTCACTCAATTTACTCATAAACACATAACTACCGTAAATTTGTGTGTATTTGTAAATGTGAATGAAATGGAACCTATTTTATTGATTTAAAATGAATGTGTGAAGCACTCAAGTTATGGAGTAAAACTTTTTAAAAGGCTAAATAACTTGGTAATTTTATGACTTTGGCAACGAACTGCAACGTCACGCGGGCCCAGCCAATATAAAATACAAGGTGTCCTGAAAGTGCTTTTACAAGTATATGGCCTGTAGCCTATAAGCCTATAAATAAATAGATAGTGCTCAAAGATGTGCTGTGATTCCTTCTTTTGACCTCACCACACCAGCGCTTACAGTGCGTATATATCAGTTCTGTGAACAATCTGCCACATATGGAAATCTGCTGGATTGCTCACATCATTTCAGATGTCATATGACTCATATCAGCACTTTTGAATTGCGCCTGCTCCAATTTTTTTTCTTCTTTTTCTGTATAAAATATAAAAAGTCAACTCATCTTGACCTTGCTGTGATTTTTTGATTTTTTCAAAGACTGGATAAATTAGCTGTTAAAAAAAGTAGGTTAAGTCCTTCCAAAGAAGATAAATTAAAATTTTTATTAAGAATCACTAAAAAAAGTGAGACATTGTGGCTTGATTTCTATTAATATTCATTTTCAGGAACAAAAATACATTCTGCACAGTGAGGAGCCTACAGTTTACAAGCTTCACATATTAGAAAAATAGCTTCAATAATAATAAAAACATTTTAATGGCTCATTGTCACGGTTGTTTTAGATCAATATCTGCAAGCGACCACTAGGTGTCGCCGTTGAGACGGGTTTCGAATTGATTCGAAGCCTCGACACAATATGGCACATTTGATTCAACAGTTTCATTGCTTCACGAAGCCTCGATCTGCCCACCACTACTGTCAGGTTGTTAAACCAACAGATAAAAGAAAAACTTAAGGGACTCTCAATCTTCTCAAACGCGAAAAAACGCGGTAAAATCAGTCATAGAAGGAAGGAGTCATAGAAGTTGAGAGAACCACTGGCATTGAGTGAGCAGCGCCCTCTACTGTTTTTATTTTTAACAAGATGTGAGATTTGTTCAGGTATAATCTCATAAATGGCAATTGACACTATAGTATAATAAAAGTATATGTGTAAGTTCACAGCACAGACCTTGAGTTACGTAACAGCTAATGAATTAAAAAGACAATTTAATTATTAGTAGTTTTATTATTAGTAATTATTTGTGTGAAGATGAAAAGGTCAATAGACCCAAAATATCTGTTAGTAAAAGACAATGGCCAAACATCAAAATGCTGATCAGTCTTCATAAGGTAATGAAAAAGTAAAAATAGAAAACTTTTTAAAGAATTTGCAAAAAAAAATGATGACAATTTTCTTTATGCAGCACCACATGTACACAAACACATACATACATACATACATACATACTACATATACATATTCTGTTTGCTTTAAAAGCTTTCAGTGCTTGGGGCTATATGTGGAATACAATTTTTTTCTATAAAAAAATATAGAATAAAATCATCCTTTTTATCAGATTATGTGAAGGAATAATCAACAGATTGTAATGGATTATCGTTAGTTGCAGCCCTAGATATTATGAATTATTATATTAACTTGCCAACAATGATATTAGTGGATGCAGACAGTGAATATGTATTGATTTGCAATTTAGCAAAGATAAATAAACAAAGCATACTTGCTTGCTTTAAAATAAATCCAAATTATTTGTTCATTTTCTTTTGTCATAGGAGAAAAGTCAAAAGGCAGAAATGATTAGCAATCACTACATAGAAATAAAATGTAAGTTTCTTTTCATCCTTGGAATCTGCAATTACAAAATCAAGACAGGTAACCGATCTAGAAAAATAACAAGAAAAGGATGAAAAATAAAACAAAATAAGAATGTAAACAACTATATGTATGTGCATCTGAATATTCATTCTCCAACCGGATTTAATCAGATTCCAAACAGAGTTATTTAGTAGATTCACAACCAACCAAATGCTTCTTCACAGGCCGCTCCCCAATAAAACTGGCTTGGGCTCTGCTCTGTGGAGGAAGGAAAAGCCACCAAAGCAGTTGAGCACTTCAAAAATAAGACACAATTAGACATGAGTCAATGGAAGAATGGTATGTTCACTTTAAAGGTGAATTTCAACACAGATTCATTCATGAACCCAGTCCCTAACAGTGATGCTGGCCTTGACAAACACATACACACAAAGATGAGTGATGGGTAATATATAAATAGAGGAATAAATGAAGATGAAAATGATAATTGGAGAATTATATAATACATGTAACATAGAGCTCTAACTAACTTCTGCTGCTATCAAGAGTTGTTTACATTTAAATGATCCTCAACCTTATGTCAGTCCAGTGGCTTTTGTTGATTTTTGAAATCATCACAACTCTTTCTGAAGCCTTGAAGCCTGAACACACTTGCTGCAAGCTCTTCACAACTCGACAATTTGGTAAGTCTAAGTGATTTGTCCAGTCTTTGTTGATTCATTATCATGAAGCAGCGTCGGTCAAGGAGATCCAGGGCTCTTCCCGAGGACGTCTCTTCCAATCCAGACCCCTGTGAGCTTTCACAGTTTGCAGCCAGGCTGGATCACTCTGCCAAAGCTCAAAGACCCACAGTTTTGGAAGAGCGCTACTTGAAGAACGCTGCTGTCCTTCCAGACATCAGTCAAACCGCCTCAGTCTCTTCAGTGGACGCTTGTCAAGAGGATGATCCTGTCACCATCCACGGCTACAGCATACAGGCCTACCAGGACATCTACCGCTCTGTGGTGGAGCCCATGCTGAAGACACGGAGTGGTCGGCGACGTCGCTACAGCCTTCAACTAGGACTGAAGATCAAGAAGAGACTGTGGGAGGCACTCAACTGCCCATCACTGGTGGAGACGGAGCAGCCTGACGGACGTGTCCTGGTCACGGAGAGCTTCTCCACACCCAGCAGAAGCCTCGCTCCTCGATTCGACGTGGACGTCAGCGAAGAGCCCCTGCCTGAGGAACCCCGAAGAAAGAAGCCCAGACACTGAGTCATCACAGTGTCACATGGAGCCCGGAGTATCACATAGCGGGACCAAGAATGTAAATAATGTATATAGTTACTATAGAGTAAGTTTATAATTTTATGAGTAAGTTTTATTTTGTAGAGTAAGTTTAGAGTTTTATGAGTAATGTTAAGTTTTATTTTCTAGTGTTGTGTGGTTGTTAGGATGTTTTTGGTCATTGTCAATGCGTTGAGATGCGGTTCACAGGTTGTTCTAAGTGGTTTTTGGTGCTTTGGATGTTTTGGACGGTTTCCTGTGTGTTGGCATGCGTTTGTCAAGGATTTTTGTGCGGTTGTTGGCGTGTTGTTTTACGGTTGCTGGGCTTTTCTGTGTAGTTTTCCGTGCTTTGATGGAACGTTAGTTGTCAGGATGTTTAGAGTGGTTGGTTTGATATCGGTTCACAGGTTGTTCTAAGTGGTTTTTGGTGCTTTGCTATGTAGGCGTCGGGATGTTTTGGACGGTTTCCTGTGTTGGCATGCGTTTGTCAAGGATTTTTGTGCGGTTGTTGGCGTGTTGTTTTACGGTTGCTGGCCTTTTCTGCGTAGTTTTTCATGCTTTGATGTTAGTTGTCGGGATGTTTAGAGTAGTTGGTTGGTTTTAAGCAGTTGCTGTTGTTGGTTAGGGTAGGTTAGGTTAGGGCCCCTCACTCGGTTTGCAGCTTGACGTGCTGTGAGGGCTTGTGTGCATCAGTGATGCTGAGAGCTACGCCTCTGGTACTTCACAACTACTGGTAGGGTCACCCATAGAGGACAGGTCTCAGCTGAGATGCCAGACGAAGACAAACCACCTGATTCTGGACAAGAGCAGGTTAACATGATGTTTCTGGCAGAAGATCACAGTCTTGTTGCTGGATGAATGGCTGACGCTGTTCACACAATTACAACGACAACAACATCAGAATTAACTGAATGGAAGAAAATTCATGATTCAGGAAAAACTGATTGTTTGTGGAAGTCATCAATGGATTGATGGAAGCAACCGATCGAGTGAAGCAACCGATTAAGTGTAATTTTTAATAACTATTTCAGAGTAACTAACCCAACTGTTCTAATATCAGAGGTGAAATGGGAAGAACAGGTTGTTATTCAAACTAAGTTTAATTTTCAAGGTGCAATCCTGCAGGCATTAAACGAATGTGGCAGCAGCTGAAAATTAAATATAAAAATTTAATTCAATCAGGTAAGGCTTGAGCATATCCTGAATGTAGGCTACATGACTTTACATAACATAACATTTGACATATTAAGTAAATAGCATCCAGTGTCTAGCACTGATGGAGATGGAGATGGAAATGAGATGAAGATGCAGAGGATATAGGGATGCAGAGGAGATGGAGATGCAGAGGAGATGAAGATGCAGAGGATATAGGGATGCAGAGGAGATGGAGATGCAGAGGATATAGGGATGCAGAGGAGATGGAGATGGAGATGCAAAGGAGATGAAGATGCAGAGGAGATGGAGATGCAGAGGAGATGGAGATGGAGTTGGAGATGCAAAGGAGATGGAAATGCAGAGGAGATGAAGATTCGTGGGAGATGGAGATGGAGGTGCAGAAGAGATGAAGATGCAGAGGACATGGAGATGGAGTTGGAGATGCAAAGGAGATGAAGATGGAGAGGAGATGGAGATGGAAATGGAGGGGATATAGAGATGGAGATGGAGATGCAGAGGAGATGGAAATGGAGATGCAGAGGAGATGAAGTTGCAGAGGAGATGGAGATGGAGGTGCAGTGGAGATGTAGAGGAGATGTAGAGGAGATGTAGAGGAGATGTAGAGGAGATGTAGAGGAGATGTAGAGGAGATGTAGAGGAGATGGAGAGGTGATGGAGATGGCGATGCAGAGGAGATGGAGATGGAGAGGAGCTGGAGATGCAGAGGAGATGAAGATGCAGAGGAGATGGAAATGGAGTTGGAGATGCAAAGGAGACGGAGATGCAGAGGAGATGGAGATGGAGAGGAGATGGAGATGCAGAGGAGATGGAGATGGAGAGGATATGGAGATGGAGATGCAGGGGAGATGAAGTTGCAGAGGAGATGGAGGTGCAGTGGAGATGTAGAGGAGATGTAGAGGAGATGGAGATGGAGAGGTGATGGAGATGGCGATGCAGAGGAGATGGAGATGGAGTTGGAGATGCAAAGGAGACGGAGATGCAGAGGAGATGGAAATGGAGTTGGAGATGCAAAGGAGACGGAGATGCAGAGGAGATGGAGATGCAGAGGAGATGGAGATGGAGAGGAGATGGAGATGGAGGAGGAGATGGAGATGGAGAGGAGATGCAGAGGAGATGGAGATGCAGAGAAGATGGAGATGGAGAGGAGATGGAGGAGGAGATGGAGATGGAGAGGAGATGCAGAGGAGATGGAGATGCAGAGGAGATGGAGATGGAGAGGAGATGGAGATGCAGAGGAGATGGAGGAGGAGATGGAGATGGAGAGGAGATGCAGAGGAGATGGAGATGCAGAGGAGATGGAGATGGAGAGGAGATGGAGATGGAGAGGAGATGCAGAGGAGATGCAGATGCAGAGGAGATGGAGATGGAGAGGAGATGCAGAGGAGATGGAGATGGAGAGGAGATGCAGATGCAGAGGAGATGGAGATGCAGAGGAGATGGAGATGCAGAGGAGATGGAGATGGAGAGGAGATGGAGATGCAGAGGAGATGGAGATGGAGAGGAGATGGAGATGCAGAGGAGATGCAGAGGAGATGGAGATGGAGAGGAGATGGAGATGCAGAGGAGATGCAGAGGAGATGGAGAGGAGATGCAGATGCAGAGGAGATGGAGATGCAGAGGAGATGGAGATGGAGAGGAGATGCAGATGCAGAGGAGATGGAGATGCAGAGGAGATGGAGATGCAGAGGAGATGGAGATGCAGAGGAGATGGAGATGCAGAGGAGATGGAGATGGAGAGGAGATGCAGATGCAGAGGAGATGGAGATGCAGAGGAGATGGAGATGCAGAGGAGATGGAGATGCAGAGGAGATGGAGATGCAGAGGAGATGGAGATGCAGAGGAGATGGAGATGGAGAGGAGATGCAGATGCAGAGGAGATGGAGATGCAGAGGAGATGGAGATGCAGAGGAGATGGAGATGCAGAGGAGATGGAGATGGAGAGGAGATGGAGATGCAGAGGAGATGGAGATGGAGAGGAGATGGAGATGGAGATGGAGAGGAGATGCAGAGGAGATGCAGATGCAGAGGAGATGCAGAGGAGATGGAGATGGAGAGGAGATGCAGAGGAGATGGAGATGCAGAGGAGATGGAGATGGAGAGGAGATGGAGATGCAGAGGAGATGGAGATGCAGAGGAGATGGAGATGCAGAGGAGATGGAGATGCAGAGGAGATGGAGATGCAGAGGAGATGGAGATGGAGAGGAGATGCAGATGCAGAGGAGATGGAGATGCAGAGGAGATGGAGATGGAGAGGAGATGCAGATGCAGAGGAGATGGAGATGCAGAGGAGATGGAGATGGAGAGGAGATGCAGATGCAGAGGAGATGGAGATGCAGAGGAGATGGAGATGCAGAGGAGATGGAGATGCAGAGGAGATGGAGATGCAGAGGAGATGGAGATGGAGAGGAGATGCAGATGCAGAGGAGATGGAGATGGAGAGGAGATGGAGATGCAGAGGAGATGGAGATGCAGAGGAGATGGAGATGCAGAGGAGATGGAGATGCAGAGGAGATGGAGATGCAGAGGAGATGGAGATGGAGAGGAGATGCAGATGCAGAGGAGATGGAGATGCAGAGGAGATGGAGATGGAGAGGAGATGCAGATGCAGAGGAGATGGAGATGCAGAGGAGATGGAGATGGAGAGGAGATGCAGATGCAGAGGAGATGGAGATGCAGAGGAGATGGAGATGCAGAGGAGATGGAGATGCAGAGGAGATGGAGATGGAGAGGAGATGCAGATGCAGAGGAGATGGAGATGCAGAGGAGATGGAGATGCAGAGGAGATGGAGATGCAGAGGAGATGGAGATGCAGAGGAGATGGAGATGCAGAGGAGATGGAGATGGAGAGGAGATGGAGATGCAGAGGAGATGGAGATGCAGAGGAGATGGAGATGCAGAGGAGATGGAGATGCAGAGGAGATGGAGATGGAGAGGAGATGCAGATGCAGAGGAGATGGAGATGCAGAGGAGATGGAGATGCAGAGGAGATGGAGATGCAGAGGAGATGGAGATGCAGAGGAGATGGAGATGGAGAGGAGATGGAGATGGAGATGGAGAGGAGATGCAGAGGAGATGCAGATGCAGAGGAGATGCAGAGGAGATGGAGATGGAGAGGAGATGCAGAGGAGATGGAGATGCAGAGGAGATGGAGATGGAGAGGAGATGGAGATGCAGAGGAGATGGAGATGCAGAGGAGATGGAGATGCAGAGGAGATGGAGATGCAGAGGAGATGGAGATGGAGAGGAGATGCAGATGCAGAGGAGATGGAGATGCAGAGGAGATGGAGATGCAGAGGAGATGGAGATGCAGAGGAGATGGAGATGCAGAGGAGATGGAGATGCAGAGGAGATGGAGATGGAGAGGAGATGGAGATGCAGAGGAGATGGAGATGCAGAGGAGATGGAGATGCAGAGGAGATGGAGATGCAGAGGAGATGGAGATGGAGAGGAGATGCAGATGCAGAGGAGATGGAGATGCAGAGGAGATGGAGATGCAGAGGAGATGGAGATGCAGAGGAGATGGAGATGCAGAGGAGATGGAGATGGAGAGGAGATGCAGAGGAGATGGAGATGCAGAGGAGATGGAGATGCAGAGGAGATGGAGATGCAGAGGAGATGGAGATGGAGAGGAGATGGAGATGCAGAGGAGATGGAGATGCAGAGGAGATGGAGATGCAGAGGAGATGGAGATGCAGAGGAGATGGAGATGCAGAGGAGATGGAGATGGAGAGGAGATGGAGATGGAGAGGAGATGCAGAGGAGATGGAGATGCAGAGGAGATGGAGATGGAGAGGAGATGGAGATGGAGAGGAGATGCAGATGCAGAGGAGATGGAGATGCAGAGGAGATGGAGATGCAGAGGAGATGGAGATGGAGAGGAGATGGAGATGGAGATGGAGAGGAGATGCAGAGGAGATGGAGATGCAGAGGAGATGGAGATGGAGAGGAGATGCAGATGCAGAGGAGATGAAGATGGAGAGGAGATGGAGATGCAGAGGAGATGGAGATGGAGAGGAGATGGAGATGGAGAGGAGATGCAGAGGAGATGGAGATGGAGAGGAGATGGAGATGGAGAGGAGATGCAGAGGAGATGGAGATGCAGAGGAGATGGAGATGGAGAGGAGATGGAGATGGAGATGGAGAGGAGATGCAGAGGAGATGCAGATGCAGAGGAGATGCAGAGGAGATGGAGATGGAGAGGAGATGCAGAGGAGATGGAGATGCAGAGGAGATGGAGATGGAGAGGAGATGGAGATGCAGAGGAGATGGAGATGCAGAGGAGATGGAGATGCAGAGGAGATGGAGATGCAGAGGAGATGGAGATGCAGAGGAGATGGAGATGCAGAGGAGATGGAGATGGAGAGGAGATGCAGATGCAGAGGAGATGGAGATGCAGAGGAGATGGAGATGCAGAGGAGATGGAGATGCAGAGGAGATGGAGATGGAGAGGAGATGGAGATGGAGAGGAGATGCAGATGCAGAGGAGATGGAGATGCAGAGGAGATGGAGATGCAGAGGAGATGGAGATGCAGAGGAGATGGAGATGCAGAGGAGATGGAGATGGAGAGGAGATGGAGATGGAGAGGAGATGCAGATGCAGAGGAGATGGAGATGCAGAGGAGATGGAGATGCAGAGGAGATGGAGATGCAGAGGAGATGGAGATGCAGAGGAGATGGAGATGGAGAGGAGATGCAGATGCAGAGGAGATGGAGATGCAGAGGAGATGGAGATGCAGAGGAGATGCAGATGCAGAGGAGATGGAGATGGAGAGGAGATGCAGAGGAGATGCAGATGCAGAGGATATAGGGATGCAGAGGAGATGGAGATGGAGAGGAGATGGAGATGCAGAGGAGATGGAGATGGAGAGGAGATGCAGAGGAGATGGAGATGCAGAGGAGATGGAGATGCAGAGGAGATGGAGATGCAGAGGAGATGGAGATGCAGAGGAGATGGAGATGCAGAGGAGATGGAGATTCAGAGGCCCTGAATACTGGAAGGCCAATGGCTGAGGGAATTCCTGGAGGGACTTCATCAGAGCCAGTCACTGCCGAAGATTCAAGTGCCTTCATAAAATGTAAGATGTCCACATGTGTTATTTTTTAAATAGGCTGTTTTCGATATTTCCATATATTTTACTTTTTTTCTTGCTTCCATATATTTTACTTTTTTGTTTGTTTGTTTGTTGCTCCCGATTCTGATGGTTATAACTGTCTTTTGGAGCCTCCTGTCCCAACAGAACCCCAGACTGTTGTAATTAGCCTACTCAATACACCAGAAATTTTGACAAATTGTGCCTTGGTAATAATTCGATCACACAGAACGTGAAAATAGAGACACCACCAGCCACCAAGTCACATGTTAGCCGGGAGCCAGAGCACCTGACATCACAGCAAACTTAAAAGTGCTGACTAATACTAATTGTAAATTCTCCAAGATCATAATTCATGTCGGCACTAATGATGTTCGACTCCGCCAGTCGGAGATCACCTAAATTAATATTAAAGAGGTGTGTGAACTCGCAAGGATGATGTCAGGCACTGTAATTTGCTCTGGCCCCCCTTCCTGCTCGTAGGAGTGATGAGATAGTCAGTAGACTGTCCTCACTTAAACGCTGGTTGTCTGAGTGTCAGCAAAATAATATAAGAATTCATAGATATAAGATCATGACCTGTTGAAAAGAGAAGGTATTCATCCCTCCTAGGCTGGTGCTGCTCTTCTCTTTAAGTCTTGAGCTAAAACATGACAAATTAATTTGGCACCAGGTCAGGAAGCAGACAGACTGGCTAAACCGACCGCCTGCTAAAGCAATGTTAGGAACATTTGAAATAAAGCGGTTGAAAGAGTTGCTACTGAAGCCGGACTCAATATGGTTTGACATTCCAAAAAGTATTTTCAAGATTGGTATTGTGTTGTTGAATCGTGGTGTTCTAAGATCTATTACATCTTTAGTTTTTGGGATTAAGTACTTGCCTAATTGGAAAAAGTTCTGTGTATACTGCAGCTATTTTTGAGTTTTCATGCAGGCCATTTAAAATGCTGATTAGTTCTTTCCCATTAGACAATGTTTGAGGCCCATTTTGATGTGAAGACCACTGATGGCTATTTTGCATGGGCTTCACCAAGAAGCGCACCAACCAGATCAGAAAGACCTCCTATGCTCAGCAGGTCCGTCAGATCCACAAGAAGATGATGGAAATCAAGACTCATGATGTCCAGACCAATAACCACAAGGAGGTGGTCACAAGGAGGTGGTCAACTAAATGTATGTATAAAGTAGTTTTCCATCTCTTTTATGGCATTACAATTTTGTTTTAGAGGAGTCGGGCCCTCTTCTTGTGTAATTCAACAGCAGCTCTTATTTAACACTCATAGAACCAGCGACTTATGGTCTTCAGTATAAGTGGGAGATTTACTCTGGTTTAAATACTTGATTGAAAATTGTATAGGTTGTGGTCAAATGATTTCTTAATGTTTTTAAGTTGTGAAATGTGACTATATTATATAGGAACTGACCCATAGCATAACTTTTGATTGCCGAGGTCATGAATATTAAGCAGGGGTTGGAGTAACTCTCACCTGCATGGGTTTTTAACCTGAACGTTGTCTTGGACTGTTAACTGTTAAGCAGCTGTGTGTAAGTAATGGTTCTCTCTTCTGTTGTTGCACAGGATTCCTGACAGTGTTGGCAAAGACATTGAAAAGGCCTGCCAATCCATCTACCCTCTACATGACATCTCTATCAAGAAAGTTAAGCTGCTTAAAGGAGCAATGTGTGACTTTTAGCGACATCTAGTGGTTCGGTTGCGAGTTTGCACCAGGTTTGCACTAAGGGCTCAGCCCACTGCTCACCCCTCCCTTTCGAAGAAGCTACGGTTGCTAAAACGGGACAAACATCTCGTCGGCTGAGACAGCAGAGAATAGCCAGAGTAAGCCAAGAGTGTGTAACATTGTCACTGTTTCTGTACCACAGTCCATTATAAACCACATCATGAATACTGTCTGTTTACAAAGCCATAGTCAGGTGAGGATCAAGGGTTTTAATATATAATTTAATAAAATAATAATCAGCTGATTGTCTCACAAACGTAACCAGCAGCACATTTCTCCCCACATACTGTAGCAAACCCATAATACAGCGAGGGAGCAGCTATATATTTTTTCTAACAGGGTAGTAATAGTTTAGCTGGCTAATATGAGCTGTTACTGTGGCAGAGCTGGGACTCGTCCGCATGAGTCCAAAGGTCGGAAGTGCGCGCGCTGTTACAATCATGTCATCTCCGCATCCCATAGATACTATTTACTACACACAATAGGCTTTTTTTCTCTGATTTTTAAAATTCTTCGCGATCGACTTTAGTGATAAAAGACTTTAGTAAAAGTCTCTATCGACAGGTTAGTGATTCCTGTAACGTACTGTTTTACGGTCAATGACATGAATACTAATCATCACCTGTCTCACGAACGTAACAGCACATCTATCCCCAACATAACAAACCCATAACACAGCGAGGGAGAACTAAGTTACATGAAACAATCCCAACTACATATTTTACACCACTCACAAGGGAAAAGTCACTACTCACGGAGTGTAAGGCTAGCTTCCAGCTTTCCGCTACTTCTCTTTCAAGGTAGTGATGAAACGCGTTCTGTAGCACTGTGTGTTCGCGTTCGGCTACGGTAGGAATATGACGTCACAACATGGCGACCTTCATAGAAGGGGATTCCCTCGGTTATGGAGCTATTAATGTCTCATTCTAAGGTAATAAAAACATTACGGCTAATTAAGTAAGTTCTTTATACACCACTGAAAACATAGTTATGGATGTCATATTGCATTTCTGTTAATAGATACTCAACTTTGTTACACATTGCACCTTTAAAATGCCCAAGTTTGAACGTAAGTGAATATGAACAACTTAATTTGGACACTTATGCTCATGACTGACACTGTAGTTGTCTGATGTAGCACAACTTCATGGTTAGGTTCCATGCATTCATGCTTTTAAAGGGTTAGTTCACCCAAAAAATGAAAATTCTGTCAGTATTTACTCACCCTCATGTTGTTCCAACCCCGTAAGACCTTCGTTCATCTTCGGAACACAAATTAAGATATTTAAGATATTAAGATCACTCCTGCATACTAGTCCATAGGCTTCTTGAGGGAATGACTCTTGCTGGCATCGACAAGTCATTAAAGACATCGTTAAAATAGTCCAAGTGACTACAGTGGCTCAATTTTAACTTTATCAAACGACTAAAATACTTTTTGTGCGCAAAAACAAACAAAAATAACGACTTTATTTCAACTATTCACTTCCTTCTCTATGGGCCTGTAGTCAGTTAACGTAGTGTGATTGCATAAAGCTACGTCACACGTAGGCTCACCATTGGCCGACGCTGGTCATGTGTGTGATGCGTGTGACGTACAATAACAGAAGCTTACGCTATTAAACTAGAAACCTGACTCGCGCAGAGGGAGAAATAAACGAATAGTTGAAATAAAGTCGTTATTTTTGCTGGTTTTTTTTGCGCACAAAAGTGTTCTCGTCAAATAAATAAACTTGATAAAGTTAAAATTGAGCCACTGTAGTCACTTGGACTATTTTAACGATGTCTTTAATGACTTGTCGATGCCAGCAAGAGTCATTCCCTCAAGAAGCCTATGGACTAATATGCAGGAGCGATCTTAAATTTTAAATATCTTAATATATCTTAAATATTTTAAATATCTTAATTTGTGTTCCGAAGATGAACGAAGGTCTAACGGGGTTGGAACAACATGAGGGTGAGTAAATACTGAGTAAATAATATATTTTTGGGTGAACTAACCCTTTAAGAGCAATATGTGGTTCATTGGTTGTTGGACATGACAAACTTCCCCTCCTAAACTGACCAAATTAATTTAGCATAAATCTTCCAATCTTTGGACTTCGTACAAAATATTATCCACTTGTGAATGTAGTATGAGTGTGTTAATGT
Source organism: Pimephales promelas (assembly GCF_988280905.1). Classification (NCBI taxonomy): domain Eukaryota; kingdom Metazoa; phylum Chordata; class Actinopteri; order Cypriniformes; family Leuciscidae; genus Pimephales; species Pimephales promelas. The sequence goes on from NC_142791.1 coordinate 17,668,502, forward strand.
ATTTATTATTGTACAGTTTTGCAAGCTGATGGAGCTGCGCGGTGAGGCGGGTGGAACCAGCAGTACTGCTGCTAAACCAGCAGAGGGTGACAGAGAGAGCCGACGGATATGAGCCCCCCCCATCCAGGAATCTGTCTAGAACTTCCAACACAAGCAGATTGTGTCAATAAACATGTAAATTTGACTGAGTACTGTTATTTTTTGTTTTTTTGTGTGTGTTTTTTTCCCAGTAGATCACATCAAACCAGCTGAACATCATGGTCATGCTTTTATATGTCCAATGGGCTATATGCACGCATAAGTTCCGCATTTGACGTAAGGATGCTCGTCCATTTCCGGTTGTGTAGATTAAAGCGGAGGAAAACCGGAGAAAACGGGATTATGGCAGAGTCTTCAATATTTACTGTCCTCCCGTCTTTGAAACGAAACGTACATACGTTTAGATGTAATTTTATATATAGTTATGTTTATTTAATATAATTTTAAAAAGAAGCATAAACACAACGAGGGGTGTCTGTTTTATCTGTTTTTGTTCATTAGTATAACCATGGAGTATAAAATTCAATATAAATTCTCGGTATTGCATTGGACTCTATGATCGGCGGAAGTTATCGAGCATCCCTAATCCTTCACCGGAAATAACGCCGTGCATAGAGCCCATTAGAAATATCACAATCTATTTTGACATGCTAGAATTCAGACAGTGGTGCCATATTTGGTGGAATTGGTAAAATTGCAGTAAAGTTTTCATTTTCAAATCATACATGATCTTGCACAACTTTGGGTTTCCTGGTCTGGTATCGGGGGTAAAAACAAAGAAACTGCACTGAGTAGAAGAGAAAACACTGGTGGTGCCATCATGCATCAACATGACTTGCACACTGTTCAAACTACCGTTATCCTCAGCATGATTACGCTCAATGATTTGCTTTAGTAAAAGTTGGAGTTGCATATAAAATCTAAAAGAAGAATCTATTAAACAGCGATTATTTTATTTATACATATACACAGTTCCAAACTGAATCACTGCGCATACTGTGATTAATATATTAAATATTGGTGTCTGGGACGCAGTATACCATGGGTCACAATTTCAGCAAATAGCCCTGTCAGAAATTTGTATAGACAAAAATCCTAATGCTTGGTTTTGATTCCATGTTTGTTACATTAAAACCAACATTCAAACCACCATAGCTGAAACCAAGCCAACTCATAATAAAGGACATTTTGACTCCAGAGGAACGTTGGTTGATGTCAAGTGATTTTTAAATATGACATCTTCAAGGTACTCCCCTTCACCTTTACCTGTGAATATGTTCATACCGTAAAACTTCAAATAATAGCCGAGTCCCAAATAGACGCCTGTCTCTTTTACGTGCCCAGGGCCTGTTTCAGAAAGGAGGTTAAGTGAAAATTCTGAATATGTTAACCCTGAAATGAGGGAAACTCTGGGTTTTGTGTTTCAGAATGAGAGGTAAGTCAAACCTGAGAAAGCGGAGTATTACGCAGCATGTTTGAGCTTCATCATGAACCAATGAGGTTCATTCTCCCATTACACAGCATGATTTAGCTTCAGAAATAAGAATCAATAAGGTTTATTCTCATGTTAAACAGCATGTTTGAGCTTCAGCAAGAAAAAAAATATCATATTTGGTAACTTATGAACTATAATCAGTACACTTAGTGTACAATACTGCACTATACTCACCTTTTTTTTTTTATAAAATTAGAAAAGACATATTTAGACAGAATGTTTCTGACTTGCTTCTGACTGCTTCACTATAAACATTTTTTTCTAAACATGTAAAATGCAAAACAGACCATCACTCTTTAAGAAAGTGTCTTTATTTACCAAAAAAATGAGAAGGAAAAATAACCCAATACAAAACCATGGATACTGGTTAAGTAAATCATGTTGCATAATTGTAAAGTGACTTACTACAAATTTCAGTGCCATTTCATAGAGAAAATGTTAATATTGTTTCGTAAACATGAAGGGCGGGGAAACCGGGAAGAAGTTGAAGCATAATAAAAATATACAAGAACAGAAAAATGACTTCATGGCACAGGAAACTAAACTACAGAAGAACACATGGATGAAATGTGATTCATCAAAAAGCAAAAATCAAATGCGCATCAATGTCAAGCCAAGCAGACATTTGCTGACTGGACTTGATAAAGTATATAGTGCTTGAATGGTTTTCACTGCTTTTTCACAAGGAGAAACATCAACCCTATCTGTACAGTACCAGTCATGTGACGTTCTAAAAGCATGCTTTCTGAACAGCTTCTTATAACTGCAAGGTTATAAGAAAAACACAGCAAACAATGAATACCGAGATGAGTTCAGCCATAGAAATTCAACACACAGCTGGACTGAGTATTATTGTAACATTTGTTAACAATGAAACAAGAGTACATGTACTTTAGGGGCTCTGAACCAAATTATTGATAAATGTGTTTTAGACAAACCAGTTTCATAACAGATCACTAAGAGCAAGTTGACCAAGAACAACTACTTTAGGGATACAATGTTCGATGCCCTCATGATAGGGCACAAGTTTTAGCATAAAATATTAAGTCTACAAAGAACTCAAGCAAACAGCATTCCAGATCCAGATTAATAGGAACTGACATTAGGTGACATTTGTGTAAAAAAGGAATATTTTGATACATCTTTAATGTTGGTCCAACACACATGCCTCTCCAATAACAGCTTTCACAGGGCAGAAGATCCAAAGCACAATCTTCTGGATCACATCTTTTAAAAACCAGGAACTTCAGGACTCAAAGCAGGATTTCATAATGGCCTCCCTGTCGAATTTGAAGCTGAGAAAGGAGCGTGAGGAGAGGATGTGTTCGTATTCTTCACAACACAAGTCTGCCTGTCCATTATAGCCATCAGCAGCTGCGTCTAGGAAAACAGTTGAAGATGTTCAACATTCAGATTGACACAACTTTTTTAATTCATGCAGTTAATATGCTATTTGATGAATGACTTAAATGTGCATCACATTTCTTGTCTAAAAGTTCACTGTCATTAGCGGTGTAACAATATATCGCAATACAAAAATACAACAATACGTATTGTGGATAGTGACAATATGTTTTGTGGATAGTTCCCCCAAAATAAAAATTAATCTGTGAGAAAAAAAAAATCAGGTTTTCAGAGTTTGTATAATATTGGTTATAATGTATAATAATGCAATGTGGGAACATTTGTAGGTGCTGATGATGCCAAATGTCTGATGTTTCCAGTAAAAAGTGGCCGACATTATTTTAAATATATCTAGTCAATGGAAGCGTGCAAGCATATTCATCTAAAATAATTCTGTATTTTCAGCTTCAGAATCATGAATATTGTTATTCTGGTGTCACCATTGTCCTTGGGTTACAAGGCACCAAGTCCAAGCCTATTCATTTAAACCCACAATGTAATATCAAATTTAGCATTTTAATCAACAGTACATTTTTGGTTAACCCTATGTCTTGGAGTATCGCAATAATATCGTATCGTGAGATGTATCGAATCGTGACATGAGAGTATCGTTACACCCCTAGTCATTAGTGTAGTGATATATGAGAGCCAGTTCAAACAAGCATCTTTCTGCTGGTCAACAGGGCGAATCCAAGTCTTCAAACATTCGTAAGTTCTAATCCCATACTGGATATGCGTGAGGATTTTGCTTGTGATGAAGTACAAATAATTTGATTTAGCAATATAACTACACCCCAATTCATCACTGTTTAAAAGGCTTATTTAAATACCTGTGTCAAAGTTATCCTGCAGTCGCCTTGGCTGAAGTTTCTTGTCATCTTTCTACAAGACAATATATTGTTACACAATAGTGATAAAGACTACTCTAATGTTGAGGAATAGTATGTATAGCAAAAGGAGGAACTCGCCTGCTGCTGACTGACACCATTAACTCGTTTCTTCAGGGTTGGAGACTCTTGGTGTTTCTTGCCGTTGCCTTTCACATTATTCTGCAATGAAATACCAGAACCAATCAGTAAATCAGCAATAATAAACAAACTGATGATGATTCAGTGACTGTGTGTGAAATAGAGCAGTTTATCTGAGCTGTAAAAAAATGTTTCTACAGAAAATGTCTTCCAAACAATGAATGAAGCCCATGAGATTTCACAACAGCAAAATAAAGTGTCAGTCAATAGAGTGCAACGGTCGGGTTCCAGAAGCAAAAACTACATTTTTTTTTTCTCTCTTTGGGATTTTGAACGATAACTTATAAACTAGGGATGCACAATATAATAGCCATCATATCGGTATCGGCCAATATATGTTCATTTCTAATGATAAGAAAATTAAGCCGATATATTTAAGCTGATAAATAGTGTATTGTTTTCTTCAGCTGAGACACATCTGATGCGCAACTGTTTGCCATGATGTTGCTTGAAATAAGATTGGAATCACTTCAATAAAAAAATACAGTTAATAATATATTTGCTCACACAAACTCAAACAAACACAACACAAGTCACAAACTCAAATTGTACCTTTGTATTTTGTGCATTTTTTTTTATGAACTTTTTTTGCTTCAAGTCAACTTTGAAATGCTTTCAAATCAAACTTGATTCAGCTCGTAGCTGGTTGGCTTGGTTCATGGCTTATAACACTTTAACGAAAACATGCTAATGCACTAATTTTGCAGCATAGTTTGCCATATCACGGTATGTAAATATATTTGTGCAGCTTTCAGTGGGCAGAAATGCTTAGAGTTACATACACAACAGGGATAAATGAAAAAAAGAAGAGCATGATATTCTGATAAGATCAGAATTTTGTCCTTGCAATCTGACATCACTCTTTATAAGCTTTATTTTCTCTGTGCTATACAAGTTGGTTATACTGTTCACAGACTTCTACCTACCTAGCATCTTTATTTTTGCCCACGAGTTATTTTATGATGTGAACACCTACCTTGGGTTTAAGCATGTCTACAAGCTCACTCTGGGGGGTATGGCCAGCAGTTTTCTGTGGTTTCTGCTTTGCCCAGCTGTCAGCCGACACTGGAGATGCTTCCACCAACATCTGAGATTTTCTGGGCTTTGAGCTGAGCAGAGGAGCGACAACAAAATTAGTGCATGTCATCCTTTCAACACTCATCTGACTGCGCATTCAACAGCATGACGTAAGTCAAGTCTTTATTCCTATAGTTTCAAAGCAGCTTCACAGGGATAAACTGGAAAATAATGATGCAAACAAAGTTCAATTCTGCTGTCAGTCAGTCCAGTGTTGATTCAGTTCAGTTCAATAACTGTGTAAAGTTAATTAATTATGAAATGAGTTCAATTCATCCATAAAGCAGTTCGGCAGAAAACAGTGAAGTCGATAAAAACTCCACAGAAAATTAGTTTTTGCGGATGTAGTTCAATTTCATATCATAATCAGTAAAAAGTTACTCTTAAAAAGTAATTAATTACATATTCAACAGTGTAATTAGATTACAGTACTAATTACTCTCTATAAAAAAGTATTACATTACTTATATTACAAATCACTTTCTAAATCCCATTTCAATACCGAGCAATATAAGGATAGACATGAAACGGATCGTTTAATTTTTTTTTTATAAATTTAAAAAATATAAAAAATTGGATAAATTATTCTTGAACTGACTAAAGTATTTAAAGACAGAAGTTTATATTAATAAAATACATTTTAACATTAGACGTTACATTTTAATGTTAAATCCACTATTTTTTATATGAAGAATTGTTCTATAATTTAATGCAATGATATTGATATTGTACTGTATCTATATTTAATGCAATTACATCAGAAATAAGGGAAAGGTAATTAAAGTGCTGTAATAAACTACACCCAACACCGATAATACATATTTCATAGTTGATAATTTTCATGTTATTTATCTTATGTAATTTATCTTTTCATAAAAGTCAGTGGGCTTTCTGAACAACTATTCAGTCTTAAGGCACTCCAGATAATGAGCGCAGCCTACAGTAGGTTTATCTGACGCATATTTCACAAATAAATAAGTGAAATAACTACAAATAGGTTTCTGTCTCTTATTTGACAATTGTGTGCCTCTTTAAATACACAGCCACTACAATATTAAACTGCACTATAAGCTCTTTATGCAAAATATAAAATCTTTGCAAGCATGAAAGCATGATGGCGAAAGCCTTCTATAGCAAGAATCAACGCACCGGAATGGTTTGCATGGTGTGCTGCCATTGGACGCAAAATCCTCATCGCTGCTCGTCGACTCTCCTTTGTGTTTGGCAATCCACTCTCTGAGCTGCCTGCAAATCAGCACATCACACCTCAATCACAGCTTCAGTCGTACCACACCACTCCTATGGTCCACTTCAGATGCTCATTTATGATGCACAATGAGAAGCAGTACCTCATAAACGGAATAGCCATAAAAAACTTGTTGGGAGCCAGTCCAAGCTTGGATTTAGGAGTCATATCGTTCCTGTGGCAAGGCAGTTTATCCACCGGGAACCATTCAATGTTCTATCAGAAATCAAAAGGACAGAAATTCAGTGGATGCGTTGCACAATCAAACACATATGCTTGTATTTATAGGCAAAACAAAAGCATCCAAATGTATATACACCCTTATTTCTTTTCTGGTCTTGGGGTTAAACTTGGTGTCTTTAGGAACTCCCGGGATAATGTACAATCTGGCCAACTGATCTAAAATTCTCTGCTCGATATACGTCTTTTTGCATATCCGATCTCGGATATCAAAGCCCGTCTCCTCTAAAACCTGCAGAGAAAACAGAACAACAATGACATCTGACCTCTAAATGCATCAGACCAACATTTGTATTTTCACAGCCAAGAATAAGACGTACTTCTCTTACGGCGCAGTCATGGAAAGCCTCGTCTTCATTGACTTTCCCTTTAGGAAAACCCCAGCCAGACTTGGCCAGATAACCCTGGACCATTAACACCTTCAGGTACACATAAAGCTACAATAAGCACTCTTAGAAACACACGAAGGTCGTCGCAACCCTCTTTCAAAAATCACATAGCATAGATAATGATGCTTCTAGCGGCTGTGGACTTACATGGTCAAGTGTTTCATCAAGAATAATGGCCCCAAATGTCGGCACACCCATCTTATACTCTTTCCACTGCTCTAAAACCTTCTGAACATCCTCTCCGTGGGGCAGCAGGAATGGACAGTGATTAAAAAGTGATCATAATGTTAAGGAAACACACAGGCAGAAACAAACCACAAAAAGAAAACAGGAATTGATCCGCCATATTGCTCTTTGCACTTCATCTTCATGATTTGAGCATCTTCATTATACAGTTGATCATAAGCTTGATAAACAGCTTTGGAGAATTTGATGTTTCCCCATTCAAGGAGATGAGAGTTGCACAACTGAAACATCAGTCCGAGAGGCATTTCAAAGATGGCCCCCAAGTGAATGGATTTGACTAAAAGAGACTGCTATGATGTCATGAGAGGTAGTAGTAATGCCACCACGGCTTGAGAATGAGGAAATGATGTGTCTCTGCTGCGAGTGTGTGTGTATTTTGACACGGCCTCTGCAACACACAGGGTATTATTAAAGAGCTGGTAAGTCCCGCCCCTTCCTCTAGCCCCACTGGACCTCTAGGTTGAAAAATCGTCAATGCAAGTGAATGAGAGAAAATAATTATTTTCTAATCCCGTTTGAATTTTGCAATGAATGTGAACATATGTTGTCTGTGAATTTTTTATATAATGTTTCAAGTAAAGAATGCTACAATTTAGCGGGTAGAATTTTCATACGGTTAGACTTTGTGTGAGAGCACTTTGTGGACTACAACTCTTTCGACGTGTTTGATATACATCACACCCACCAGCACACGGATCCCACTAAACATGCCTGTGTCTTTGGTGCACTTCACCGTCTTCTTTCAGGGAGAGGACAAACTAGGTGAGCGTGGTGAAAACCGTGATTTGTGGAGAGAAAATGTGTTATGCAGCGACGTCACATATGTGACGTGTAGTCTTTCTCGTTATGTCTATTCCACAACTGCTAGCCAAAGAATCATACAATATACTGTCAAACTCATTACATGAGAAATTATATTAATAAAAAAAAATCACAGACAACATATGTTACATTCATGGCACAATTCAAACGGGATCAGAAAATAATTATTTTCTCTCATTCACTTGCATTGACGCTTTTTTAACCTAGAGGTCCACTTGGAGTTTTACGGATGGGCGGGACTTACCAGCTCTATAGTCATCCTATTCCTAATCGATTATTAAATTCTGTAAACTAGTCAATTGTACATATTTTCAGGGGTCAAAAACCAAATATGAGTCACAGCATACTGCTGACACTTATTTTCTTTTAAAGAACTAATGTTGAAACTAGAAATGTATCTTGTTTCCCTCTATCAAAATACAAAGCATAACATACCTTTTTAAACATATTTTTTAACGGTCAATGTTGGGATATAAGGCAACAAAGATAGCTAAATTAAACCGATTTAACTACCAATCTCCATGCCGTTTTGACGTCGTTTTTTACACCCCTGTATTTTGGCTCCAAATCTCAGGTAAAATTGTCTTTTGATCCCCCTCTACAAATATTCATCCATAACATTTAATATTTCAGCTTTCATCACTATTTATGTTTGTCTTCTCTAATTGTTGTCCTATTCCGACACTGCTTTTTTGGCATTAGAGGTGCAGGGATATTTTTTATGACAATTTTTGTTCCTTACGGCATCACCTACTCCCTCCCATTAAGGCGCAGCTGGATTTGAATCCAGGACTCATTTATCGCATATATAATCTTACAAGCACCACAGATCTGAGGATCCTAAATTATATAAAAAACTCCTGCAACTTGACCCGATCAGACCAGCTACAGATTATGCACGCTCTCATCTTTTTGCTTTGTTTTTCTGGATTTTGAAGCACTTCTGCTGCATTTACATGAGCTACACATGTATTTGTGTGTTGGGATTTGTGGATCTCCAGTGTGATATTCGGCTCAAGGAAACGTGTAATAAGCCACTCTGTGTTCAATCGGCTCGTGCGGTTTAGTGTGAGAGCAATTATTTCATCACACAATTTTGATCAAACAACAATTCATCCCCATTTATCATTAATACTTAGCATGCTTCAAGATTTTCTGATGCCCGATTATAATACTTTACATTTGATCAAGAAGGCACCTGCACCACAGTTAAAAAAAGATTTAAGAAAATTTAAATCCTAATCACACTTAGAACGATTACTGTAAAGAACGATAACAATAAATATATTTGCATACATACCAACGCATTTATTCGTTTAAATGAGCCAATTGACTGGGTTTTGGAAGTAGATTCTGAATGGCTGTCAATGTCTTTTTTTATCATTCTGAAAATTATTTAACTGATATCGCTCCTCTCTGTGGTTATGGTTAAAGCTGTGCTGTGGACTTCCCTATTCTCATGGTAATAGAACAATTATTATGTAGTTATCATCCTTGTTGTGAACAGGCCTTTAGTCTATGTTTTAATGAATGTTCACAAAGTCTTCCTGCAGCGCCCAAACCCCTTTTCTAAGACTCAAAACAGGCAAACCAATGCACTCTCGTTGAGAAACATTACACAAAAATCTCTTTAGGATATCAGCCTTGGCAAAGTCTCTTATCCCACACTGAGGTAATCCTGGTGAATTCTGCATGCAGAAGTCCAGGTAAAACCAATGGGCAAGCTCGATCTGGAAGCAGACTCTGATGGCATTGTCCCTCTCCTCGCTGGGGATGTGAAGAATGAAGCGACTACAGGACACAAAACAAAATCATCACACGCACCGAAAATACTGAAAACATTAAGCCCACATCATAAGCCAACAGCACATTTAATGATGAAATATGTTCAACACAATGGACTACTTGTCTTGCACTGAGCTTTGTGACATACTCATAAATAATATAGCATGATACTTTTCTGAAGAACCAACAGGTGGAAAGCGAAGATAACCTTAAAAGTCACTATTGGAATTACTGTACATACGAGTTTTCTAGTTAAAAATTGGACATGAACGCCCTCTTAAGTCGTATTTACCAATGGGAAGCTCTGGGATAGTGTTGATACTCGTGTTGGATGGGCCACAAACTTTAAGCAAGGCGGCGGGGAGAATCATTGCTGCTGTGACTGCTATTCTTTATTAGGTTTTTCACAACAGCTACATCATCGTGTCTTGTACTTAAAGTAATGCATGTTTACACAAGAATAATCATTTGATCTTCAAATGATTATTTAAGTGGTCAAATACAGGCTATTTTTCGCTTCAAATTTTGAAGCATTTTGTACAGTGAAAATAGTCTGTATTTGACAAAATATCCACAATTGTCAGCAAAACGACTATCTAGATCAGTGGTCTCAAACACAATTCCTGGAAAGCCACACTTTGCACAGTTTTGCTCCGACCTTAATCCAACACACCTGATCCAGCTAATCAAAGTCTTTAAGACTACTAGAAGCTTCAGGAGGTGAGCTGTGGCTCTCCAGAAATTGAGTCTGAGACTATTGATCAAGATAAGCATGGTAAATATGCATGTTGGAATGTTGGAAAAATACAGGCAGGAATAAACCAGGTCCCCTCCATGATTCCTGTTCTTTCCAATAACAGAACACTTGAATGCAACAAGCTCGTAATGAAGACTTCAAGAAATTTTGATGCACATTAAGTTCACTCAAAATCTGTCATCATTTATTTACCTATTTCCCCCTCAAGTTGTTCCAAGCCTGCATACATTCCTTTCTTCTACTGAACACAAAATAAGATATTTTGAAGAATATGGGTAAACACATTGATGTACCCCATTGACTTCCATTGTAGGAAAAACCCCCATTTAAGTCATGGGGTCTTGGGCCTGTTTGGTTAACCATATTATTCAAAATATCTACTTTTATGATCAAAAGAAGAAAAAATACAGGTTTAAAACAACTCGAGGGTGCGTAAATGATGGCAAAATTTTCATTCTCTTTCATCACTTCTCAGCACTAGGATCTACCTTTCGCTAGCATGTGACTATAATAATTAATATTAAATTAAAAAAAAAAGAATAATTAATTATTTTGAATGTCTTTACCGGAAACGCGGTTGAACCAAGTTTGTATTGTTGTTGTTGTTGTATCAATTAGAACCGAACCCGGAAGTAGTTCTACGTAGTCAGTCAATTGTCCATTTAGTTCAAATCTTTAGAATATATCAGTAACAATAACTATTAGCAGCATCATCTTGATCAGATTACTCGCATTTGGAGTCAAAACACAGCTGACCTGGCACGCGCCCAGAGCTGACAGGAGCGCGCACCTGAAATACAAATATGCGCTGCAGACTCACACACTCTCGACGGGCAAAACTGCACTGCACTCGAGTCGGGACGGGGATGCCCACGACACCCCAACACTGCTTGCCGCAGGAGTTTAATACCGGTTGCAACACAGCCTTCGATCAAACAGCGCTGAGTCCATTAGATGACCGCGTAAAAAATACTGCTATTCGACCGCCTTAAACTGATATAAGTCCATATTAAACGTACAGGTACTTTTATTAAACACACCGTATGGTGTGAATAAGCTATTGGTTTACCTGCAAAGGTCATCCAGTAAGCCGTTAGGAATCTCCCATCTCTTTGCCTCCATGTTAAGGGTAAAAACATCCCGAACAAGCAAAACTAATGCGTTAAAAACTGCGCAGGCACCAACACTTGCGTGCTTCACATTTATAATATGTGGCTAAATAACATGGTTCTGTACTATTCAAATACTACCCATAAAAGGGCACGAAGTGCTGTGAATTTATTACGACGACACTGATGCTAACATGCTAACTAGCTAAAAATACAAATTCATGAACAACTCTTGCGTTCAGGAGGCGGGATCGAAAGCCCGTGAACGGAAACTCCTGACCAATCACAGTCACTCTTTTACACGATTGACATCATCAAGCCAATCACGAAGAAGTTCATTGAACAATGAAACGATTGGAACCTGCAGTTTGTATGTGAAGTGCAACGCTATGAATGTATTTTTTTTTTTTGCAAAAAAAATAAATAATAATAAATAAATGTAATTAAATTTAAACACCTGTCTAATTTGTGAAAAGGATATCTTCTATGTATTCGACCTCACCTCTCTTGCAGTCAAAGCCATTATGAATATATTTCTACACATATTTTCAGTGTAAAATTTAATTTTACATTTACAGGGCGTTCTTCCTTACAGCTGTCATTTTACACCGTTATATGAAGGGTGTGGTCGCGGAAGTGCCGTCGTGACGTCACAACCTCGGCGTGCAAGTCACACTGAACTGAGAACAGCAGGAGTTGAGCTGCTGTTCATACTATATTAAACAATCACCAATCCAGACAAATCATGGCGTTCGCGCTAAAAGAGCGTTTCGACAAGTTCCTCCGGGAGAAAAATGTCATGACGGACGTGCTCTCGAAGATAGAGGCGAGAACTGGCGTGGACAGGTCCTATATCGCTTATGGTGAGTATTAATCAGGAACACATGTGTCGTGTTGGACACGTCAGATCAGGAGAAAAACAACCGCTTCAACGGTTTACTCTGTAGCTGCAATGCTGTTTAACCAAGAATAGGGTTTTTGTATTGGATCAGAGTGATAGTAGGCTGATGTTGTCTTTTGTCTTGCAGCTGTCATCGCGTTCCTTGCAGTCTATCTGGTGATCGGATACGGCGCTTCTCTTCTTTGTAATCTCATTGGATTCGTCTATCCTGCGTATATATCGTGAGTTAAAACTGTAATCGATCTTTTTGTTTGTTCTGGCGTCACGCCGCGGGTAGTTGCGTCATCGACGTCGCGGTTACGGACCGCTGACGTCATCGTAACGGCGCGCACTCTTTAGTAGTACGCAGCAGGAAGTGTACACGGCAAAACATGTACATTTCCTTCAAAACCTTATGTTTATCGTCGAATATCTGATTACAACTGATTATAAAAAGGAGTAGGCAGAAGATATTGCTTATTAGGTCAAATTTATGTTAAAGGGATAGCTGCTATTTCACCTGAAAAATGAAAATCGTCATCATTTGCTCACCCTCATGTTCTATCCTTCCTGTGTACATTTCTTTCTTCTACTGAACACAAAAGAAGATATTTTGAATTATGCTGGGAACCGAACAGTTAATAGACCCCATTGTATATTTTCCCCCATTATGTCAATGGCCACCGTTTGTGATGTATTACTGAATGATTATATTACTGAATTAAATTGCAGAAATGTATTACTGCTGTACCGTAGAATTTAGCAATGTAGTTATATAATAATATTATTAAAACTTGCTAATAATTATCAACATTTTATTCATGTTTTAATTTGAACAGTAAAACTGCGGTGTAGGGCCCTATACAAAAATGCTTTTCAGGGCACCATAGCATTTAGTGCAGATTCAAGGAAGTACATATTTCAATGATTAGAATGTTGAATACATAAAACGCAATGTTATGAATGTATTTGTAAACAGGATTGATCTTGTGTGATGGTGCGATAGGCAGTTCGGGGTTGAAGACGCTAGACCACAGAAGGCCTCGTGACTCCAGCCTCAGTTCCTCTTACCTCAATGAAGCCTGTGTAGCATATTTGACACGCACGTCTCTAAACGATCAAAACTTGCTGAAAAGCCTGTTTTACTCAACCCTCTACATTTCCTCTGTCATCTGATTGGTAGCTCCTCCTATATATCTTTCTGCTGTCAAATCTGACCTAATTTTATCAAGTTAATGTAATAATAACTTTTAAATTGTAAGTAATATTTCAAACTTAACATTAACTGGACTGAAGCAACTTTGGTTTACTTGATTATCATTTTATAGTAAAATCATGAGTCGCAAATATGATCATCAGGCTTTTGATGAAGGTTTCATTACATTGCATTGCATTATACATTTTAAAACTAAGCATTGAAATATCATCTTTCTAAGACATTATTGTCAGGTATAGAGTGATTGGTATTTATATGCTTGTATGATGTCAGTATTCTGTTAAGATCTCATCGCATTACACATTACATCTTTGTGAATATAAGCATCACCATCTGCACTTTTCTTCCTCGAGCTCCATATTCTCACGTTATCATACTATATGAGCCATAAATGCCTGATGTGTCAAATTTGATAATAAACTGAGTTCTTTTTTGTCTAAAGTTTCAATAAAAATAGAAAACCGACTATGATCTCATATATGTCAGGCTTTACAGGGTTAAAATAGCAGTTATGAGTTTCACTGGTCTACCCACAGATCCCTTCTCCTCTGCCCGTTATCTGACATGAGTAGACGAAACATCTTTTGTCCGACTGTGTGTGTGACTGTTGATGTGTCTGCAGAATCAAAGCCATCGAGAGCGCCACTAAAGAGGACGACACCAAATGGCTGACCTACTGGGTGGTGTACGGTGTGTTCAGCGTCGCCGAGTTCTTCGCTGACATCTTCCTCTCCTGGTTCCCCTTCTACTTCTTGGGAAAGGTATTGGACCGCGCATGATGTTGTTCGCAATGCATGTATTTCTTTAGTAATGAGAACCTGTAGTCCTGTCACATCAGTTGCTGATATAGATTTATCACAGGTTTCTGCAGAGCTTTTGTACAGGGATTAGTCGCCATATTTGATTTCTTTGATTTCATGCCACTGATTACTGTAAGCTTACAGCAGATGTTCACAATTAATAAAAAAATAGCTAGGTACTTGAGCCATATTTCTACAATCACATATTTTACTATATTTCACCTATTTATTATTATTACTTAAAGGGATAATTCACCCTAAAATGATAATTAAGTCATCATTTACTCACCCTGGTGTTGTAATGCTGTATGTTATTCTTTTTGTTTTGGACCGCAAAGGGAGATATATATATATATATATATATATATATATTTATTTTTTAATGCCGCGCTCATCCATATAATGGCAGCAGGGTTCTTACAATGTGTTTAAAGTGCTGGAGTTTGACTTTTTTAAATTTAAGTCTTGGAAAACCCTTGAAAATAGTGTTTAAATGTATCGATAAAATAAAGCAATAAGACCCTATATTAAAGCAATAAGCACCTAAAAACCCCTTACCGGTGTGTGTGTGCGCGTGTGTGTGCGCACGTGCGTGCATGTAACACTAATGTAATGCGCTAACGGGTGTGTGTAACACTAATGTAATGCGCTGACAGGTGTGTGAGTCATTTACAACGGCTGCGAACACAGCTCAACCAATCAGAATCAAGGACTGGAACTATCCGTTTTATGACAATCTTTTTACACTCATCTGATATTGGTGTAGATGTATCATTGTTTGATAAGTGATATCTCTGATTGTTGTCCTTGAAAACCCTAAAAGTAGTGTTTGGAAAGTCTTGGAATTTCATTTTACAATGTTTGTACGACAAACCCCGTGGCAGTGAATAGTGACCCGTGTCACGCTTTAGAGAAGAGTATCACAGAATGATGCGACCCGATGCCAAGTGTTCGGGGTTTAAAATAGGTTTGGTGAAAAACAGACTGAGATTTAATGTTATTTAATGAAAATTCTTGACCTCAGCCGTTGGGCTTTTGTGTGTTCATGAGACTCTGTAAGCGCAACAGTTCACTCCGTCTCGCACAGAAAAACACACAAGTTGTGGGAAATCAAGACTAAGAAGAACTCGACATGACACAAATTAAGGTGAATATTGGTGTTTTGTTTTGATTCTTTTGGATAAACCCCTTAAGACGCATCTTGTTTTCAAAGGGGTCCGTCCTAGTACACAAAGTGAATTTCATGTGGCGTTCTTCTTGCGAGTCTCATGAACGCTGAAGACCAGTGGAGTAGTTGAGGTCAGTATGAAGACGCTCAACAAATACCAAGATGGCGTCCAATGCCAAAATGTAACTAATTTAAAAGTACACTTAAGATTCAAAAAAGTATTTTGTTTCTCTACACCAAATGGTGCACAGGTTATAGAAGTTAAAATAAGAGAGTAACTCATGAAGTTATAAGAGGAAAGGCAGTGTTTGAACTGTAGTGAGTTTACTGTTGAGCTCCAGCCCAATACATCTGCCAGAAGCTTCCTATTAACCTATTTATATCTTTTCCTATTCCTATATTTGACTAATAATAGTCCTGGGAAAGTTGTGCTTAGTTTTTTGGATCATCAGTGACATTATTAATTTGGCAAACTTCTTGTACGTCTTCAGATTGAAATATTTAGGTGTACTGAAAATATCACAGTAGCTTGTAGGGGTGTAGCTATATATCGCAATACAAAAATTAAACCATATGTGTAGTGGATAATGACAATATGTATTCTGTATAGTTCACGCAAAATGTGTAGGGAAAATATTCTCAGTATATTACTGTTATCAGTAAAAGTGTCCTACATTATTATAAATATATCGAGTGACAGAGATCAAGCATATTCGTCTGAAATAATTCAGTATTTTCAGCTCCAGAATCTTGAATATTGCTATTCTGGTGTCTCTATTGTCCTGTGCTTTGGGTTTCCATCATCAAGTCCATCCTATTCACTTACACACACACAATGTAACACCAAATTTAGCTTTTTAATCAACAGTACCTTTTATCATGTCTTGGAGTATCGCAATAATAATATCATATCGTGAGTTCAGTATCGTGTTCTGTATCGAATCGTGACATGAGGGCATCGCTACACCCCTAATAGCTAGTCATGACCAGCTGTATAACAATTCAACCTGATTTTGATAAGTTTTGACTCCAGTTTCAATAAGGTGATACAGTCCAAACGTGTTTAGCTGTGTGCTTGATCCCTAAAAGAACACTTATATCATCAAAACACAGTATTCAGGTAGAAAAGCACCTGTGTGAATGGACTGAGATGGACACAGAAGTCTTGTTATCTGATGTGTATTATAATGTGTGTGTTCTGGTCTCTCTAGTGTGTGTTCTTGGTCTGGTGCATGGCTCCCACCCCCTCCAACGGCTCTGTTCTGCTCTACACAAAAATCATCCTCCCCTTCTTCTTAAAGCATGAAGTCAAGATTGACAGTGTGATGAAAGACGTCAAGGATAAAGCATCAGATGCTGCGGACAAGATTAAAGAAGAAGGTGAAAACCAGATGCATTTCATGTCTTTTGCCAGTAGAGTTTGTTTCTGATTTGAGGAATAGATAAATCATCATGATGTTTCATCAATGATTTGACTGATGTAATATGTCCAAACTCTGCATGTTGTTTCAGAATGACTTGCATGCGTCTTTAGTTTGTAAAAGCAGTTATGCACTGATTGCTAATCTTATCATCTTCTCTCTGTCACCAGCCAAGAAAGCCACTGCCAATCTTATTTTTGAGGAGAAAAAGAACTACTAAAAGCCACAGCCATTTCAACTGCATCTTATCCCACAGGACGACACCTGCCTGAATAAATGTTGCCTTTATATGCACTTATTTTTAATTTTTGAAAACTGGAAGTGGCTGATTATTGTAACTGTCTTTATACTGTGGTAGCCATATTAGATGACATCAATTCTGAGTTAAGATGGTTATGGTTAAGCAGGTAAGGCATTTATCATGAATCACGTTAGAGAAATTAAGTGACGCTCCCCCCGCAATGCTTCAGTCTCAGTAAACATCCGCATCTTTCCTGTAGACGTCCTTGGCTTCTATATAGGTCATCAAATGATTTATCTTGCTTCTTATTTAACATATTCATTCTAAGATGTATTTATGTGCGACAAGGTTTTTTGTTTGTAGAAAATGTCTATTCTGAGGATATCAGTGGAACTCTAAACATATGTATCATGCATTTGACATCAATTAAACCATTGAAATCCACAACTGATTGTGACGTGTACGCTGCTTCATTTCTTCTTCCTTTAGCAGCATGGTGTGGTTTTATGGTTTGCTGGTGTTAAAGCAGTCTTCACTGCACAAACAGCACATCTGTTGGCACGCAACCAATGTGAGGAGGGAAGGAGAGAGTACTCGAGTACGAAAGCCAATAAAGAGTAGGTCAGAGCAAACGTCATGTTGCTCGTTGTAGTTCACATGTATCACATGGTCAAAGGAGTGAATGACAATACATCGCTGACAAACCAAGGCTGCATCTGAAATCGCATACCGCGTGACAAAAGATGTCTGAATTCACAGTACTCAGTACTTCTGATGAGATTCTGAAATATATATTGGACATTTTACTATCCCATGAGGCCACAGGAGAGGATTTGTGATTGACAGTAAGTGACAACTGACACTGGTAGGTCACATGGTTAGTGTAGTGCATCCAGATTACGTTCATACTATAATGGAATATACGTTAGCACACTCAAAGTATTTTTAAGACAAGTACCTACACAAAAGTATGTGATTTCAGACGCAGCCCAAATCTAATCTGATTGGATGGCTTCTACTCAATGTCCTGGAATTACAACATATTGAGGTGACGAGCAACACATACGAGTTTACTCTAGTTGCTGCTGGTGCCAAACCTCGTTTGACGCAAGGCACGTTTATGAAAGATACTTAAATGTCCTAATTGAACTAAGACTTAATCTAAACGTGGTCTGGTTGAATAAATATAGCATTATGTTGAGACTATCTTAAGAATTCAAATGACCAACTAGTAGTTATTAGACAAACTGAGTGCAAAAGTTATGAACAGTCTAACAACTCACATGTAAGACGGTTTATGCAACCGGCCCCAGGCCAAACCGGTTATCCACAAACCAACCCGTTTTAAAATGGATTCATAGACGAATACCAGCCAACCTCAATGTGAAATGCTTCTGAGGAACGATGCAACTGAAAATGTTCTGAAAAAGGACCATGAGAACTGCTAGAAATCACACTAAATTACATTAAAGCCAGATTACAGGTGGAAACAGTGATTTGAGTTTAATGACTTTATAAACAATTATATAAAACAATTACTTTAAAAATCCATGCATTTTCAGTGTAAATTTGGATTTGAAATATAGAAGGAGATCTATATACATCAGTATGTCCTGTAACAGCATTCTGACTTACTCGGGCCAGTCAGCAGAAAAAACACTCGGGCTGCATAGAAAAGAGTACATTATTGCCAACATTTATAGAAAACAAGAGGAAAGATTATCATGGAAATGTTCTAATGAGAGCTCATAAGTGCCTCTAGCTAGGATCGACCCTTTCATGTCCTTTTTTTATTACACAGTTTGTATTCTATGACATGATGCCATTATAAAGTGAGGCTAATTCACTTACAAATACAGATAAACTAAAGAGATCAACAAACAAAACGTTCCTACAGAATGAATACAAATGGAATATTTACCCCAATTCATGATTCAAACTACTTACATAAAAAAAAGGGAGAGGAAATAGCCTGAGTCGATGGGGAAATAGTTAAAAAAATACCAGCCTGAGAAAAGCCCATTTGATTTACTTTATACAATAATTTACAGTAGTACAATGTGAAAAAGTGACATTATCTGATGCGCACTAAAAACAGTCCAGATTATTTTACAGCCAAGACAGATTTAAATAATTCAAGCATGATGGAAAGAAAAATTACAGGTAAAAATTGGCAAAATTGTCACAAAACACTGTAAACGAGGTACTTTGGAAGGTGAACCCCAGTCCTTCACAACAGAAACCCTTGATAAAGACGACACGCCGGTGTAGCGTCCGTTCACTCAACACTTCTTAAATAAGCTGCGGTCGTTTACGGGTGTGTGTCGGTATCCAGTGTCGCACGCGAGAGTGAAACATGGATTCGTCTGTTTCAAAGTAAAAACAAACAAAAACAAAAAAGGAAAGTAGTCAATTTATAAAAAATAATAATTAAAAAAAAATTATTCTGCAGCACCTACGAAAGAATGCAGCCAACTCTTAAATACAAAAATAAGTGTAAATCTGTGTGTCCTCCGAGGTGAGTAGGAAAGGGCGGCACTCCCAGAGTCCCAGCGGCCAACAGTCCCCTAAGGCATTTCCTGTGTGTGTGAGAGTGTGTGTGTGTCTGTTTGAATGTATGGCTGATCAGGACCAGTGCGTTGAGAGCGCTATGTCTTGCGGCCGCTCCAGACCTGTTCGGGTGTGCTCTTGTGGTCGGATGAGTACTCGAAGGGCGAGCGCTGGTCCCGGGGCGAGCGCGGGCCGGTCCTCTGCTCTGTCTGCCAGTCCGAGTGGTAGCGGTATTCCCGGGAGGATTTGTGATGCGTGTAGTCGGAGCCGGGCCGGTGCTCAGAGTAGAAGCGGTGGTCGGAGTGCGTTCGGTCCTTGGAGTTGCTCTCGGATCGGTGCTCTCGACTGGAGCGGTGCTCGTCCAGCTTCCGGTGCTTGCTGTCGCTGTAGTATCTGCAGAACCACACACACACGTTACCATATCAGCATCATGATGATGATGATGATGATGACACAACAAAGACCTTTTACTGATACCACAAAACAACCAGAAATTCTCACACTAATTTAAAGATATGAAACGCACAACAATTGCTGAAATAAAATGTATATTTATTTGAATAAACATTTACTAAATTAGAAATAATTAGATAATTAATAATATGAAAAATCCTCTGTAAAAGCAGTGTCAAACTAAAAGTTTCACTTCCAGCACATCAGCCAAACAGAAAAACGAATCACCTGATGTAGATAAAACAAACGGCACGTTTAGGCGTCGGCGATATATCGGTCATCTACACCAGTGGATCTCTCACTTCAAGGCCTCCCCGTCGTCAACTCATATATTTGACAGTTTTAAAGGGGATGTCTAATGCGATTTCATGCATTCTGACTTATTCACACTGTCCATGTTTAGCATGAGAACCCAACTCTTTAACAAAGTAGTAGCAAAAAAGCAAAATGGACGTATGAACTCCTTCAGGATTCGTAAGTTTCGGAAGGTATTTCAGTGGTTAATGTTTTATTAGCACGGCTCAGTTCCACGCAGGATTTGCAGATCGTTTGAAACTGAAAGATGGAGCAGTCCCAGAGATAAAAGATCCCGGTCATGAGTCGGCACCACAGGCAGTGATTAAAACTGCATCAAATGTCTGTTTTGTTGGCAATCGACGTGCAAGTGCATATAATCTAAACAACACGTATAGTGAATGAGAAGTTATGCAGTGATCATGCAATGATGTATTGTGCTTGACTTTAGCTCCGCCCACGGCTCGCCTCCGGGAGTGTGGCTGTTTTCAGGAAGAATCGGTACTGTCTTTTATAAGTCTGATAAAACTAAAGACTCTTCAGAAATATGAAGGATGCAACACTCAACATTATTAGATAATTAGAAACTGTGTGTGTGTGTGTGTGTGTCATGTACCCTTTAAGTAAATCAAGGCCACATTGAACTAATTCGTTCCATCATTTTAATTTGACCTCATTCTAAGATGCACCTAAAATGAAGGAACAGGTCAAGTCATGTGATTCTTCAGCTGTGGCCATGATATGCACGTCATGTACTCATAAATCACCCCATTCACACAATGGAGAAAGATGCATCTGCAAACAAACGCTTGTTCCCTGACCTGCTGTCCTGTCGCTCTGCTCTGTCTGTGTACGGGTCTCGCTCGCGCTCGCGGTGGTCTTTGCCGTTGCTGAAGGACGAGTAGGGCCTCTTCCGGGAGTCCGAGCTCTTGCGGTACATGTCTGCAGGGTGGCGGTCTTTGCTGTGCTCATGGTAGCGGGACGAGTGGTGTCTGTCAGAGCTGTAGCTGTCTCTGCTGCTGTCGTCTTGTTGCGACTCCTTGATCCGCTCGACATCTGCAACACAGCGCACGCAACGTCACGCACGTTCACAGAGAGCGGTTATGCAACAGAAGTAGTGACACATCCCATATAAATGGACATACCTGCGTGTTTCAAGCTTTGTGTATTTACAGTGCTAGTGTTCTGTTCCACTGCCTGAAATTAAACAAGCATCAACTTCAATCAAAAGATTACGAAGATAATGACATCTATTACAAGCGTTACAGCATATGACACTGATTCAGCAAAAACATTCAAACATGAGTGAATTTTTCAAAGATGTTGTGTTCATACCTGAGCATTTTCCTGTCGTTTCTTAATGGCGTGCTTATACAGTTTATGCAGTTTCCTGGCATCAAACTCAGTGAATTTCGAAACAAATATCCACAGATTTCTGGAAAATAGGAACAATCAAGATATTGATAAACTCAAAATGATCTTCATTTATTTACTGTGAATTAGAGCTGCACGATTCTGGATCAACTAAGAATTACAAATGTTCTTGTTGGTTTAAAATAGATCATGATTCTCCCTTGATTCAGAATAAACAATGGGCTTTATGCACAGCGTCACTACTTCCTGAACTTAAGCCAGCTCCTTGTTTCCTGTCTGTCATTATTGGCCAAATTGATTAATTCAGGTGTGCTTGACCTCAGTAGTCACGGCAACAATAATCAGACACACCTGAATTAATCAATTTGGCCAATAATGGCAGACAGGAAACAAGGAGCTGGCTGAAATTCACGAAGTAGTGCAGCTGTGCATAAAGCCCATTGAACAAAATAACGTGCAATTTAATAGCGGTTCTGGACAAATGTTAATTGCTGCGGTCTATTTAAAAGATTGTACATATATTTGTAAAGTTTAAAAAAAAACAAATAATTCAATATGGTAACACTTTATAATAACTACACGCTAATAATCATTAGTTAATCACGAGTAAACAGTTAATTCATCTTAAAGTATTAATAGACATTAATAATCAGTTTATAAATGCTTTCTTCTTGATTTAAAAGCATATCTATAATTTGTTAAATAATTTTATTTTCATCCTCTATTAATGATCAATTTATCATTACTAAATGAAGAATTGCATTTTTTTATAAACCAGTTATTTAAGAGTTGTCAGTGGTTCATTAGATTACTTAGAGTGTGTAAGTAAATGATTAATAAAGTGTTTAAATGTACATTCAAACATCTTATTCAGACATATAGTGATGGTTACTTAGTGTGTTAATAAATTCTTCTAACATGTATTTATGCTGTAATTCAGGGTTAATTTGGGTAGTTATAAAGAATATAGTAGTGGTCAGTTAACTATGTTTGTGAGGACATGCCTTGTAAAGCATTTATAAAGGAGATTTAAAGGCTGTTAAATATTTCTACGTTCTGCATCACTGTGTTGTGTTTGTTACCTGTTTAGGAGATTGATGAGCCTTTAAATCGCCTTTCTTTACAAGGCATGAATAGTCCTCACTTTAGATGAGCTCACAAACTGGCCACTACTAAATGCTTTATAACTACATTTACTTAAACTTTCTAATAGGGGTGTAACGGTACATGTATTTGTATTGAACCGTTTCGGTTCGAGGCTTCCGGTTCGGTACGCATACAAACCGAACAATTGCTTGGACCATTTTTCCTGCCGGCAAAATTCGTGCTGACGCGGCCAACACAACGTTGCACAACATCAAATGGCAAGCGTAATGAAAGCGAAACGAAAATGCGCTACTCATTATGTGCTTCACAGATCGTTTATCAGTTCGGACCAGCAACATCTGTGCAGCGCGAGCCGATCTCGATCAAGCAACACTGTTAACACACATCCGGTAAAGAAAACATTTGAATTCGCCACTGAGGTAATAACATCGCTGCGAGATCCAGTGAGAAGCATTCACATTTCTCCGTTATTAACCATAGATCTGTATTAGATCAAACAGCGCTGTCGTGGAAACCAGGAGAAACATTGTGCCGTGATTGAACTAGTGTAATACTTTACGTCCACAGACCAGCAACATTCACCATGGATTTAATTTAGCAACACTAACTGGAACCAGTTTGGCAGGAATGGTGAAACTTAAGTCTTTTTCCCATCTTTTTCCAGCACTTCAAAATTAAAATATTATAAATATATATATATATATATGTATATTATATATAAATATATAAATAAATATATATTTAAATGTTATTTTTAATGTGATGACCAAAACATTATTTGTTCATCCTTCAAAGATGACCCCCATTTATAAACCTGAAAGTTTCAAGATCTACTGTAGGAAAACTCACTTATTCAAAAATAGGACATTTCTCTGGCATTTCTTTCTTTTTGCTGTATCGAAAACGTACCGAACCGTGACTTTAAAACCGAGGTACGTACCGAACCGTGATTTTTGTGTACCGTTACACCCCTACTTTCTAAGTGATCTTATAAATGACTGACAACTTTTAAATAACTGGTTTGTAAATAATGCTATACTTTATTTAGAAATTATTAACTGATCATTAACAAAGTATGAAAATACAATTATTAAACGCATTATCGATATGCTTAAATCAAGAAAAAAAGCATTTATAGCTCTATTTATAAGTTGCTTATTAATGTCTATTAATACTCTATAAATGATGAATTAACTGTTTACTCATACTTAACAAATGATTAATAGTGTGCAGTTATTATAAAGTGTTACTTTTAATGTTTGAATAAATAATTCAATGACTCACTCATAAATAGTTCACTTGTTTCTTACTGGATGAATGACTGCTTTTGAATGAATCTCTTAAATGATTTGAATGATTCAATGACAAATAAATGTAACGGTCTCTCATCGTACCTACTGGTGTAAAGCTCCAATAAAAAGTTCAAAAGGTGATTTACTCTATTTCAATCGCTACAGTAGACATCAGTGTTTATATCTCAACTATACAATTTTGCTCCAGTACTTCTGTGACATGAGTATTTTTAAGAAATAATCCTGTGTTGTTGAAAAGACCGTTTATGAAGTGGTTTCATACCTATACTGTACATGACCAACTGCTTAGCACAATCGTACTTGTGAAAGGATTAATAGAGCCGAATCGTTCTCATTTAGGAGCAAGATCGAGTGGTCGTTTGAAACGAGTTGGCCATGTTTTAACGCTGAATCGCGCAGCTCTACTAGGCTCATGAGAAATGACGTACTTCCTCCACTGCTTGATCTGTTCGGGGTTGGTGTATTCTCTCAGACACTCCGTGATGTGATCTCCTATTTTGATCAGGCACTGCCGCGTGTGTTCCAGCTGCTCTCGCTCAGACAGACCCTTCTCTGGACGGTCCAGCTGCTTCAGTGCTGCCTTCACGGGCCTCATCCTCTCCTTACACTGACAAACACACACAATTCAGTACAGTACAATCATCTACATCAGTATCACTCACAAAACAGGAAATCAGCTTCTGTTCTAAACCTAGTTTTGTCGACTTGCCAAACAAACAGGAAATGTTGCCTAGAGGTGAGCAGTTACTAGATCCACCCTAATTAGGGTGTGCTCACACTTAGCAGGTTTGCTTGGATTTAAAACTAACCATGGTATGATTGCTGTGTTTGTGAACGAGAGTGTGAACCGTGTATGAGAGTCCAAAGCAAAATGTTATCTTGCACAACTTACATACGATGAGTAGAAGGAGAATATTATATTGACACATTTATGACACTATATTCAGCTTGTTCGATGCATCATGCATTATTATCAGGGGTGCATGCAACTTTTTTTTGGTCTGGTTCTCAAGGGAGCAGCTGGAGACGCTGCCTGTTAGTCACACTTTACACGGCACACTTATCCTATTAGTATTTTAAAAACCATTAATGACACAGACAACAGCAGAAATATTATGCTGCGTCACTAGGACCGAATGCACAGACCCAATACACTGACATATCCGATTTGTTTCTCAACTTTTATAACTTACTTATACACACACACACAATTGTCAAAATACCTGTCTCAAGTATGCGTCCTTTCAAGTACAACGTAAACGCCAAAGAGGAATCATTTCAGTGTTTAAGCACTCTGAAACCCCGCCTCTCTCTCTCTCTGTGCGCACAGCCTCACACACCCGAAGCGCACACAAACAGTGCACCTGCCGATTTCTACTTTTTCCGCGTTTAAAATCATTAAAATTTGTTAATTGGCAAAACAAAACATGTCCAAATGGTAAACTTTCACTCTCCTGGATTAACTGCCAAGATTAACCATCAGTTACATGATTTCCGAACTGTGGGTCCGTACGCATCAATTGCTATTAGGCAACCCCTAATAATTGAACACGCTTATGATGCTATCTTACCAGGGATGGAGAAAATCCTACTCAAGTAACTGAACGTGTCCCTGTCCCTAAAAATGTTGGTACTTAAAAGCACTTGCCTCCACGTGTTCTGGTGCGCATGCGCGGCAAAAAGGGAACATACGTCATTGCACATTTATAGAATGCTCCAGTTTCGGGTTTCAAACGGATTAAAGGTTTAAACCCCCCTTACTGTTCAATACTCAACACTTCGATGTGTATGGATTAGGGCTGTCAGTTAAACCCGTTATTAATGGTGTTAACGCAAACCCATTTTAACGCGATTAATTTTTTTATCACGAGATTAACGTTTTTTTTTTTTTTTGGCCTAGCAAACTTTGCAGTTTTTTTTTCACATGCTTTTGCAACAGGACGTGGTATGCTGCGCTATGAAACCCATTCATTTCAATGGACGTTTTTGTTGCTTTGTTGAACAAAAAAGTGCAAGAGCAGCGGCGCGCACACCGCGGTCAAAATTCAAAATAGTTCAACTTTTGCCACTGTGACGATTACCAGCGCGGCCAATAGAAACTTTTTAGCATCTAAAATTTTTTAAAACTGGCGTAGTGCCGCGTATTCCGCATCCTGACTGAAAGCACCGGATCTAGCTAGACTGGAAACACAATTGTTGCGTGCCGGCCAAATTGTAAGTTCACGTTACGTTTTGAGTGGATGACGAGCGTAAGATGCCGAAAGAGATGCCGATAAGTTTCTGAATCGAAAGTTTACTTAAAAAAATACGTTTTTTGCAACTTTTTTTTAGTTTTTGTCGTTGTGAATTTTTTTTGTTTTTGTCGTTGTGCTTGTATTGTGCATAATTTGAGTCATTCCTGCAGTTTCACACGCACCACTGACCTACACAAGTGCCGCCTCTCAGAAGGCCCGAGTACCATTTTTTTCGTGGCTTATTGCCCTTAAAACAAATCAAATTCATACAAAATTATGTAAAATTGTACATCTTGGCGAGTATTCAGGTAAATTTGGTCAGTTTTGGAATGTAAATGTTATATTGGATCTGTGCATGAGCTCTTAAAGTGACAGCAGCCTAATAAACCCGCTTCTGTCTGCCATGTTAATCAAAGAACAGAAAAATCACTCACTGCTCTTGACTGAATAACTTTTGTTACTTAAATTTTTAAGTATTAATCGGTATTTAAAGATTAATCTAAATCAAATGTAGAACAATCATTTTCACTTTTATTTCTTACCTGGATACTGTTAGTCCAACCTAAAAAACTTAAATCCAGGTTTATGTTAATTATCTTTTTATTTGAATGTATTTATTTGTGCTATATATTACAGTTTCCCCCCTGATATCTAATATAGATATTTTTCAAGGTATCGTATTGAAATTGGAAATTCCAGTATCGTGACAACACCACCCCTTACGATCCTAATGAAATTTCAATCGGATTTGACCAATTCATTACAAATGACGTGGTTACACATGCCTTTATTCCCGCTGTGCTACTAGTCCGATTGCAATTGGATCATTAGGGTCCATGTAATCGCAGCTAGTGTTTATGATTTGGCTTTGGATCTCCTGGGAAAAGGTTTGGATCAGATGAATGGCTTCTCGGTTCTTCAAACTCACCACACTGAAGGTTTTCTGGTCCAGTTCTTCAGACTCCTCAGACAAATGAATGGCATCTCCTCCTGAGGGCGTGTGCACGGGGGTGTCGGCCTTCACCTCTACAGCCTGAGAACACAGTCAACCGCTGGTTGAGTAATTCATACACATGTTGGACCAATAGTATAGTTTGATACAAAGATAAAAATGACACATGGATGTCTTAAACCCTAGCGAGCAGCATGAAAACAGCGGATTTGGACATCACATGCATGTGGATGCTGAAGGACCACTAGCGGTGAAACTATTGGCCTGTTCTTAACTAAATCTGTCAGAGGTCAGACTCAAGTCTCCTCACCAATTGACATGAAAAGGTCATAAATCTTACTGATGATTATAAACCAGAACTGTCACAGAATAACACTAGGAAAAACAACTAAAAGAGATCACGCGAGTTTGAACGAGCGAGCTTAAGAGCGTATAAAAAGGACATGCCATCAAAATAAATAAATTAAAATTGACTTTCAAAAAAGTTTTCAAGTTTTAAAATAAGGCATAGTTAAGAGGTGTGACCTTCTCTGCTGGAGTCTCTTCCTGCACAGGTTCAGGCTTTATCTCCTTCTCCTTTGGTTCCCTCTCTTTGCTGTCACGGGCTTCCTCTTTCTTCTCCTTCTTAATCTCTTTTTTAACCACTTTCTCGGTTACGTCCTTCTCAACTGGCTCTTTATCCTCAAACTCGTCCTCGGAGTCTTCTTCCTCCTCCTCCTCCTCCTCATCCTCCTCCTCTTCCTCCTCCTTCACTGCCCGCTCTGACACTCGTGGTCTTCTGTTGGCCGGCTTCACTGGAGCAGTTTCCTGCAAGAAGACAGAAAACACATTAGTACTGGTAATGCATTTAACTTCCAGAATGTGATGCATTTCCAAAAGGAACAGAATATACTATTGCAAATAATGCTTTTCCAAGCTTGGTTACATCATTAGATCATTGTTTCAGAGACATTTAATTATCCAAGTATTATCCATGGCCAATTTGGATTTTTTGTTGTTCTTAAATGTTCAGAATAAGTAGCACACTGATGAATCTGTAAAAGAAAGCAGGAAGTAGAGATATGGACATCATTTATAATGTCTCCAGTCTCCACCTCTTTTACGGAGGTATTACTTATTGGTCCAAAAAACTACTCACAAAACCTCTCACAATACAACTTTAATATAGACGGATGTCCTGTTACTTTATCCACAACAGTAAAAGACCTGGGTGTTATACTAGACCGCAACTTGTCGTTCGAAAATCATATTTCATATGTTACAAGAACAGCCTTTTTCCACCTTAGAAACATTGCTAAGCTACGTAACATGCTATCTATTTCTGATGCAGAAAAATTAGTTCACGCATTCATGACCTCGAGACTAGATTACTGTAATGCTTTATTAGCTGGTTGTCCTGCATCCTCAATAAACAAGCTACAGTTAGTACAAAATGCAGCTGCTAGAGTTCTTACTAGGTCAAGAAAATATGATCATATAACACCGATTTTATCATCTCTACACTGGTTACCTATTAAGTTCCGCATCAACTACAAAATACTACTACTGACCTATAAAGCCCTAAATGGTTTAGCACCTATGTACTTAACGGACCTTCTTTCGCCCTACAATCCACCGCGTTCCTTAAGATCACTAAATTCAAGGCTTCTGGTCATTCCTAGGATATCGAAGTCTAGTAAAGGAGGGAGGGCGTTCTCGCATTTAGCTCCAAAACTCTGGAATGGCCTTCCCGATACGGTCCGAGCCTCTGACTCGCTGACACAGTTCAAAACTAGATTAAAGACGCATCTCTTTAGTCAAGCATTCACATAATGCTTACCTTCTAGTCCTCTGTTATGCCATACGGAACCGTTTGCCACTGAAACTGCTTAACGCACCAGTGGGGCTCGACAGCCTTTTAGACAAACGGGTCGGCGCGTATGGTTGGGTTGCGGAGAGTTCGGGTTACGGAGAGTTTGTGAGTTATAACGGAAATTATTATGAACATCAGCTATGCTAATTATTTCCCATCTGCCTTTCTGCTGTTATCTCGGGACGCTTGTCCCGAGAAAAATGGCGTTCGTCAGGTCCAGTTTTGTGTCCAGCCTCTCACGGGGATTTCGGATGCCCCAACGCCTGTGATGAGACGACTCAACGCCTGCGATATGTTATGGCGCCGTTTGATTCATAAACAATATTTATATTTAATATTTATATTTAAACAATATGAATGTAAGCCAGAGGAGAACTGGCCCCCGACTGAGCCTGGGTTCTCCCAAGGTTTTTTCTCCATCCAATCTGATGGAGTTTTGGTTCCTTGCCACTGTCGCCTTGCTTTTGGCTTGCTTTGAGCTTGCTCAGTTGGGGTTATTTATTTATTTAGTGTTTAGCAATGTTGTTGATCTGTGTTGTGCTACTTACATGTTATCACTGTGAAGCTGCTTTGATACAATCTGTATTGTGAAAAGCGCTATATAAATAAATGTGACTTGACTTGACTTGACTTTTAACCAAAGGCCGATTTTGTCCCATTAGCTTTATGAAATGTCTAACAATAGGATGAATCAGGCCTTATTTTCACTATATTGCACATCATCCAGCAAAAGTCCCAGATTGTTCAAGACAAAGTTGCTTTTCTTCACATTTTTTGTTAATAAATTACAATAAATAATGTAATTTAAAGTACTTATTTAAGTTATTTAAAAATAATAACATTCTATATTTTTTTAGATTCAAGAATGTTCTTCAAAGTTCAATGTATTTACGACTTTCCTAATTGTTTGTGGTTATGGGATAAGGCTTTTACAATTAAGTCCCCAACACAATTTCTCAATTTTCATTTATTGTCTATGACTTTTCCAGGTCTTTCAAAAATTACATAATATATCCAGGTTTTCAGACAGAGACAGAACCCTGGTACCTAAACATAAATCAATCTCGATAGCTGTTGAAGCTAGCTAGCATTAGCAGTTTTAGTTTGCTTAATCTCCGGTCTTGTCTGGAGTTAATGGCCTCATGGGCAGCGCTTGGAAATGTCTTCACTTCAGGCTCCCTGGTTGAGAAGCGTTTGCGGTAAGAGTCTGACATGGTAGGTTTTTAAAATAAAAACTCCGAAAATCTACTTGGTAGAACTCTAAAGTTTACAGTTATTAGCATTACCATCTTTAGTTGATGCTAATGGATTAGAGATAAGTTCAGGCTGTCTTCAAAGGGCTGTTTTACTGTACACACAGTTGCACATTGTTGATAGTGAAACCATACACAAGCAGATTTCCATATTAATGTGCTCTGCACACATACACAAACAACAGCAGCCTGTTCCATCAGACATGTCGTTTCGACTTGCTGTGCACATCAACCCTCACACATGGTATACCAGCTCAACACAAACCTTCTCCTCTTCCTCCTTCTCATCCTCTTCTTCAGAGCTCTTATCCGATGGCGGCGCAGAGGACAGACTGTTCGTCACATCATCCATCTTCGGTTTTACAGCTTTATTTTTCTTGCCCCGTGGTTTTCTCTTGCGTGAATTTGCCTATGGAGCAGAATCGAAGGGCAAATGAAGAAGCTGTTCACCGACATTGTTATTGCATATTTCACTTTCATTTTTACAAGAAAATCTTATGCTTTAGCTAAAAGGGGTGACATTGATTTAAAAAAGTTTGGGAACAATTGCAATAAACAGAGTTGGTTGCAACTGTTCCGAATGATTACCTGGTAAATTTCAGAGCTTTTATGATCTCGCAAAAACAGTCATTTGTGAAAAGTCATGGTTCAGTGTAGTCTATCTGGTGGTAGATCAACTAACTCAGTGGATTTCTTCACTTTGAAATGAATGCATGTTAACCCTTAAAGACCTAGGCCATTTTTGGAGCACCTGCACCGCCTGGTCTTTTCTTTGTTTTTCTAACCCATTATAGCAGTCAGCATCAAGTGCCATATATAATTTTAAATGGGAGAACTTGAAGTTTCAATCCATCTCATTCAAATAATCCAATTTTACATTTATTTTGTCTTAGAATGAACGAATTCACCAGATTTAAGAAAAACGGAAGCATGTTTTTAGTGATTTTTTTTTTCACTCAACTCAGAGAATTTTTTTTTTCCTTTAGAAAGCTATAATTGGATATTCTACATTTCCAGATGTTATTTTGACTACGTGTCCCTACATGCTTATGGATTGTTGACTACAATCCCTAAGCAAGTTGTAGCCATTTATTACAACATTATTATAGGCGATTTTTAGTGAAAAGCTGGTAATTTTTATTTACTGACAACTTGGATATGTCCAAAAAATTTAAAGAAGTAAAATTAACAGAACGATAGTAATAACACTGAAGCAAAATAATTTTTTTTATATAAATATAAACACACCTCTCTGTGCCTCAGTTCAAATTTCCAAAGAAAGAAGCTAATTGGATGCCAAAAACTATGTTTATTGGTTGAGTAGATGATAGTTTAAACCAATCTGGGCATGGGGTGGGACTAAGCATCAATCCTCATTGATGATTGGCTCAGAGGAACAAATCGCACAGGTTTCTTTGACGAATCAATGTGGAGCAAAACTTGATGACACAATCACAATCGCTATGAAGCTTCTGAATGTCCAAACACAATTAAAGCCAAAATCCAAAAAAAATCCAGAAAAGCCATGACACTCCTCTTTATGGGACTTTTGAAAGCATACGGATTGGAATAGCGGTTCAGAAGTTCTTAAACACTTAAGAACAGTTATTTTTTGCCACCAGCGGCCATATAGGAGACGGAGACTCTAATAGATTGATATTGAGCTCTGAAGCTTATCGCTTTACAGAATGCCAATCTGCTTTAAGTGAACCAAATTAAATTTTGTAGTATGTGTGGATTGTGTTAAATCTGCATGAGTCACTCACAGTGCCGGCCTGTTTCTGTGCTTCTTTCTTGGCGAGGTCTTTGCTCAGTAATTTGATGAGGTAGTCAGCTCGTGTCTGCAGCTGTTTGGCCTGTGGCTTCTTGTCAGGATCATCTGGAAGGAGCTGCAACAAATTTTGTAACCAGTTATCATTTAAATGCGTCATACATAATCACTTAAACAACAAGAACACAACAGCATAACAGGGCATGTTGGTCAAACACTGTGTTTCTGTACCTTATGCGTGAGGTTGAGGTCTGGGTCCATCTTGATCATCTCCCAGCTGCCATATCCGTACTCATAGATCCCAATAAGCAGACTGGAGTCGTCCTCTTTACCCCACTCAATGTCAAAATGAGCTGCCTTTGAGTGGCATGGGATTATATACCTTTACATATAAGGAAAAAAAGATTAACATATATTGTCTAACAAGTCATTTTTCAGCCCTCACAAAGCAAGCAACCAAAAGAAAAGAAGACGGGAGGGTCTCTTATTAACAACTACTTTTAAACATTTAACTTGAAATCTGGTCAAAAATAAAAAAAAGTGAAAAATACTGTGTTTGTACATAGTCCTGGTTGTGCCAATCAGAATGAGCACCAAAACACTCTTAGCCAATCAGCAGCTCATGTTGGGGGAGGAGAGAGAGTGAACATTTGTAGAAAGACTAGAAAGAGAGAAGGCTTAGGAAAAGTCAGGAGGAATATATTTTGGAAAAAAGGGGTTACATTCAGGCAAAAACTTTAAGACCCTCGTCCATTTCAGAAAATCTTTCCAGTGCTGGAGAGACATTAGAAAGCAGGAGGGCCTGAACATGGATGCTGAGATTGCTTTGCTTCATTTCTGCCAGATACACAAGTAAAATTGTTTTTTTTCCACATTTCACAGAGCCAAGATGTGCTGTTATTGAACCACAGCTGGTTCAACCATACTTTTGTGAGCTACCCAATATACCAGCTGTTAATAATCATCTGATGCAGTGTGTTTTTGTTATTCTGTGGGCGGAGCAATGAAGGGAGGGGTGGGTGTCCTTTTCAGATATCAAATTTACTGCACCTTTCATGACATGTCATATTCAAAACACAACGCTGGCTGCTGAACTCTAGTCAAGCAAACCGTGACAAACAGTGCCACACTTTATGATAACTATGGTAATCAGCAGGTTTTCTGAGGGGTTTGACATTAACACGAACCCTAGCCTGGTTGTGACACAGTTTTGCTCTTACCTCTTCCTCTCCTCCGGGTCAGATGGAATGGCCTTGTGTAATGGTGCCAGCTCCTCCTCATGAGAGATCACCAGCTTAGCATTGACTTGAACCCCTGAGATCCTGAAGGTGGGTCCTTTCACCTTCCCTCGCCTGCCTCCTGATATGAACCAGCACATATGGGGAACATTTATTGACTCTTACTCATTTACAACATCCAAAATGTTAACTAACTCTCCCAAACACAAACTCATCAGGTGGTGTGAAAAAGGTGAAAAAGAACCCAGAGACATGATTTTTTTTTTTCACATTATGACTGAAATGGCATAATTCACAATTTCCACAGAGGCTTTAGTGATCAGTGCTCTTGCCTGAGGTTCGCTCAGGTCCACAGGGGTTCTCCCGTAACGTTCTCATACAGCCGTTGTGTACGGTCTCAGCCAGCCGCCGCAGATCATTCTCAGATTTATCCACCAACTCCGCATCCCGAGCGATAGCATCCAGCCTGTGACACACAATCAATCAGAGAGGCCCAACTGCTAACACATGAAGTGATTGAAAGAAATAAAAAATAAACTTCTTACCTTTCTAAAGGCCCACCAAATTTTTTGTAACTTTTAATAAATCTGTATGGGAAACAAAACACATTGGTCACATAAAATTAAGTAATCTCAAACTAAATTATTACCTCTAATTATTGGATTAACAAAATAATTAATATAATATGCTTGAATTTCAGGAGTTAAATTATAACTTTATATTTTTATAGCACAAAGAAAATTACGAGCAAGCTGAAAATGAATTAATTTACAGCAAATTCTCACTGTATTGTCCATTACAAAAAAACTGATGTTTTTTTCACTGATGTCAAAGAATGCTCTATATTGTAATATACACTATCATTAGCACAATATCAAACTGATAAACAGAGCATCAGCAGCTTATTTTTGGATCAATAAAAAATATACATAATTTAATATGCTAGAATTTCAGGAGAAAAATTATAACTATCATTTCTAGCTTGTTTGTAATTTTCTTTGTAAAGAAAAAAACAATTGTGTGAAGAAAAACCTCACAGCAAACTTCCACTGGATTATCCAATAATACAGATTTCCACAAGATTAATAGAGAAATCTCTTTTTTCACCAATTCCACCAGTAATTCTCTATATTGTAATATACATCATCATCAGCACGAAATCAAACGGCTTATACAGTGGTGAGGTTGATAAAATGAGCATCAGCGGCTTTACCTGCGTATCTCGGCATCAGTGAAACCTTTAATGTTCTCTCTTGGAATAGTTCGAGGTCTTCCTCGTTTCTTGGGCCTCTTCCTGTCAGAGACCGAGTCGCTGTCTGAACCAGAGTATCGTCTGTTCCGGCTGCGCCTGCCCTCGTTTCCATTAAAGTTGGCCTGTCATTGCAAAACAAACAATAACATAAAGAGAAAGCACAAAGAACTGCAGGCCTATGTTGCTAGAAATGTCATTTTTCTTTTATCGTTCATCAACTCATGATGTAAGCCAAGCATTTAATCGTCTAACGTCATCAAACACACAGACGTGTGTGTTCTGCCAGCACTAAAGCGAGTTGGATTGGCTAACCTGTTTAGCACATTTCCTCATGCGGGGCAGTAAATAGATCTCCGCTAGCTCTTTTTGTCTCTCCTCTTCCTCAAGTCTCCTCCGCTGTTCCTCTGGGATAATGTCATCCCAGTTCTTATTGTTCCTTTCCGTGTCCATGTCAATCTCCTCCTCCTCCATCATGGAGAAGTTTGCCACCTGCAGGAAGGAGCAAACGTGTTTAATAGCGTGATAATGGTGTGAGCGAGAAGGTGCTGAAGAATTATTTGCAGTGTTTAAATCGCACACCTTGAATTGTGAGAGGAGCTCTTCTCCTACAGTCGACGGCCCAGGATCGTTCTCTCTGGTCTCGGCTCTCTTCAAGATTTCATCAATGTCCATCTCCTACAGGATCAACAAACATCAAGCATCAGCTTCTGCACAAAAACCTACGGTAATGCTTGGGATGGGAGTCTTTAGGCACTGCATGTTAAATTTTTTTTAAATTGTCAACAAACTAAAGCGAACTTCAAAACATACAAGCAAATAGTAAGTTGTAAAGACGAACAAAGAAAAGAAAAAAATGCTTTCAGTTGCTAAAAGCACTAGGGCTGGATCTGAATATTCAAATAATCGAATATTCACTCAGGGGGTTGGTATTCGATTTGAAAATGTGACAATCAGATATTTGTGTTTGTTTTTTTTTTGCACACCTGGCATCCCCCTCAAAAGAGTTCTCATTCACCCTTGAATGTTTTTCAACCTTTATAGAAGATTATGGTATAGAAGGTTTAAGGGTTGTGTGTGTCTGCATCTGCGGTTGAAAACATCACAGTAGAAATTTCTCTCGCTTCCACAATGCACATGCTGAAGGGCATCTCTGCGCTACACATATACTATATTGTGACACACATACACAAACCTGAGGTTCCTGCTCCTCTCCTTCCTGCTCTTTGAAAAGCTCTTCCGCACCAAACTTCAGGATGGCTGACAGCTCCTCCTTGTTGAATGGAGTGGAACTGCAGAGGAATCAGACAATAATAATCCCATTAATCTATACATTATACACATAGCAGAATCTCAGCTAAGAATAAACACCGCCATTCAAAAGTTCGTTCTTAAAAGAAGTCTCTTCTGCTCACCAATTTTTTTTTGATTAATATTTCTAAATATTCCTGTTTTTATATTTATTTCAAATAGCCTTTTTCTATGTGAATATATAGTAGTGTAATTTATTACTGTGATCAAGGGTGATTTTTCAGCATCATTCCTCCAGTCTTCAGTGTCGCATGATACTTCAGAAATCATTCTGATATGATGAAACATTTCTGATTATTATCAATGTTGAAAACCATTATGTACAAGTTATTTAGGATTCTTTGATAAATAGAAAATTCAAAGAACAGCATTTATTCAAAATAAAAATATGCAAGTGGGTTAGTGTCACTTTTGCTCAATTACTGAATAAAAGTACTCATATTTTCATTTATATTTCCTAAAAAAAATTAATCATTAACCCCAAACTTTTCAATGGTAGTGTATATGTTACACAAGATCAGATAATTGCTGTTCTTTTGAACTTTATATTTATCAAAGAATCCTGAAAAAAAGTTGTTCATAACAGTTTTCAACACTGATAAGTCAGCTTTGATCTCAAGAATAAATTACATTTTATTAAATATATTCTAATAAAAGAGTTATTTTAAATTGTAATATTTCACAATATGTCTGTTGTTTTCCTGTTTTTTTTTTTAGCAAAATAAAAGCAGCCTTAGGGGAAAAAAAAAAAACATCTTACCGATCCCAAACAAATAATGATTATTTTGATAATGCACTAATATAACAATTGAAACAATTGACTATTCAAGCATTTCTTTCATTTTGAGTACTTAATACTAACTTTTACTACTGAGTATGCTTTATGATTTTTACAGAACAACTGTACAATCAATCCTAATAATCAATGGCAGTCTTAATTTCTTTCCTTAAATAGTTCAACCATAGAGGAAACCCGCAGTGAAACCTTTTTAACAACAGATTCATAAAGAATTCCCAGTACAAATTTGGGAAGATGGTTGTTTTAAATGCATGTCAAAAGCAATGATTCTGATTTTATAACATTGAGTGTAAACGGTGGCTGTTGATGGATAATGAATTGTCAGTGGAGACAGCAGCACAAAGAAACACAGAAGCTTTACACACTACAGTAAAAAAAAAAAAAAAAGTATATTTATAACATCTGATATAGTTCAGCAACACACAACCTAGAGTGCAATTTCCCCTTTAATAAACAAGTAGGTACATTTTAAGTGACTTTTTATCTGAATTTTAGATAAATATTGACAATTTTCACCAGCTAAACTAATTCCTAACAAAGCCACAGTAGAACAACTACTCAATGAGTCAATGATTCAATGACCCATTCATAAAGCCAGTGGCTGTGTCCCGAATCACAAACTAGGTGCTTATGATGAGTAATTACTTCGCAATAGGGGTGTAACAGTACACAAAAATCACGGTTCGGTACGTACCTCGGTTTTAAAGTCACGGTTCGGTACGTTTTCGATACAGCAAAAAGAAAGAAATGCCAGAAAAATTTCCTATTTGTTTAAAGAAAAAATATTTTTAAATGAGTGTGAGTTTTCCTAGATCTTGAAACTTTCAGGTTTATAAATGGGGGTCATCTTTGAAGGATGAACAAATAATGTTTTGGTCATCACAGACTCAGAAAAAAAAGGAACAAAAGTTGTCACTGGGGCTGTACCTTTTCAAAAGGTAAACTTTTGTCCATTTCATGAGCTAATAAGTATATTTAGGTGTTAATATGTACATTTTGGGTGCTAATATGTACATTTTAAGTGTTAATATGTACATTTTAGGTGCTAATATGTCCATTTCAGGAGGTAATATGTCAATTTCATGAGCTAATATGTCCATTTTAGGTGGTAATATGTACATTTAAGGTACTAATATGTACATTTTAAGTGTTAATATGTACATTTTAGGTGGTAATATGTCAATGTCATGAGCTAATATGTCCTTTTCAGGTGGTAATATGTCCATTTTAGGTGCTAATATGTACCACTAAGGTACCAATATGCAGCCTTTGGGTACAAAAGTGTACCTTTTGAAAAGGTACAGCCCCAGTGACAGCTTTTGTACCTTTTTTTCTGAGAGTGCATTAAAAATAACATTTAAATATATATTTATTTATATAATATTTTAATTTTGAAGTGCTGGAAAAAGATATGTGAAGTACTTGAAAGCATTTCACCATTCCAGCCAAACTGGTTCCAGTTAGTGTTACTATATTAAATCCATGGTGAATGTTGCTGGTCTGTGGACGAAAGTATTACTAGTTCATTCACGGCACAATGTTTCTCCTGGTTTCCATGACAGCGCTGTTTGATCTAATAGAGATCTACGGTTAATAACGGAGAAATGTGAACGCTTCTCACTAGATCTCGCAGCGATGTTATTACCTCAGTGGCGAATTCAAATGTTTTCTTTACCGGATCTCTTAGCGCTGTGTAGTAACAGTGTCACTTGATCGAGATCGGCTCGCGCTGCACAGATGTTGCTGGTCCGAACTGATAAACGATCCGTGAAGCACATAACGAGGAGCGCAGTTTCGTTCTGCTTTCATTACGCTTGCCATTTGATGTTGCGCAACGTTGTGTTGGCCGCGTCAGCACGAATTTTGCCGGCAGGAAAAATGGTCCAAGCAATCGTTCGGTTTGTATGCGTACCGAACCGGAAGCCTCGAACCGAAACGGTTCAATACGAATACATGTACCGTTACACCCCTACTTCGCAACTGTTTAAAAAAAATAAGTGTATTCTATATAGCATGTAATATGGATGTACTAAATCCACCACATTGTCATTGTGTAATCTAACAGCATCAGTTGTGTTGCTTCACTGTAATTCACAATCCTCTTTGTGGCCTCATGGGGTAGTAAAGGGTCCATCGTATGCAGGGTCAGAATTTCGACGGATGCAGAAGGTCATCCGGCGACTTTCTCCTAGTCTTATGAGTACTGTGAATTCAGACATACTAGTTACAATGTCGCATGTTTTTCGCCTACTATAATATAGTGGGAAAGTTTGTGATTTCAGATGCAGCCAGTCACTCAATTCTTCAATGAAAATGAATTATTCAATGAAATTGGTTGAAAGACTCAATAAATCACTCATTAATATTGTTTTCTCAACATGTTCAAAAATGATTTGAAAGATTAAATCTCATAACATTATTTGTGCAGTTGTAATTTTGCAGTGTGAATGCACTCATGCTACCTCTGAGCTTCATTAAACGGCCTGTGTAAACGCATCTAAATGCCACTTCAGACGTAGCTTCTGTGTTTCCTCTGCAGTGAAAAGACGGATTTTGTTGATACCGATTTCCTTTGATTGATGGCAGCCCTACAGTATCTGATTATTCTAATGGAATTCATTAATAAAATGTAAGAACTTAGGAAGACTTAGGTTAGGAAGTGATAGGTAAAAAACGACAGAGCCCTGACAAGAGAATGACACAGTTTAATTGCGAGCCCTACATATACATATTTACATTCAATTATTTAGCAATTTAGTCAGGTTATATATTTGTATCTGTACCTGGAAGGAGCAGCACCCGTATGGAGGACAGTCTTCCCCGTGGTGTCCATCCTCTGAATCACCAGGTGGTCCAACACCATTTTCTTCTTGGCTCTCTCAATAATCTCCTCCTCAACTGAGCCCTTCGTCACCAGACGGTATATATTCACCTGAGAGAGATTCAATAGAAGACATTACAGAAATGGACTAGATCAAGTCATAAACAATAAAGATATCCTAGACATGTGATTAGCAATTATTGTGAAATAAAAAAATTGGTACAAAGTTTTTTATAACGGTAATATCACGGCACTGATATTACTTATATCATACAACAATGATTTGTGCACATTTAGTTAAGCATCATACATAAAGTAAATTTGTAACAAGGTATCTAGAATTATTTACTGTATTTCAAGGTTTCCATGAGAACAATACTGTTCACTAGTATAGACTAATGAGTGCTAATACACAAAAACGTTATCACTATAAGGCCTCCGCAAATGACAAAATTACCATATATTGATTGCGCTTTAAATAGCAATTTGACAACCAGCAGCGATATAAGATTTAAATGTTTCACCACAGAATTTTACTATTTTCAGACATATGCCATAAACTCTGCAAAGCTACACTGGTTAAAGCATAGACTGTTGAGTATCCCTTTCAATTTTATGCTCTTGTTTTCTGCCCTAATCAATATCAATACAATTAAAACCAGCATACGCTACATAACAGATTTACAGCATGTAATGTAATGTGTGGAGGTAATGCTGACCTGTTTTTTCTGCCCAATCCTATGCGCTCTGGCCTGAGCCTGCAGGTCATTCTGGGGGTTCCAGTCGGAGTCGAAAATGACCACCGTATCCGCAGATGCCAGATTAATGCCTAGACCACCCGCTCGTGTCGACAACAAGAAGCAGAAATCCTGGAACGTCAGAGACAAGACATCACATAAACTCACGGTCAACTTTTAAAACAACTATACATTTTTCATAGAACTAAAAAAAATATTATGAAGACTCAGTCTATGACAGACTTTGAGTGTAATGCCTAATATATTATAATAATTGTTCCAGAATTGGATTAAATCAAATCATGACCTAATTTCTGTGACTTCACAGCACATCGCAATCATAATGTATTTAAGTAAATCAATGCCAGTACAAATATTTACACCATTAATAACCAGTGATTTCACACATACCTCAGAGCCCTCTGCATTAAAGTGATCCAACGCCTGCTTCCTCATCTCACCCTTTATAGAACCATCCAGTCGCTGCAAACACACACTTTCATAAGTCACACCTGAGCCACAAACACTGCGGTTAAATCCAGATGCCCTGTAGCGAGTGAGTTGTGCCATCACCTGGAATAAGAACTGCCGGTACTTCAGGTACTCCGCTAGGATGTCCAGCATCCGAACCATCTGGGAGAAGATGAGCACACGGTGCCCTCGTTCCTTCAGCCGAACCAGCAGTTTATCCAGAAGAATCAGCTTCCCACTGCTGCGAATAAGGTGCTGCAGGAAATATATATTATATATTCAAATATATATTCAAATTCAAGGACCTTTCAAGGACTTTCCAGGTCCAATGGGCTATATGCACGCATAAATTCCGCATTTGACGCAAGGATGCTCGTCCATTTCCGGTTGTGGAGATTAAAGCGGAGGAGAACCGAGGAAAACGGGATTATGGCAGAGTCTTCAATATTTACTGTCCTCCCGATTTTGAAACGAAACGTACATACGTCTAGATGTAATTTTATATATAGTTATGTTTATTTAATATAATTTTAAAAAGAAGCATAAACACAACGAGGGGTGTCTGTTTTATCTGTTTTTGTGACTAACGTTTCTTTATTATAACCATGGAGTATAAAATTCAATATAAATTCTCTGTATTGCATTGGACTCTATGATCGGCGGAAGTTATCGAGCATCCTTAATCCTTCACCGGAAATACCGCCGTGCATAGAGCCCATAGCCTCAAATTTAAGGACTTCATGTGGGGACACCTTTGTTGTGTCCAACAATAAAAGTTCAGGTAACATCATAGTAGATTTGTCTATGCGTGAACGTCAAGGCAATGTACAGCACAAAGTACCCCACACAGGAAAAACATAAATCAAGCAAGCTTGTATCTATGTAAGTTTATTTATTTCAAATCTTTCCAGGGCCTTGAATTTTTTCCTGATTCACAAACTTTAAAGGATTTCAAGAACCCGTGGCAAACCTGTAACTAACTAAGCTTGTTAAATCTTTTGTAACTGAACTTCTATTTTATAACTGTGGCCAATGTCTTGGATGTTTCGCTGTACAGTCCAACTAATAAAGGAGAGCTTCCCCTGTGCAAGATGAAACGCACCTGCAGGCCTTCTTGTCTGTTGTAGAACTCGTTCTCGTCAGGGGGTTTAATGAGGTAGCAGTGGTTACAGCATTTCTTCAACTCCATCATGACGTTGAGGAAGCCTGACGTGCTTCCTTTAGTTCCTTTACTCAGGGCTTTATAGTTCCTCGTCAATATCCACCTAAACAAACAATTTGTTTTAAATTAACAATTATTAAAATTGGGTACAAGTGATAAATCTATAGCGAAGGGTGACATTTTCTCTGGGGGAAAAAAATGTGTTCAAATATAGAATGACATGCAACGATGAATCATGAACAAGACCATGTTTACAGTAAAATGTTGTCCCAATTTGATTCCCTGCCATCTTTCAAAAGCTCATGGTTCTCTTACTTGTAGTATTGTTTCTGAACAGCGCTCATCTCCACCCTGAGGATCTGCTCCACCTTGGCAGGCAAAGATTTCTCCACATCTTTCTTTACTCTGCGCAGCAAGAAGGGCTCCAGCTCTTTATGAAGGCTGGTATAGCCCGAGTCTCTGCCCTTCCCATGCTCCTCTTCAAACATCTCCCACGAGTGAAATCTACCAACATACAAGCTTATATCAGTGACATCTGACTAAACCAATGCAAGAATGTGGTCAGCTCCTCTCTCTAAGCTATCAGCCTTTAAGAATAAACCACATAGAGTTACAAGAGCTGCCAAAAATACCACATGAAAAGCTCAGCTGCATACACTAACACTGCTACAGTCGAGTCATACTGAACTGAGCAAAAAGAGCAGTCTGACAGAACAAGAGCACACCTACTTGTCAGGCATAATAAAGTGTAGCAGAGACCAGAGCTCTTTGAGTGAGTTCTGGAGAGGTGTGCCAGTGATCAGGAGCCTGTGGTTGGACTTGAACTCCATCATGGTCTTGTAGAGGAGAGAGTCATCGTTCTTCAGCCGATGGGCCTCGTCAACACCAATGAACGCCCAGCTGACATTTCCTAAAAATGACTGCAAAAGGAAATAACATTGAGCACACCAGTCTGCTGGGTTAAACAATACTTTTCATTTACACAGTAGTGTTAATTTCGTTAACGAAAACTAAACGAAAATATTTTCGTCAACGCACATTTTTCACCTAACGAAAACTAGACGAGACGAGACTAAAATCCCCACTAATAAACAATAACTGGGACTAAATCAGAAATAATTTTCGTAGACTAATAAAGACGAGACGAAAATGCAGTTCGGTAAATAAAGACCGGGCTAAAATCTATGGACATTTTAGTTCACGAACAAAGACGAGACGAAAATTACATATTATTATATGATATGGTTTTGTCAAATCCTGTCTCCTCCTCCGCCTCCTCCTCGTCAGCTCTTCCGCCACACACACCCACGTTCAAACCTGGAGCGGGCGGGCAGTCAGAATAGCCTACACAACACATGGAGCAGACAGGAGCTGGATTCACGGTGAGGCGGCGGCGACAGGTTAAAAGTAAAACATGCTTTGCACGGGGCTCGGGAGAAAGAAGAGACGTGATATATGGACACATTTTGTTACAATGACAAACTAACTAATGATGGCTAACTTTCATAGCATTTAGTATCCAGGCTGGCTATGTTGCGTTAGCTTCTTAGCACGTAGCGACCGTAGCCACTTGTTGATAGAATTGTATGTGAAGTTAAATTTATGCTAACTTAGATATGTTATACTGGCCGGGCAACTATAGTTTCAGTTAAATTTGATTAAAGCAGACAGACGCTTTAAAAAGATTAGTTAAAAAGATTTCATACGTTCTAGCAAGCTATGCCTTGTTTCACCTTAAATACTGTACCTTTATACCATGTGAACTAGCTGGCAGGAAAGCACTTTTGTTGTATCAGTTGGAGTTTTTTTTTTTCCACAACATTGACCTCAAATCTATTTATTTTATTATTCTATGTGAACTAGCTTTAAACAGCCAGCACTTGTGTTAAGTTCATAATACACTTTATTTTATTTATTTGTTTCCTTTGTCAGGTGTATTTTATTTGTTTTAATGCAAGCATTTGTGTTTGTGTCTTTGAACCTTAACAATGTTCAAAATAAATATGCAAATATTGTCAGAACATCTTCCATGTCTGCATGTGTTCCTTAAAATTGTGTTTTTTTATCAAAAAGATGAGAGAAAATGTTGAAATGTGAAATAATTTTAGGAAATGTTAAATATTATCTGCTGACAAAAAAGTAAAAGGTTAAAATGATGTCCTGACTAAAACTAGACTAAAATGTTGACAGTTTTTTTTTTGACTAAAACTAAACGAATAAAATTATGTTTTCTTGGACTAAAATAAAGACTAAAATGCTCGACTTATAGTCGACTAAAACTAGACTAAATAAAAATGGGATGATGTCGACTAAATGTGATAAAAACTAACAAGCGATGCTGAAACTGGACTAAAACTGAAACTAAATTTAAAAATGGCTGGTAAAATTAACACTATTACACAGGTAACAAATGTCATATCCATTAAAAAAAATAGGACTGGGTATCGATATATTGTGTTATATAATGTATTT
The DNA here is from genome assembly GCF_988280905.1 of Pimephales promelas. Taxonomy (NCBI): domain Eukaryota; kingdom Metazoa; phylum Chordata; class Actinopteri; order Cypriniformes; family Leuciscidae; genus Pimephales; species Pimephales promelas. Next base: position 17,713,278 of record NC_142791.1, read on the forward strand.
CACATCAAATTAGATGCAACCGCTCAAAACAAATTCTTTCAAATTAGTGTTTTCTGTTAATATTTTTTTTTTTAAAGTTAAATTTAATAAAATAATGGACACCCACTGATGAAAAGCACAAGCTGGTAGCTTAACAAAAAATAAATAATCTATATTTATTGGGAACCTTTCTAGCACAGTATCTCCGTGTTAACATACGTTAACATATTTGGGGGGAAAAGAAAGCCTTCATTTCAGGCAAAGCAAAAATGTAATGAAATGTATATAAAAAATTAAGAACAGTAAAAGTAGTGTATTAGACACTTGTTCAACCGTTTTCAATAAATATTCCTATATTTTGTTTTACAAGTACGTCACAAATATAAGCCCCATTTCTCAGCATCATTTAGTACCAGATCATGTGACTATTGGAACAATAGGTCGAGTATTTCGAATGAATTGAAAATCCACAATGTTTCGTGAGAGTTTCTTAGTTTGAATAGTCTAATAGCTTATGCAAAATATACATTTAATAGTGAAAGTGTAAATTAGTCTTTTGACTCATGCTGTACCTTATCCTTCAGCAGAATTTCATATGTGGTAAGCAGAATGTTTAACTTCAGTCGCTTGGTCTGCAGATGCATCCATTCATGTGTCCGGATCTAAATAACACACAACAATCTTCAGCTTTGAGTTGAAGAAATCTAGGATCTGCTCACTTTCATACATTTAACATTATACCATGTTTCTGCTGTTGATGTCTCCCAGATACACCACAACATTCATCAGAGGAGCCCAGAGCTGGATCTCCCTCTGCCAGGACGTGAGGGTGGACAGAGGCACCACCAGAAGAAAGGGCCCGTAAAGCTGGTGATCATGGAACAAGTAATTGAGGAAGCTGATGGTCTGGATGGTTTTTCCCAAACCCATCTCATCTGCCAGGATACAACTGTTTCCTCTGGGAAAGAAGAAGAGTAGAAGAGATGAAGAAGAAACTCATGAAATCATGACTCATTGAAACCGGGCTGATGTCTACTTGGAATGAACGAAACTAGCATACTTGCACCAAGAATGGGCCATCCAGTTGAGACTGTCCAACTGATAGTCCCGCAGCTCTAGGCCATCTCCACCGATGTACGGAGGCTGCTTCTTCATGGGCACAAACCGGGGTCTCTGTTTTAAAACCTGAAAGAAACCAAACAGAAAACTGGTTGGAGAGCTCCCAGTTTCATTGGTTTTCTGAGACGAGTGTTCATGGTGTTGACTGTGGTTACCTTGCAGTCTCTGAAGGGGATGGTTTTGCTCTGGTTTCGGCTCATGTATTCATCGATGCACTTTTGAAACTTTCTAGAAATAAGAGCACCGTCTTCCCAACTGCACTCCGAATATGGCAGCCCCTGCCATTTACAAAGGTAATCGGGAAAACCTGCCGCAGACTTTTGATTCGAATGTCCTGCAAGATTCAAGCAACAATGAACGTAAATTAACACATTTCTCCATTCCTTGCCACTGTCGCTTTTGGCTTGCTTTGTTGACACCATTATGTGAGAGCTGAATGATGACATCACTGTTTTCTCCAGAGTGGCTATATATATATATATATAACAGAAATGAACTATCACTGAACTTCCTTAAAATTGCTATATGTTTTTGTACACTTTGTAATCACACTTTTGTAATCCACTTTTTGGGTTTTTCTATTACCTCTGAAGGCCAGTTTTCCTATGTGAAGTCTCAGGTTCGGATTTTCTGCGAAATCCATTGGATGTGACGTGCATGCACGCTACTGAGCTTCTCTTCTTTCATATACAGTCTATACGACGGCACTGCAGCTGACGACATGAGTCTGATAACACCCAAAAATGACCTACCTCCTGCACAACACGCACTCAAACACAAACTCCACATAAATATAAAAAACAAAACAAAAATATATCTGCTAAAGCTCGCCAGGCCAAACGTGAATCGGATTGACTTAAGACGAAAACACGGATCAACATTGACAGTGTTTCAATTATGGAGACCTCCGCTAATTTTACTGTGATAAACTACAAATTTTCAGATATGCTGAAATAATAGTAAACTGTAATGAAATTACAACATACTACAATATACACGAGACATGAAATGAACACAATAGACTGTTCCAGGATAACAAAAATTATGCGCTTTAGGATGCAACTTATTTTATGTACTAGATCTACTGTCTAACGTCACTCATCCCACTACTATCATATTGTTTATAATACATATTTCCAGACACGTTCAGTACAGTAATGTTACTTCCTACGATCTTACTGTTACACTGAAATAGTTCAGTCTAGTTTACTAACCGTTTTCATTATCATATTATACATTCACCCATGTTGCATGTTTCCAGCATGTTTGTATGATGCTTTCTTCGGTGGCGTGTTGAAATTCTCAGTGTGGCCGTGTACCGTGAGAGCTCGCTCTTGTGTTCGAGCACGAGTGCTCTTGTAAAAATTGGTAGCAATCTGAAACATCACTCATAGAGGCCGCTAAAAATACATAAAGCACCTTTAAAGGAGCATTTCACCCATGAGAACATTAATCTTCATTGAAAGTGGGTCATATATGTAATAGAAATGTAACGTAAATATCGAATTTGGTGCCTTCTTGACCAAGGAAAGACAGAAAGTAACTTTAGGGCACATTTCTATGGAAAACAACAACTCCCACAATGCACCACATTGCAGAGCTCCACAAGCCACTCCCACTAATCCAGAACACCGCGAAACTAGGGTGGTTCACAACACAAACGTCTGTGTCCTCGTCTGATTTCGTCCATGAGAAATTGGCATCGTTGAAATTCTTTGCAGCAGACGGACTCTATATCTGTGTCCTGTCCGCCCAGCTGGAGCCAGTCCGGGCTCCTCTGCCGCGATTTATTGTTCCTCCATCAGCCTCAGCTGCTCTTCGCTACATCGCAGCTTGTTAAGGTAGCCACGAACACGCCATTGTTGTGACTTCACATCTGCCTCCACAGTGGCTGTTAGCTTAGCTTCCAAACAAGATGGTGGATATTGCTTTTAGTTTCTGCAAGTGAAGTCTGTAGCGTGAGTGGGACCCAACCCCTCTACAAAGATATGGGACTTCCTGCTTAGAATGACGATTTTCAATTCATTGAACTGCAACACTTAAATCCGTGTTTCTCCCGTCTCAAAGGGATACAAAGCTTAATGCAAATGGGTGAAGTGCTCCTTTAAGCTGGACTGTGAAGCTATTTTCTTCAAGAAACAAACTTTGTTGCATTATTTTCCTGTTATCACTGTAAAGCTGCTTTGAAACCATCTGTATTGTAAAAAGCGCTATATAAATAAAGGTGACTTGACTCGTGACTCAGAACAATCAATCAAAACAATGAAAATTGGAAAACCTTACCAATGATTCTTTCCACGATTTGATACTGAGAATGCAAGTCATCCATGAGTTCCTGCTGGCAGTTTAAGTACTCCACATCTTCAGGGGAGGCCGCTTTGAGCCTGTGGACGGCAGTGCAGAAGAACAAAATGAACATCTAAAGCCAAACTACCAACAGGAAAAGAGGTTTCTGTAAGCTTTCCTACCATTTCTTCTTCTCCTGCTCTTTTTTCTTGAAGTTGTCCAGTTTCTTCATACCCTTGACGTTCTGTTGTTTGAGCGTCTCCTCTGTCTCCCAGGTGTTGTGAATGTGGGACCAGTTCTTCCATTTCATCAAGTATTGCACCTCTCCTGGCTGTCTGTTGGGGTCAAAGTTGGCGTTGGGGTCTCCATCTGCCTCTACGGCATACACTGTGGTTACGGCACCCGTTGCTGTTAAAAAACCAGACAACATTTAAACAAAAGTATTGGTGTCACTAAAAAGTTCCTTTTAAACTTTCCGCCCGAGCTGATTCTGTTCTCTTTCTGCCCTCATGTCACAATTCGATACAATATGATATTGCGATACTGCAATACATATGTTAAAAGGTCAACAAAAACTGTTATACTGTTGATTAAAATGCTAAATTTGGTGTTACATTGCGAGGATTGACTTGGTGCTGGAAACCCAAACACAGTGCACAGAGATCCAGTAAAGAAAGCATTTGAATTCGCCACTAAAGTGATAACATTGTTGCGAGATCTAGTGAGAAGCAGTCACATTTCTATACTATCGTTCTATACCGAACGATATGAAATATTATATTGCGATCTATATTTTAGCTATATCGCACAGCCCTGTTCAGCATTATTGTTCTCACCTCCTTTCCGCCCTATCCTCGATTCCATGACTCTCTCCAGTGTCTCGAACTCGTCCTCCTCTGGGGGCGGGACGTCCTCTCCACACACCTCCACCAGGTCGTCGGAATCCGTCTTCATTTCTTCATCTTCTTTGTAGCTCACGTTGACCGTGGCCTGCCGCCGAGGCCCCGCCAAGGCTTTCTTATAATCGTCGTCTTCATCTGAGGAGGAGTGCGAGGGCTTCTTCTTCGGAGCTTTGTTATTTTTCCCATTCCTGGCAGTGGCCCTGAGAGAGATGAACAGATCTGTTCAGTTAAGGAGTGTTTGCTAAAAAAAGAATTACAAAACAAAATAGCCATAAGCACCAATCATTAGGATCTAAGCATATGTGAAAGAGCATGACTAAAACCACGAAGGTTGGAAGCATGAATCCCGTGGAAATTGTGAGTACCTGTATTTTGATGGCAACCTTATAATTTGGCCTAAAATGACTTGGTGGTTGTTAAATCAAATACTCATGGGTCACGTCAAAAACTGTATTGGCTTTTCCGTTAAAAAGATGACGCATAAAAAAATATTTTGATGTGTTATGTATATGCTATCCAATTTTTGTGACCAACAAAATAGAAGGAATTATTTTTTCAAAGATTTTAAAATGCCAGGAGCATTTTTAAAGAATTTTTTTTCCAACAAACAAAAAGCCATGGCGAAAACTATAAAACTATAACAGTCATTCAATGAAATCGGACACATTCAATCAAAATTCAGCAGGTAGTAACTGGAATTATGAATCTTATTATACATGGTGCGGTGTCCAATGAGGCTGTGACAAATGTTGTGAGAATCAGCACAAAGGTGTTTTTATATTACAGAAGGTGTTCACAGAAAGGGTCAATTCTGATTTCATGTTCACTTTAAAAGACACCAAACAGTGGATGACATCTAAAAATGTTTTTTAAAACGATGCACTTTTTTGTATAATCTTATTAGACTTAATTTAATGGATGTTAATGTTGCGCAACTTGCGCTGAAACAAATCTCATTTCCATTTTATATTTTTCTATTTTATTTTGAAGTGCCCGTGATAACAATAACGTGCATGTTCATTATTGTGATATTGTATTACCGTACATCGGCAAAAGAATTTCATGCTGTCTGTTTCATATAAAACTAACTAAGCGTAGAGATTATTGGATGGCATGCGCGCAACAAATGTTGCAGTTTTGCTCACGCATCCACAGAAAACAGCAAAAACTGCATTTCTCACTACATAAAACAGCAAAAGTGAACCAAGATCAGGTGAAAACTGTACTTGTTTGAAGGTTTTCTGCTCTTGACTTTGTGACTGGGCTCATAGTCAGACACCGACTCGTCACTGTGCCCTTCCTCCTCTGCTGAAGAGTCCGATGAGCCACTTCCTGAACCCGATCCGGAGTCCGATCCAGACCTACACACACAACACCAGCGTAAATGCAGAGTGAGGCAGTAACCTCATGTTTACTAATGCAGACGGCTTCCCTCGACTCACCCTTTACTCCTGCTCTTGGAGTCATCATCTGAGTCATCACTACTGGAAGAGTCCTGGAGGCGATAAGAGAGCAGAACGAGTGAGAAACAAGAGGGATTTGGGGAACCAGGATGACTGTGAGGGGGTGAGCGTGCAGTACCTCGTCTGAGCCGGAGGAGCTCTGCTGCTGGACCTGCTGCTGTTGCTGGAGCTGCTGCTTCCGGATCATGGCGGACCGTTGCACTGTCAGGATACTGGGGTTGGACTTCCAAAACTACAGCAAGGGGAAACAACAAGGATTCATTTATTAATAAACAATTTATTTATGTAAGTGATGATAGCAACATAAAGTAAACTGTGACATATTACACCCAAATATTCTTCAGACATTGACTACCAGTAACATTTATTAAAATTTGGGACCAAAATTGATTCAGACACTTCGACCTGATCATGTTTTAGTTGAATTGCTAATGCTCTTTTTACACACAGACTGAACAACATGAAGCATTGCTTGGTCACTGGTTGAGCTAAACTGGTATTATCTGATTGTGTAGTTAAATTTAACAGCGGACAGATATTCACGTGTGAGAGTCTAACAGAAGAATGGACAAAACCAGTGAAATATCCACTGATCTGATAACTCTAATTTACAAAATGGTGATAAAATATGATGAACTCAGTCAAATGTTGGTTTGACTATGTATTATGATAACTGGACTACAGCACAACATGTTATTAACAAACTTCACTGAAATAGATCAAGAGTGGAGTTGTGTACTTTGCGAGAGAAACGTTATTTGTGCGAGAAAGGGAATTGGGGCTTTAATGACTAATTGATCATCTATAATCTAATGAAAATAAAAGAATGGTTTACATTAATTTTTCAGGTTTGTGTGAAGTGCATGGACAATATTTGCAGCTCCATCACTTTACAGTGGTGTAAACATTTGAAAACAGAACAATCTTATAGGCAGAAATGGAAGTCTAATAAATAAAACTAACATCATGACTATAAAAATAATTGTATATAAATGTAATAAGTCTCTTATTTTAATAAGATACAGAAATATGCTATGCTCAGAGGAGTTAATGTTTGTTCCTCTAGAAATGTCTACCTCCAAACATTTAATTTTAGCAAAGCCTTATTACATTTCAAATGTGAGTCTATTTGCACTGTCTGGTGGACAACATTGGGCTTGTGGAATAAATGTAGTCAATTTTGTACGGCTGGGCATTGGCACAAACTTCATGATTCAATTTTGATTCACAAGCTTGCAATTTGATTAGATTTAAATTTGATTGAATTCGATATCAGTTGATTGGGGCCAATCAGATACAGTGCATGGCAAAGAAATCTCAACTAATGCTGTAAACTACACAGGGAATCACAGTTGGTACATCACTGTAATATTAAAGGTTAAATTAGATTTGTAAGCTACGCACATTTAAATTAAACATGGAAATACATAACATTATAACAATAGTGCTATAATACATTTTTATTGCCATAATTATGTTTCTACTCGTATTGTGAAATATAAAGATTTAAATGGTGGCTGTCATAAAAACATGGATTTAGGCATTTCAAACATAAAATATTTCAGAACAGGTTAATTAAAGATATAATAAATTATGCAATATAATAGGGCTGGGTATTGACACAAATTTCACAATTCGATTTCGATTTGATGCAATATTGATTTTTTGAAAACCGAAACCAAATTTTCTCAAGGAAAACAAATCTCTTAACTAATGCTGTAAACTATGGGGGTCAGTTGTAGCCTATAGGCTTCATTATTAGCCTACAATAATATTGATAATTAAATACTGATTTGTATACAAACACTTGGAACAATTATTTATTTTTATAATAATAAAGTTATATGGAAATGGAATATAAACATTTAAATGGTGGCAGTCATACAAACTTGCCAGATTTATTCAAACGTGCATTAAAAATGATAATGAATATGTAATATGGTGCATATATTTAGCAAAATGCTCCTCTCTATAAATAATTTTTATCATAATTTCTATCATTTGAGGTAAATGTGACGTTAACTGACATTGTATGCAAAAGTTGTTTTACAAACGTCTTTCCACGGGGGAAACACTGATTGAGCGATTTAATGCGACATGATACAGACAGATTTCGATAAGTTGTACTCTCTTTTAACACGCTTTCAGACGCTCATTCATGTTTATTTCACGTTGTAACTCGTATTAAAGGCGGAAGAGAAGATCATAAACTGCTGCTTCTCTTGAGCTGATCTCACGCCACAGCGCCAAAATGGCATATTTTTGAATTTCGTAAGGAAATGGGTGTACTTTGTTTCATATCAATAGTAACAAAGCATAAAGATTGGATGGGATGAGTGCTACAATGTTTCATTCATTCATCAACTGAAAACAGGATAGCCTAATCGATTCTTTGGATTTAAGAATAAATATTGGTTTGTAAAAATTTGAATCGATATTTTTTACCCAGCCCTACAATATAGTGTATATATATTTAGCCAAATGCCTTTGTTGTTCAATTTCATTCATCTTTATTTTGTGTTGTAACTGGTATTTAAATGGAAGTGATGAACGGTTCATGTGTGCTTCTCTTGAACTGAACTTGGATGGAATATTTATCAACTGAAAACAGCATACACTGAAATATGGATTCAAGAATCGATATCGGCTCTTCAAAATGAGAATTGAATAAAATCAAGAAATCTATATTTTTTACCCCGCCCTAGTATTTTTTGCATGGGCTTTAAAGCATCTGATCAGCATTGACAACTTCACACAAGCTTTATGACGCTTACCGCGGCTCCATCGATTTTGTTGCCTTGATCATTCTTTCCTTTGGATTTCTCGGAGTCCGAGTCTGATTGGCTTCCAGAATCCGATCCACTTCCTGAGTCACTGCTCCCTGATTGGCTACTGCTAGAACTGCTACTGCTTGAACTCGAGCCCGAGCCAGAACCCGATCCTGACCCAGACTCATCGTCTGAATTACTGAGACACAAACACAATGAAATCAATTACCTTTATCCATAAATAACTGTGAGCAGATTAAGTAATAGCATTGTTTATAATTAGACAATATAATTAGCATGAAAAATATTACTAGGATTCATAATTAGAAATGTCTAATTTATTCCTCCTCATGTTCCAATAAACATATTTTTCTGTACAAATAAACATATTGACGACAATAATATCTACTCTAATAAATAGTATTAATAATTTTTAGGGCTGTCAAACGATTAATCACATCCAAAATAAAAGTTTGTGATTATATAATATGTGTGTGTACGGTGTATAATTATTTTCTATATATATATATATATATAAATACACACACATGCATGTATATATTTAAGAAAAAAAATTATATATAAATATTTATATATAATATCAATTATATGAAGAGTTCAGATGCAAAAGCCTCTAAATGCCATTTGAAATTTTCTTCTAAAATGACCATTTTTATCAAGCTTGTATATTTAAGTTCAGTAATTTCACTTAAATGACAATTAAAAGGTAATCTTCATTCCCATTTAAGTGAAATTACTGAACTTCAATTTACAAGCTTGATAAAAATGATCATGTTAGAAGAAAATTTCAAATGGCACTTAGAGGCTTTTGCATCTGAACTCTTCATATATAAAAATATATACAGTATATACATGGAAGTATTTCTTAAATATATACATGCATGTGTGTGTGTGTATTTGTATACAAAATAATTATACACAGTACACACACATATATATTATGTAAACACAAACTTTTATTTTGGATGCGATTAGTTGTTTGACAGCCCTAATATTTTTACTTATCCAGCTAGTGGTGAAATCAGGACTAGGTACTGGAAATACTAATCGACTAATTGGGTAAATGTCCTTGCTTTTGTAAACACTTTGCTAAATTTTTTTTATTTTTTTTTTAAAAAGTTATTTACAGTAACTGCAGTTCTATCAAGCAGGTGGGACATTGTCATCTCATAAGTCAATCAAAGTATCATGCTTCGTTGTTCAGTATTCAGCATTAATTTAAGACTAGATCACTTTTCAGAACTAATTAAAACACTGACTGCATTTTAAAAGAACTGAAATCATGGATGACTGACAAGCACAAGTCTGGAGAAACAGGTGTAGTGTTCATTAATTGAGAAAGAATGGAGGAACATAAGCGTAACTTATAACTGAAGTAGTCTGGCATGCCAATCAACTGCTGATACTTTTGGGATCCGTTACATGTAATGGTTCATTTTGATGCTATGTGTGAACAAACGTAGGATGTTGAGATGCTCTGATGTGAAAGTCTGCTGTCAAACAGCGTCTACAACAGATGCTTAGCGGTACATCAAACGTAAATGGCTCAAATAACAATCAATGAAGCGGTGTCCACTGCAAGAGTCTGTCTTTTCTGAAGCTGGACAGTATGAATAAACACCCAGTTTCACAGTACGGATAAAGAAGCTGAAATATTCTACCTAAAAGCTTCTCTTTGACTGCAGACAATAAAATGAGAATGCAAGCAAATGAAATCTTCATTCACAAGCAAACTAATCCTTCCTTTAACATGGAAATGGCATGTATTGCGATTACCTGGACTCGCCGCTACTGTTGCTGACACTTTCATCCTCACTGCGTGCATCCATCTCAATCAAATATTAAAGATGAATCCCTGATGAGATTCGTACAGTCTGCGTGCGCCACCTCAGAGCAGCTCACCTGAACAGAAAGTAAAGTTGTAATTAGAACAGAAGCTCACGCAAATGACAGGTTCATGTCAAAGTGACTCAACTTATGTTTACATTACTGACAAGTAAACATTACTGTCAAGTCTGAAGCAGTCTGAGAATCTGAGATGAACAAAATTATGCTGCGGAAACTATTTAACAGCTAGTTTTTAGAAAGGTTAAACAGTGTAACAAATAGAAACACCTTTGTTTGCTAGTATAACAGTAGCAGGAATGTAGAAAACTGCCAACATTTGTTTCCATATGATGTGCAGTATTTGTTTATTCCTCAGTATTGTAGTCATGATATTGCAGGAATAGGCAATAACACCAACTGCTTCTAAAAGAGGGTTACTTCTCTTCCTCTCTTCAAAACACTTAACTTTGTTTTTATCGTTAATATGCGTACTTTAGTGACAAACCGCACGCAAAATCCACAGACGAATCGTACAGAAGTTTCTCTTTTATGTAATGCAAAATCTTAAGCACTGCCTAATGAATGAAAGTGCTGAGTGTGATGTTGACCGCAGAGGCCTCCAAGGTTCGGGCCTAAAAAGCCGCGGACTATCCTGCGCTGTACGGCCCCCTGAAGCAGCGCCATGCTCGGGCACAGGCGCGCATTACTGTCGGGTCACCTTTATGTTCAAGGCCATTTACAAATATCAGTTGTCATGAAGTTCATCCAGTCTTAATAATAGGTTTCACATCACAAATTCATATTTTGGGACAATGTTTTGATCGTTTGCCCTACTTGTCGCGATGGATTGGCGCTACATTTCAAATCTTTCATCAGTCTCTTTCTGTTGTAGCAATGCTAACTTAGCTTAGCATGCTAAAGCTAAACGAGAAGCGCGTGTTAGCTATTTGGCTACCGGTCGCTAACACAGTCAAGCTATTGGAGAACAGTGTACACATAAAATTGATAAGAGCAACAATATAACAACCTTCAGACCCCATTTAGATCGTATCTTTCTCAAATAAACATTATTTGTTTGTTTAGCCAGCTATTATTACGCGTGCTAAGCTAAACGAGCAGCCTCGCTCAACTGGAGTTTGATTTTATGGGACACTCTGCTTATAAAATCAGCTGGCTTGTCTTAAGCCCTTAAAACAAGCAGTTGCGATACTCTACTCGTGGATTTTGTCTCACGACCAGATGTACGCACTGAAATACAGGTGTTTTCAGCGTAATATTGTCTGATCATCATGTTGTTGATTCCCGCACTGCGTTTCTGTAGATCGGTTTGTTTTCATTAGCTCTTAAAACACCCAAACACAGCATCCCGAGCAGTATACGGACATATAACAGGGAATAACCGGCCACGACCGGTTTCTCGTCTACGTCCATCACGTTCTGCGCACAAGTGCGGTCATATTGAAGGTGTTTTGATGTGTTACCTGCCCGCCTGTGTGCGCGCTGCCCGCGGACTCTTTCTGATGATCGCCGCTGTCGCTCGAGAACTCCACAAAAACACTCTTACACACTTTACTCTGAGAGATGAGTTTCTGAGTTTCCCCTCCACGGTCAAGAGTGCCTTGGGATCAACTGCTAAACAGTTTTAGTGTATTCCATGTGCCGGGAAACAGACAGGATAGCAGGCATATTTCAGCTGTAAATCCTACACCAGCCGGTCTCTCTCCGCCATGACGCGCTCGAGCACAGAGAGAGAGAAACCCCGGGCTGTGACGTCACCCGGCCGCGGCGAGCTCCCGCGGAACCGGCTGTTATATAAGAAAAGATCCGTAGGGATGCTTGTTTCTCTTATTAGACTACATGGGGGAAAGTTTGCGTTTTTGTATATCTATCAAAATTCGAGAATTAGCGTACATTTAAAAATTCTTCATGAGCATGTTTGTCTGTAATACACTTCATCAATATTTTTTTGATATCGATTAAAGCCGATTATTTTGTATTGATATGACAGAAAATATAATACGCTTCTAAAAATAAAAACTTTTTAGAAGGATTCATAATTTTTCAAAATAAATCTGGACATCATGTTGATATAACTTGCAAATATGTTTTTTATATAGCCTATATTGAGTATAAAGATGCATCTTATAAACTTATGGCGAGTCTTATGATTTTATTTAGTAAATTCCATATTCATGAAAGCAGAAGAAGTGATAATGGCTGCGTCCGAAATTGCATTACTAGTCACGACCAGTAAAAAAAAGTAGCCTACACTGTAGGCTATAGCATAAATGTGCGCTGCCTAGTAGGCCTATGAATGTAATCTGGAGAGGATGCACTACATTCACTTTGTTGTCATTATTATGTGATCTACCAGTGTCAGTCATCTACCAGTGCCACATCGCTTCACTGTCATTCACAATCCTCTCCTGTGCCTTCATGGGATAGTAAGTGTCTGGCCGGAGGTCATCCGGGGACTTTCTCCTACTCTTTTATGAGTAGTCTACTGTGAATTCAGTCAGATTTACTTCTTTTGTCACAATCTGTTTATCGCCTACTATATAGTGGGGAAGTATGATCTGGGATGCAGCACATGACCCCCTGAAGTGTCTTGAAACATGCAGCATTAGTCAATGTGCTGACGTAATTTCCATAGACAGGAAAAGAAATGGACACAGCGACCCCATAGACTTCAACGGAGAAAAGTGAAGCCCATTAGAAGCTCTCACTTCCTGATGGCTGACTGCACGGGCTCAAACTGAGCTTGATGACGAAGATGTGACGTGAGCAACCTATCTGACAGCTGTAAGTCTTCTAGTAGCTGTGCCAAGAGGAATCTGAATCATTCCCTTCCAAATCTCACAAAGGCGGAGAGAGTGAGTATTAGCTGTACATGAGCAGCAGCAGGATCAACTTTATGACTCACTATGGGCTTCTCCCTTGACTTTATGCCTCCACGTCCCCCCGATTGCGTGCAAGCTTCTCCTCCTGTCTATACTGTAATTTCTACAGTGCGACAGAGTCACGTGTTATGACGCAATCGTTAGCCTATTTTTACAAAAAAACTGCTTCTACGGGGCCATAACTTATGATACAAGGTAATGGAGCCTTTTATACATTGTCGTATTTCTTTAGAAATAAACAAATGGAGTCTTTAAATGCCTCAGATGTAAAGTTATTCACTGTGGCCAAACTGAATGGGAGTCAATGGGATGCTAACAGCAGGTGAAGGCTTGCTAGCTAATGGAGGGCCCCCGGTGAGACTTCAGTTTCCGGCTGGTGGATTACCCCCTCGGTAATTTCCAAGGGGGTAATCCATCAGCCAGAAGATGAAGGCTCGTGGGAGCCGCCATTGTAGCAAAACTTCACCTGCTGTTAGCATCCCATTGACTCCCATTCATTTTGGCCTCACTTTGACATTGAATAACTTTACATCTGAGGCGTCCAAAGACTTCAGTTGTCCATTATTTATTTCTAAAGAAACATGACAATGTATAAAATGCTCCATTACTTTGTATCTTATGTTACGGCCCCGTCGAAGCCGTTTTTGTAAAAATAGGCTAAATATTGCATCATAACCACAGGACTTTCTGTTGCACAATAGAGACATTACCATATAGACAGGAGGAGAACCTCGCAGGCAATATGAGGCAATTGGAGGGACATGAAGGCACAAAGTCAGGGTAGAAACACATAAATAGAGAGTCCATAAAAGCAACGGGACAAAATATTTCAACAATGTTTTTGAGGAATTAGGTGATTCAGATTTGTCTTGGCACAGCTACTAGAAGATTTTCAACTGTCAGATGTCGTCACGCTCAGTTTGAGCCTGCGCAGTCGCTCAGACATCAAACAGGAAGTGCAATCAATTCTCCGTTGAAATCAATGGGGTCGCTGTGTCCATTTCTTTTACTGTCTATGGTAATTTCCACTGAAACAGGAAAAGAGGGCAGGACATATCAAACAGCCCCTCCCCTTTTCTAAAATAGCCAATAGAGTTTAGTTCATATCACAGCTCGGACAGAGCCATTGAGCTCAGTAAAACTGAGTGTCCTCTTTCTCCTCCTGATTTTCTCCATATCGCTTTAAAATACAGTACAGCATAATGAGCAGAACTCAAACTGGTCTGATATGTTTTCTGTTCTGTGTGACTCATATGATCTGCTCTGTGTATCGTGTCTCTGGACTGGAGCTGCGGCGGTTCAAGTGACACTAACATGAAACCAGACTTCATTCGCCCAGAACATATTTACACTGTCTGAATCACTCCTTATCCCCTATATAGTGAACTATGTGCCATTCAACATATAGAAAATAGTAAATGTGTGAACAAGTGACTGTTTCAGCCAGGGCGGAGCTTCAGATTCTGGAGAGCATTTGATTGGTCAGGAAATCTGAAGAGAAGCTGAATAGCAGAGTGATGTAATCAAAATCACTGATCCATATTGAGAAACTGCACGTTTTGGATGCTTATATCTTAAAGGAACACTCCGACTTTTTGGGACTTTAGCCTATTCACCTTACCCCCCAGAGTTAGATAAGTCCATACATACCTTTTTCATCTCCGTGCGTGCTATAAGTCTGTTTGACGCACCCACCGCTAGCCTAGCTTAGCACAAAGACTCGATGTGACTGGTTGCAGCTTTCATACTGATCCAAATGTGTGGCAAAATAACGCAAACGTTTTCCTATTTACATGTTGTGATTTGTATAGTCACATAATGTACAAATAACAAAGTCAAATGAGACACAGACATCTTTTAACCGTATAAAACCTGGGAACTATTCTCTGAAGGGGAAGCACTGCTACTTTGACGGCGTAATAACCGCATCACCGGAGACACGCCGTGGTGAGGAGCGGAGAGTTCGCTCGGTGTTTGGGTAATAGAGTCAGCAATTTATAAATAGTAAAAGCGTAGTTTAGAGTCATGGGTTTTCGCTCTATTGTGAATAGCTGCGACTGTAAACAGGGGAGGTAACCATGTTTCACAGAATTCCAACTAAAAACGCTGACTGGATGAAGAAATGGCTAACTTACTCTGGATATTTATCCAAACACACCTAAGATTATCAAGGGACATTATGTTTGCTCGGTACATTTCAATGAGGACGACTATTTTGAAAAAATGGAATTTGCCACACGGACCATAATGTGCTGAAGGATACGGCCATCCCATCGATAGCGTACAGACAGGACAAGTGATCACCTGCGGCTGAGGTAAGTGTTCAAGTTCAAGTTCATTTATTTATATAGCACATTTAAACAGCCGCTCAGACAGACCAAAGTGCTTTACAGAACACAGAATTAAAAAAAACAAAAACAAACAAAAAAAAAAAACATAAAAGGCAGCAAAGCTATTGCTTTACAAATTTTACAAATTGTGCAAAAACAATTTGTGCTAATTACTTTCCCCTTATTCTATCCTATAGTAATGCAATACTGTATATTATATAGGCTACTGTTGAATACATTTGGTTCAGCTAATAAATTGCATTTAAAATATATTGATTTCTGTAATAATAATTATTTATTCATGTGATATTTATAAATCTGGGTGCGTTTTTGGTTGGAAATCAATGAAACATGGTACTGTATTACCTGGTCTCCCCTGTTTATTGTCACAGCTCATACAATAAAGCAAACACCCATGATAAACTATGCTTTTCTATCTAACGTTAGTAATTGCTGACTCTTTATTCCAACGCTGAGCGAAGCGAACTCTCTGCTCCTCGTCACGGTGCGTCTCAGGTGATTGTTATCACTCTGCCCAAGTAGCAGTGCTTCCCCTTCAGAAAATATAGTATTTATACGGTCAAAAGATGTCTGTGTCTCATATGGCCTTGATATTTGCACACTCTGTGACTATACAAACCACAACATGTAAATAGGAAAACGTTTGCGTTATTTTGTCACTCATTTGGATTAGTATGAAAGCTGCAACCAGTCACATCGAGTCTTTGTGCTAAGCTAGGCTAGCGGTGGGTGCGTCAAACAGACTTATAGCACGCACGGAGATGAAAAAGGTATGTATGGACTTATCTAACTCTGGGGGGTAAGGTGAATAGGCTAAAGTCCCAAAAAGTCGGAGTGTTCCTTTAAATGCAAATTTTGTCATTGTTTTTGAGAACACTAGAAAACATAACGCTAACATATTCATACTAAAAGCCAAAAAACTTCAATTCAATTTTCATGGGGAATTTAAGATCGAATTCTTTGCATATTGACTCTCTTAAATGTATTGATAACAACAACAAAAAAAATCTATGCATTATACCAGCCCAACAAAAAGTGCGACTAGATGCATAACCCAGCTGCACCAACGATCACTGTGGGTGTCCTTGTGGAGTTTGAAGGCATGAAGTAGAGCCCCGCCCATACTCCCATCACTGAGGGTGAGCTGCAACTGGCATCTGTATTATATGAGGAAATGGTAAGATGATATTTTCCTGTTTCTTGTCTCCAATAATCCTGTCCAGCTCCAAGTATTCTGCGTCTCCACCGGTCCCGTCCAGCTCCAAGTATTGTGCGTCTCCACTGGTCCGCCCAGCTCCAAGTGTCTCAGTTGGTTTTGTCAAGTTGCAAGTCTTCCGTGTCTCCAGTGATCCCACCCAGCCTTCCTTTCCCACCTGCCTCTGCCTACAGTTCTCCGGCCCCACCTCTACTGTTTCCCTTCAGTCCCTCTGCTCCTCCTCTGACTCCACTCTGCTGTATGGATCTGCCTCAGGTCTTCCAGTCTCCAGTTCTGCCTGGTCGTAAAGATTCCCTGCAAGTTTCACCTCCAGCTGCCGAGCCCATCACTTCACCTCAGCTAGTCGACTTGTCAGCTCCAATGTGGCTTCTCCCTCCCTCGGCTCCACCTGGGACCGTCGTCCTTATGGCTCCACCGGGCGCCCTTGTCCCTCCGGCTTCGCATTGGTATCCTGACCCATAGGTCTTATCTGCTCTTCAGCTACGCATGGGTCTCCACCTCCATCATCTCTGTCTGTCACCCCCCCTGGTTAGACCTACGTCTGCATCATGCCTCCTCCCTCCTTCAACTCTGCCGTGGGCCTTTGTTCTGGTTGTGTTTTGGGTCCCCGTCTTGCTCCTTCTGTTCCTGGCTCCTCCCTTTGTCATCGCCTCCCTAGTTTATCTTGCCAGCATTTCCTGTTCCCTCTCCTTCACCTGCCCTATCATCCTCCCCCAGAGTCCCCACCCTCCCTCAGTTAGACCCCCTCAATTTATTTAAGGTGCGAGGACATGTCTTCTTGGGGAGGGGGAGCCTTGATGTCAGTTGTTTGGTATGTTTAGTTTAGTTGTTTAGTTTCTTTGTATTTTGGTGGTGTTTTCCCTGTTCCTGTTTGCCTGATTTGTCTGTCATTAGTAGGTTCATTGGTTGTTAATTAGTCCTACTTATAGTGAAGCATAAATTGTTGTTATTTCTTAATGAATTTGGAATGTAGTGGTGGTTAGTTTACTGAAATGAAGCGGTAGGATGGATCCTTCAAAATGAGACAGAGCTTGGGTGCTTCTTATGTCTTATTGGTGCATCATTGTTTCCTTCCCTCACGTTTCAGCTCCACCCACTTAGGATGCGAGGGAAGGATCACCTGTGTATCCTCATGCCTCCTCAGGGACCGTCCTTGCTTCTCATTCCTCACCTCCTCATAGTGCAGTTGGAGAATTGAGATGTCCTTCAAGATGGCTGAGTTTGTTCGCTTTCTGGTTCACGGGCTGGAGAACAGAGCAGAGAGGAAACAAGGAACCATCAATTTGAGTATTGAAAAGCACTATTGATTGATTTGGGTCACATAATACATGATTTGACCTACATTCCATTTATAAAGTATTTATAGTCTTGAGTGAATGTAATCTGGATGTACTACATTTGTCATGTGGTCATTATCATGTGATTATCATGAATTACCAGCATCAGTTGTCTCTCTTCACTGCCATTCACAAATCCTCTCCCGTGCCCTCATGGGATAGTGAAGAGTCCATGTACACTTCAGAATCTCGCCGTAAATAGTGGGTCATCCGGGGACTTTTTGCCTACTCTTTTATGAGTACTGTGACATACTGTACTTATTTTGTCATATATTGTTTTTCCCAACTATGTATTAGGGAAGTATGTGATTTTGATGCAGAAGTATGTTGATTTTCCTATGGCTCGGAGAAATAGCAGATTGCTATTGTTCCTTTGAGGAAGCCTTTATACTGCAACTACTCCAGCAGGTCATTTGAAAATATGAATACACAACAAATTTAAAAATTCAATACTCTGGACATGACCAATTGATAAATTATTTTTCCTTTACAAAACACAACATGATTAACATTATCAGATGTATATTATGCAATTTTGCCATTTTTTCAATAAAAGATAAACTTACTGCTTATAATTATAAGTAGCACTTCCTAAACCTTTCCAGGACTCTTTAAAACTTTCTGGAACTGTTACAAACTGCTTTGGAGACTTAAAGGCAGAGGATCCAAATTCAGTAGGGTAAGACAAAGATATAATTCAAAAGATACAAAAGGTCAAAACTCAGGCAAGCAATCCAAACAGATACCAGGACATGAACCCAGGCAAACAGGGCAAAACCATGGAAAAAAAACATGCACTCAGAAATCCAGTTGTGACACATACAAGACTTTGCAATGAATGACTGATTAAACCAGGCTTATATCAGAGTTAAACAGGTTAATGATACACAACTGACAGAAATCTGAGATGATGAGTCTGGGTTGTGACTTCTGGGAAATGTAGTCCATGTAGATATGGCAATGGACAAGTGAGGGGACTGTTTTTCTAGAACAATCCTAATCTTGGTAAACATACTGTCAGTGTCTGGTTAGTGTTTCCCTGGGTAACCACCAGTGGTCCTCTTGCCCCACGGTGTCATTCACTCAATACTACAATTCCCATCATCCTGTTCTGTCACTCCTTTGATCATTGTACACAGCTGTTTCCAATCACCTTGTTATCTGTGTGTGTATATATACCCTGTTTGTTTCAGTGTTTGTCACGGAGTTGTTGTTATTCGTCACACCACTTTAGAGGTCTGTGGTCTTGCTTGTTCTTGTTTTGTTTCTTGTAATTGGACTGTTTTGTATGGATTTTGTCCCCTGCCTGGACTGGATAATGTATTATGGATCACCCAATAAATACTGCAATTGTCTTTATGCACAGCTCCACTACTTCCTGAATTTCTGCCAGCTCCTTGTTTCCTGTCTGCCATTATTGGACAAACTGATTAATCCAGGTGTGTCTGACCTCAGTAGTCACAACAACAATAATCAGGCACACCTGAATTAATAAAGTTTGTCCAATAATGGCAGATAGAAAACAAGGAGCTGGCTGAAGTTCAGGAAGTAGTACAGCTGTG
The DNA here is from genome assembly GCF_988280905.1 of Pimephales promelas. NCBI lineage: Eukaryota > Metazoa > Chordata > Actinopteri > Cypriniformes > Leuciscidae > Pimephales > Pimephales promelas. The sequence continues at coordinate 17,733,009 of NC_142791.1, forward strand.
CATAAAGCCGTTTAAATACTGTTTCCCATGTGTGTATCGTAACACATACATATGGGTCAATGACATGATGTGCATTTTTTTTGTCCAACTGCATTATTTTTAAATAATTTGATAAAATCATGACATATATCACTTTATTCAATACAATCTATTTAGTTTGAATGCATTTTAGTAGGCTACATTTAAATATTATGTTTTGTTATCTTAAACCGCCAAAATGTCAGGTGGTGCATAACTGTCCGAACAAATTAACAGACTAAGAATGGTATCTTAATAATAAAAAATCAAAAAATACCATGGCATTATTTACATCTGAACCCTTTCATACAGTTTGTTTTTATAAATATCAGTAGTTTTAAAGCTGTTGCGATAATTGAAAAACCTTTGTGCAGTAGCTAGTTTTCTCAACTTCTCAAATGACAGGGTGGCACAACTGTATGGCTCTTTTATTATGAACTGACAAGATAATAATGTTTCATCCACAGGAGGATGAGCATCCTACTCTTACTATTTCTGCTTTGCCGGTCTAGTAAGAGTAGAAGCCAGGCCTTCTTTCCTCAGAAGAAGAGCGAGGTTGTGGTGCTCATAAAGCCTAGTTCACACTACATGATTTTAAAATGTCGGGCTGAACTGTGCAGTTCACACTACATGACTTGCTCTCAGTGAAATCATGAGTGTTCAAGTTGTTTAGCTGTTCACACCACACAACACAACGTGATTGATCCACAACAGGAGGTAACTCACTACACGAGTTAACAACGCACTATATAGAGATACAACCACGATCGGATGATAAGAGCATATCATTTGTGACTCAATGAGAGCTGTTTCAGTACTATAATACGGTCTAAATCCTGAAAATACTCAAACAAATAACGAGTTGACAACAACACGATTCTATCTGGTCTAGAAACCATGTTTTGTAACGAAAAACCACGCAATAAAACGAACCAGAAATGACGCGAAACTGCAGAGAAGAACACAACACGCGAATATGGACGTCAGACAGAAACTAGTGCTGCACACTGTTTGCTCGACGATATGCTCTGAGAAAAAAAAATGCAAAAAAGAAAAAGTAAGATTTACCTGGTGTCCTCAACCCATGCGTTGCTATGATTGGCTGTACTCATGACATCACTGAGATTGAGTCGCGCGACTGCGCGAGATATCTAGCATGCTAGATATTTTTCTGAGCTCGGTGACCTGTCTGCGAGCTGTCTGCGAGCTGTCTTTGATGCGTTGTTGGCTCTTTCACACTAACTGATTGGCGAGCGTTAATCGTCCGCTAATCGCCCGCGATTTGCACGCGATAACACCCTGACTTGTCGGCGACTCAACGATTTGCAAATCGGGCTTAAATCGGGCTTAAAATCACGTAGTGTGAACTAGGCTTAAGTGCGATCCTCTCCTTTCTGGACCGTCTAATGGGGTGGAGGGATAGAGTTGTGGTCGGGTTAGGGTTTTATTCCTGGAAGAGCGACATCCAGCGGATGATTTCATAATGTCGAATAAGTCTTTTTTTGTAGCCTATGGCTTAATTTAGCCTTTATCATTTATGCCTACAAATCAAATTATAGGCTACAGACTGTATAATTTGATATAATTTTTGATATAAATATTATGTGATAATATAGGATGAAGTAACATACATTTTGAATACATTTTACTGGCTTAGTTTTGTCTAACATTTCACCATTTTACTGCTTCGTTTCCTCACACTCTACCAGTCCAGCACCATTATTATTTATTTGGATGATATTATTATATTCCTCACATAATATTACAACAAAAATGTCTGTAATATGTCCTATATAGGCAGCCTATCCAAATACAACATCCAATACAAACTATTAGCCTATTTATGAAAGAATGTTAGCCAGAACGGAATACACCCTGTTTATATTTAATTATATATTTTTCAGTAGTCTAAAATGCGTATGCATTAATTTTTAACTACTTTTGAGGCTTTTCAATAACAATGTGATGCAAGGACTTCAGACAAACAGGGGCGAATAATAAACTCATCGATCAAGATCCTGCAAGTGCTTTCTTTGATTGCTGCAATCGATTTCTTGACCTTCCAGCTGAGGACAATAAAAAATTATTTTTGTCCGTATAGCCTAAATACCGATTTACCTATTAGCTACAGTAGCCATGCGTGTCCTAGTGAACATGGCAGAGTGTTGGAACGTAGTAGAACTACTTCTCATCCCAAGACGTCATAACTGACGTTTTGGGACGTCTTTTGACCATAGGCTACGTCAATATTCGCCTTTTTAGGGCCCCCTTAAACGTCGGTAGATGAGGTTATGGGATCCTAACTCTACCCCAGACCTAAACCTAACCCGTCACCTAACTGACGTTAAAGGTAAAGCGTCAGTTGTATGACGGCCCGGGATCGCCATCTACCGACGTTTAAGGGGGCCCTAAAAAGGCGGATATTGACGTTTGGTCAAAAGACGTCCCAAGACGTCAGTCATATGACTTTTTGGGATGAGACTGTGTTAACTAAAATGCTGTATCTGTAGCCTACTCTACTAGAGTATTGTTTTTTCTCATACTTCTACTTTTACTTCAGTAGATATTTTCGATGAATTTAATACTTTTACTTCGATTTTTTTTAATGTTTGGCTAGTTACTTGTTACAATTATAAAAAATTTACGAATCATTCGTTGCGTGTCTGCTTTCATGCTACCCAAATCACACGCCAGTTTTATAGGATAATGGTATTGATTGACATACACATTGACAACTAATGCAGGGGTTGTCCTGCAATGACATTTTTTTGGTGGCCGCCAAAAGCACCTTATTTGATTGCTAGTTCAAACTTTTGACTGCTTTCTTTAATAATTACATGACACAATACTTGTTCTTTTACTTTTAGTATAAGTAGTGAATTTTAAAATAAACTACTTGCAATACTTAAGTACAAAAAATGTTGAATACTTTAGTACTTCTAGTGTGGTGCTTAAAGAGCACTTCAACTTCTACTCAAGTCACTTTTTTGATAGAGCACTTGTACTTTTACTCAAGTCCGGTTTTCTAGTACTTTATACATCTCTGGTTGGAACGGAGCCTTCCAGATGTTTCCAGAACTGCATGTTCTTCCATAAAAAGATTTGACATTTATCATCTCGAGGTTGTTGTTTTAGCATTAACTTTGAGGTCATGTTAATATACTAATATCATGACTAATTTTACATACATTTCTGTCAGACCCCTGTAAAGTTTGCTGAGGGGCCCATACCAAAAGCACTTATACGACTCGAGTTTGTCTTGAAGGACATGTAGGCCTACACTTGGACTACGACTACGAAAAGGTCAAATGTAAAAAAATAAAATAAACATATTTCAGATAACACTGTTCTCACTGATTCATATTAAATGTACGCATTTGGCAAAACGTGACTTCCATTGCATTTCAAGTAGCTATAAATGTTTCATGCTTTCCCTGGTAACACCATGCAAGAAACACACAATGTAAAGAACAGTGTTTTATTAATATCAAACAAAACTCAAAACTTTTGACAAAAACATTGCTGAGGGTAAAATAACATTTTAAGCATTGAACATGTTCAGAATTGAAGATAACGTAACAATATTACATGTGCATTCAAGTATTCTAAGACATGCCTTCTGGATCATTCATGGACGCTCGTACTGAAGGCACTGCAGCCAGTAGTGACACTTTATTCATCGACGGGTTCACATCCAAGTACTTAAACCAATTATGAACTTTTTCATGACAGGTATTCAAGCTGAAGCGTTTACCCTCATCAGCTCTAGTATTTCGCGGAGTGTACAAACACACACTTCATCAATCGTCCACGAGCCTGCCTACAGGAACACACACCGCTCACTTTTTGGTACTCTGAACATGACTGGGTCAGGCAACACTTCAGACGGGATGATTGACAGCTGGCTGACTGCCTGCCCAAAACAAATGCAAATACAAAACTGGAAAACTGAAGTAATGGTGTTTTTAAAAGCGGTTTCCTTGAAAGTTCACCTTAAAAGTAGCCTAATATTTTTCATTATTGTAAATAGACTTGATCTTTTTCACTTTATGTTAAGTATTGTATATGTGTTGCTGTGTAGATAAATGATAAATTACACTGTTCCAATAGTGTAATGTCACTAAATGAATTTTTAACAGTAGTACAAAGACTTAATAGGACATTAACATGAAAATTATACAACAAAACTATTAATTAGGCTTCAATTAAAACCAATATGTAAATAAAATAAAAACTTTGGAAATACTGTAATAAAATATCACCAACACATCACAATTAATAAATATATAATGAATTAATCTAAGGTGCTTTTTAGAGCATATTCCACTGACGGTTAGCTGAATGTAACAGTGAAACAATAGACTGGATTAGATAGATGACCTAAAAGACCAAACTAAACTATAGAATACAGTCTGTAATGTTGAAATCGGTGAAATCTAGCAATTCAGTTCAATGCATTCATTAAAATCACACGACAAAGATATAGAAGAAAAAGATGAAGGAGGAAAAGCATCAAACGACTAGCAAAGATCCTAAAGAAACATAATCCCGTTGTCTAGAACTAATATTCATCATGATAAAGATTGTTTTTAAAAACTCAAAAAAGCAAATGGATACATATTAAACATTGTTGTGAAAATGGAGAAATAAGATAAGTTACCAGTGCTTATCGCGTGAAGCGGTGAAAGATTGTCTGTTGACCAAAAATTATTAATCAAGTTCCCCCTGGACTTTGGTTTTATAGCAATGTTATCTACTATATGCACTATCAACCTTAATTAACACACATTTCTTCAAGACAATAACAGAGTATTCAGTGTAAGATGATCCAGTGAGTCTCCTGTAAAATATTGATTAAAGAAATGAAAAGGCCATTAATGGTTTCTTTATGCTAATGTTGGCTTGGCTTCTCCGAGGAAAAGCCTCTCCTGCACTAATCCTATCGGAGTGTGTTTTAAAGAACATCCGGATTGCGTAACAGTCAAGATCCTCACCTGACACGAGTTACTAATGTACGCAGAATAACACACACGTGCGACTGGATGTTGAGGGGGAACAAATGACTAAACACATTTTTGCAGTACAGCCATTTTCACACTTAATTTACAAAGGTATCATTTCTCTCACTCACACACACACACACACACACACACACGCACACACACACACACACAAATCTGTCTTGTGAGGACATTCATTGACCCCAAACCTAACTACAGTATAACCTCATCACTAAAACCAGATCTTATTCCTCAAACAGGCCTTTAAAGGGCTCTCAGAAAGTGAGAACCTGCCAAACACACACACTCACTCTCACAAACACGCACACACCAAGCAATTAAGACACACCATTTATTGCTAATCTTAAAAAACCTCACCATGGCAATGTATGGCCCTGTAACACACACTTTTACAATAATTCGTTGTGGGGATAAAGGATTCATTCCCATGTCATTATTTACTCACCCTCATGTCTTTCCAAACTGAATTAAGGAGAAAAGAAAAAAGGGGGTGAAAGGTTAATGCAGTTCATTTTCATACAAAGTCAGTTCACGGTGACTCTGTCTGTCACTGCCGGGCCAGGGCCGAGCCGTGGTAGTGCGTGGCAGGGCAAGTCGCTTTTCCACTGTCACTTCCGGGGCTTGATTGGGGCTTACTCGGTGCCAACGGCCAGGATTTCTGGCCCGTCTAATACCTTGGGCCAAAGCGGGCCAGCTCGGGCTAGAGGCGTGCTCAAGGTGGGCGGAGTTTATTCGGTGTTATGGAACGTTATTTCACTTTTTTATATCGCGCAAAAAAATGAAGAAACAAGGACGTTATAAAATACATCGATGCTGAACTTTCTAAGCTAAGCATTCAGCGAGCAACGCTTCAAGTTCAGGAAAAAATAAAAAGTTGCGGGCGCAGTATCGTACAAGGCGATTAAAACGCACAATGGACAAAGCGGAGCTCAGAAAAGGAACTTGCCATAGTTCGACTTGATGGACGATTTGCTGGGTCACCGTCCCTCTGTTAGTAGCGACTCGCGAGACAATCGGGACACTATTGCAGCCACGGCCGGTGAGTTAATGCTATCTTCCTAATTTAAAAAATAAATAAATTCATAATACCCGCTGAAATGGGTTGGGTTGTATGTCGTTTGATCCCGAAAGGCGAGTAAGGGGCGGGATTTAGGGCAGTGGAAACGCAAGCCCAGTGCTTGAGGCCCGAGGACACTGGCTCGGCTCGCTGTTAGCCCTGGCCCGGCCCTAGACCGGCAATGGAAACGCGGCTACTGTGACACTAGTGCCATAAATACACATGATATGGCTGCTCAATTTCATGAAATGTCATTGCGGGTTTCCTGATAACAACAGAGATTGTGATTTAAAATGTGATTTATAAAAACATCTCCATGTTTGCTTGTTTGTAGGGCTGCACATTTTAGCCATAAATTACAAAACGAATATTTACGGCTGCCTCAAGAGCCTGCAGGGAGCTTCTCTCAGCTGTCAACAGCTTCTCATTACAGGGTTGTGAAGATGCTTGGCTTCTCAAACGCAAGTGAAAGCGACTCAAACTCGTGTGTAAAGCGACACAGTGCCACGCTTCACTCTAAAAAACACATATGGAGGTATTTGACATTTGCCGATTTTGGTTTTATTTCAAATGTCGTGCAGCCCTATCATTTATGCAACAACTCTATGCTTTAACTTTGCTTTATTCCAAGTCTTCCAAAGTGTGGTATTTATCTTGTGTGACAGACAGATATCAAAGTCTTTCTTTGCTAGACGCAGATGAAATTTCAGAGCTTCAGCATCAATGACCTATGATATGGCTTTAGCACACCTTGAATACAACACACGATCCACATGGAGGGTCACCAACAACTGTCCTTGTATAAAATTAGCTGTTTTTGTTCCATAGAAACAAAAAGGAACAGTGTGCAAGAGCATGAGGGTGCGCACATAATGACTATGAACTAGTCTTCTCAGCTGAACTGCCCCTTTAAAGCTTTCCCTGCCTCTGTGTTTCCTCACACACAGAAGATCAGTGGTGTATGGATGGCGTAGTGGGGGAGAGGGGTAAAAATGGAGCCCTACACTGAGTGTGTTAGTGCTGGGTGTCCGAGGCCTCATGTCTTGTTGCGTGTGAACACGCGCTCGCCCCGCAGGTTGAGGTGCTGGAGCTGGTACTGCAGCACCTCGGTGTCCGCCGGCTCCCTGAGGCTCATCTTGTCCAGGTTGAGGTAGTCCAGGGACTTGGAGTGGACGCGTTTGCCCTTCAACAGGCACAGGGGCAGCGGGCCGTGCGGGGTTTTGCCGGGCTCCCCGCTGGCCAGGGACTTCAGACAGCCGTCTCCTGAGCTGGGCATGCGCCGGCGCCGCCGCCCGTTGATGGCTGGGATATCGTACGGTTGGTAATATCGGCTTTTGGCTTTGCAGATCCGCGAGGCTCGGTGCAGACTTACATCCACAGGCTTTTTGATGGGGCTGGGCAAGGCCTCTGTGTTGCTGCTGTCAGGACTAGACCACTTGTGGGCTAATTTAAGAAGCTCCTCGCCGGTGGTGAAGCCCACTAGATAGTTGGAGTTCATGTGAAGGATTTGGTATCCTGAGACAGTACTTTTTATGGGGGAGCAGGGGGTGCTGGAGCAGCGTGGTTTGTCGGGCTCGGGCTTCAGGGTGCTTTTGACCTCAGCGGCTGACAGAACGGATATGGGTGCCCTGGACGATCCACTGGCATCCATTTCCATCTTTCCTGACATGACCTGGCTGAAACAGAGGAGAATAAAACATATATATATATATATATATATATGGCTGGGACAAGAAATTGATGCATCGTGGATCGAGAAATTAGATTGATTCCGAGATTTTCCGAATGCATCGCGATTTTCTCTAGAATCGATTCGGAGCTTCGTTTTTGCCAGCAGAGGGCAGTGCGTGTCCTAGAAACAGCTGTACTCTGCTGGCTGTTCCAATGCCTTACGCACACCACCTGAACCTTCTATAAAATAATCATTCATAAAGTTTGAAAAGTTTGAAGCGAATCACAAGGGTGTTTGTTGTGGGCTGTTGACATTAATCTCGCGTCATAAAAGCATTCTGAGGTGCGTGTACATTCTCATATCAGCCAAACACATGGACGCTCTTCTTTGTGAGCATTTGAGCATCCAGTTAAAAACTAGCCAAAAGCGCCATCTGCTGTTATAAACTAGCCTAAAGTGCCGTCTGCTGTTACAGACTAGCCTAGAGCGCCATCTGCTGTTACAAACTAGCCTAGAGTGCCATCTGCTGTTACAAACTAGCCTTGAGCACCATCTGCTGTTAAAGACTAGCCTAGAACGCCGTCTGCTGTTACAGATTAGCCTAGAGCGCCATCTCCTGTTACAAACTAGCCTTCAGCACCATCTGCTGTTACAGACTAGCCTAGAGCGCCATCTGCTGTTACAAACTAGCCTTCAACGCCATCTTCTGTTACAGACTAGCCTAGAGCACCGTCTGCTGTTACAAACTAGCCTTCAACGCCATCTTCTGTTACAGACTAGCCTAGAGCACCGTCTGCTGTTACAAACTAGCCTTCAGCGCCATCTGCTGTTACAGACTAGCCTAGAGCGCCATCTGCTGTTACAAACTAGCCTTCAGCGCCATATGCTGTTAAAGACTAGCCTAGAGTGTCGTCTGCTGTTACAGACTAGCTTTCAGCGCCATCTGCTGTTACAGACTAGCCTAGAGCGCCATCTGCTGTTACAGACTAGCCTAGAGCACCATCTGCTGTTACAGACTAGCTTTCAGCGCCATCTGCTGTTACAGACTAGCCTAGAGCGCCATCTGCTGTTACAGACTAGCCTAGAGCACCATCTGCTGTTACAGACTAGCCCAGAGCGCCGCCTCCTGTTAAAGACAAACCTAGAGCGCCATCTGCAGTTACAGACTAGCCGAGAGCATCGTCTGCTGTTACAAACTTATGATGTTACAAATAAAATTAGTACTTTTAAGGCCCATTCAAAATCAAGGTTGATAACGATAAAGATATAGTTCTAAAAATTGTTCTCAATATTAAAGAATAGCAGAGTTCACACCACAGCGATAACTATATAGAGAAACGATATCGATGGGATCACTTTTGGAATGATTTTTTTTTTCAGCTGTTGATTGATACAACACTGACAGTCAATCAGATTCTAATTTATGGGCTCTCACATTTAAAATGGCAGACAACATTGCGGAGAAGTTATTTGCTGTTGTCCAAAAAAATACAGCACTGTTTGACAAGTCAAACCCCTTTGCAAGAAAATGGACATGGAAAACAACCAGTCATAGCCAAATAAATGGTGTGAAGTATTACCTCAGGTATCCAGCACTCATTTACACAACATTTTCTTGCTTCCTTTGAAGTTGCTGTGAAAAAGACTAGGTGTTGTTTTTATTCCACTATATTGACAACGTCGGCTAAATTCACTATTAGATTATTAGATCGATGACACTAGCTTCACTCAAAACACAGCATGCTGAGGACATCTTCTGGTTAAATGCAACAAGAACACCAAAACATGTTTAATAATGTTGTACACACTTTGAAACCGCAGCGCACGAGCTTAGAATAAACAGCGTGTTATCGCTCATTGGTGTGGACGTAAATATAGTTATCGTTCTTGGTGTGAACGGCCCTTTAGTTACAACAAACATTGTTTCAAAAAGTTTTTACAAAAAGTTGTACTACTTCTGTACATACAGCAAGTTTTAGGGATGGACAATATGACAATTTATAACATCGCAAAATGACACGATGAGTGATCCTCTGTATTTAGATCTAGCTATATTGTATTTGTAATGTTGTCTAGCACATATATTAGTGCAGCAGTGACTTGAGCATTCAAAAGCAATTAAGAGATTTAAATATTTGTTGGTTTTCTTCAAAGTGAGATCTCGGCTGTTCTCGGCTGATTAAAGTCCCCCTGTGGTGAAAATCCAACTTTTTATGTTGTTTATAAGTCTACGAGGTGTTTTTTTTAATATGCTTTAAGACAAACCATGTGTAAATTCATAAGTCGACAGTATTGCAGTATTTTCTCCTTAAAACTGCAGTGAACCAGTCTCAAAAACACGGTGTGAAAACGCGGGTGTTTCTGACATAACAAACTACCTTGTAACCAATCAGATCAATGTGTGACCAGTGGATCTCTGAGCTGAGTGAGTGGAGGCGGGGCTCATTTGCATATTCATAGAACCACATGTATACTAAATGAGGCAAGGGTGTAGAGTTACATTCAAGATATTTTAAGGAATGAAGAATTTTTTTTCCAAGGAAAAAAATTCAAAAATGTAATTTTGGTGATCGAAGATGAGTTCTACAGTAGTTTGTTCTTTTCTGGCCAGGCCAGTGTCCCCAGAAAATTCAGAGCGTACAGAGTATGAAAGAGTTTTAGAATGCACATGCGCATACAATCGTGTTTAAGTAAAGCCGTATGTCAGCTGAAAGCTTTCAACACTGGCGGCAGCTGAATGGGGCTGGAGCTCAGCTTGAGTTCAGTGTCCATGTACTCTGAAACCGATTGTGACAGTTATAGCCTGATGATGATCAGCGACTACAGATTTGGACTCTTCTACCGGTATTAAATTAGAAGCAGTTGCATCTGTCCTGCAATTCAGTAGCAGAACACGCACAGATATGAAGTCTACAGGACGCAGAGCGGTCAGCTCAATGGCACAGAGATCAGCTCAACATCAGATTGGGTCTTCATATTAAAACAATGAAGGATAATTCCAAATGCTGACTGTCATTTTGAAAGAATTCTTCTTAGGAAGAATGAAACCAAACTTGAATCCAGCACTTGGATTTCACTCTGACCTGAAATAATGCCTCCAAAAGCTGTAAAAGAAAGGTTTTGAGCCTCAGCTGCTGGTTTGAGATGATGCAGCATAATGATGATGCGCCAGTCCAGTGACATGGCAAACGATATCTAACAAGATTTTGGCAAGTTTAAGATTAAACACATTTGAAGGGGACTTTTGTCTCTGTGGGAAAGATGGGTCAGAGACACAAGCAGACCAATCAAGCCGTTACAGCTCCAAAGTCTGACAGACTCGACTGCAGGACATGCAGATTTATTACGCATATGTTTTATACTAGATACTATAATCTACAAAATAAAATAAAAATACAGAAACAAAGTGTGATTTTTTTGTATTTCACCGAGTTCGTTCATTTGGCCAGAGGAGAACTGATCCTGGTTTCTCCCAAGGTTCCCATTTCTGTCACTGATGGAGTTTGGGTTCTTGCCATTGTCACCTCTGGCTTGCTTATTAAGGACACTTAATATTCAACAATATTATTGATTTGACTGCACTGACACTACTGTGTGAGAACTGAACTGAGATGGACGATGACATCACTTGTTTCCTTCTCTGTTTGTCCAGTTCACTACTATAAAGCTGCTTTGAAATAATCTATATTGTACTGAACTGTATTGTACTGACTTAACTAAGTTACAAGCTCATAAACTGGGTGCATGCCAGAACAATTATTTTAGTAAATATTATGTAAATTGAACCTAAATCTAATTGCAGCAACTGTCATGTTTGTGTTTTTAATTATCTTTAAATTAATAGTGTGATTGAAGAACAATGGTAGATTATGAGCAAATATAGAATCAAGGTCAGGTCTATCACACCGTCAGAGCATTTACATTTTTCCCTATGTTAATATATTGAAATTATATTATAAGTAAATTAATATCAGCATGCCAATTTAAGCTCAGTGATTTACTGTCAAATGTTGAACATTGGACAACTGATTCAGATCACTTGGACGTGACTGTGATTACATGAGGTAAAAACTATTTAAATACTGTTCGTTTTCACAAATCGCTCGTTTCGTGTCTTAGGCCATCAATGTGTACTTACATTTACTGGTCATTAAATCATGTTTAATTTTGACTTCTCTGTGCATGCTCTTTTAGAAAATCCCCAAAGACTTCCATTATATGACTGACAGACAACAACGGTTTGACCAAAAAATGTCAAAATTGAAAATACTGTGGAAACAAAGACACCTACATCTTGGATGCCCTTGAGGTAAGCTAAAACATAAAAAAATTAATTTCAAAGTGAACTATCCCATTAACTCCTCTTTTAACCTGTCTAAAGGCTGGATATTTCTTCTTTTTCTTAACAAAACAGACATGATCAAATTTGGACCAAATGATCATTTTAAAGTCAAGACATTTCTCTCTTTTAAGAACCCTGATAAGGTCATTCATATCTCTTTTTTTTTTCAAGTCTTGATTATTGCAATTCTCTATGTATAGAAGTCAGATAGACAGTATTGTCTCAGTCCAAAATGCAGCTGCTAGGTTGCTGACAGGTACGCAGACACATTACGATTCTATCTTCACTGGTTGCCAGTACATTTCCACATTGATTTAATCTTTTCCTGTTTGTTTTTAAATCACTAAATGGGTTTGGCAGCAGCTTCTCTAGAAGTCCTTTAAAACAGCACACAACTGTGCTCTGATCAGCTGCTTTAACTGTTCCTATAGGACTCTAGACTAAAACTTAGGGCTGGAATCATTTATCCCTGCAAAACTCATCCATTATCTCAGGCTTTTAACTCTAAATTGAGGGTATTGAGGCATATTCTACACTGAATTCTGTGTTTTCTTTTCTGGATCACCTGCTTTATTTATTTTTTATCTTTGTACAGCACTTTGGGCAAATGCTGTAGTATTTGCGCTTTGTAAATAAATTAATGAAAAGAGAAGCATGCATATTAATAGCATACTGTCTGTATATTAATACATATAGCATAAAGCACATATTATTGCCTTATTCGGCATGACCATATTCTACATTACTTAACCCTACCCCTTACCTACCTTATTTACTGTCAATCAGCAGTAATTAGGAGTTTATTGAGGGAAAACTAGTTAATAGTGAATATGTGTATCCTAGTCTAAAGTGTGACCAAAAAAAATGTAGGCTAATAAAAAAAGAAATTACCAAATTTAAGATCATGTTTACACACTTACTAATCATCAAAACATTAACATTTAGGCTACATTATCTTTTTGCCAAACCCAGTTCATTAGAATAAAATATGGACAGAAGGTCCTATCAAAAACAAAGAGTGTTATTAGCATAAGTTACATAAAATATCAGCCCTAGCCTTCAGTCAACAAAATTAGGTTTAGTTTATTCACTGTGACATTGCTAAACCTTAAAGGAAATCTGAGTTAAACTGAAAAAAGAGGAGTAAGTTATATCCACTATTCAGTTATTAAACAAAAGGCCCTTCCACTGAGCTCAAACAGATTGGTTTGTACAGTAAAAAAATGGAAATGTGTTTGTTTTAATGCCAGACATTATCATGAATAAACCCCGAGAAAGCAGGCCAACGCTTTACTGTAAAAATATTAATCAAACATTAATATTTCGGTAAAAAATCACAGGCGCAATTTACCACACTGTAGAATAAGGTTGCTGTAAAAGATGTAATGATGATGATGATGAGAAAGGATAATGTTGAGGGTTTAGCAGAGGGGTCCGCCAGAATCATCCTGTTTCTCCTCCTGATGAAGATGATGATGCTCGACATCTATGAGACTCTATTACTGCGTTGAGCTCCATATGTACCCAAAAAACGTCATCATATGTACCATAAAACGACCTTTATCGACGAAATCGAGTAATATCAAAATCCAGTACAGCAGAAACCCGTCCTCCACACGCTATCTTTATTCTGGGCTGTGTCACTGCCACCATTTCGCGATTTACAACAGCAACGAGGGGATTTAACGGGACAGCCGCGGCTTAAGCGAGGCTCACACACAGCACTCTATTCATAGCAGTGAAGAAATGTAACGAAGGAAATGGTGTAAAATCAAACCTGTTCAGAAAGACTGCACACCTGCGCTTGAGCGAACCATAGGCGAGATCCCTGTCAGAGGAGTGGTGTCGACACCAGTCACGTGACGCGAGCCACTGGCGCTCAGGATCCAGTCACGTGATGTGTCGAGGCTCGGATGCTCTTATGTAAAGCTGTGGTTCTCAAACAGGGTCCCGGGGCCCAAAAGGGGGACTCAGCGGCTTTGAAAAGGCTTCAAATGACTCAAAATGAGATAAAACAGGCTTTAAAATTAGCCAAACCAGCAAAGAAAAGGCTAAATATAGCCAAGTATTTTTCTTCGAAGAATCTGGAAAACCTAAATAAAAGGAGAATATTTTAAGTGTTATATTTAAAAGGCATTTCATTATAATTATTTATAATTTATGTATAATTACATTTTTTATCTGTTATCCAAAATAGTTTCAAGGTAATGAAGCACAGTCCGACATTTAATTTAACCTCATAACCGCATTCGGCAGAACTGCCACGTCTCTACAACACTGATCTTTCTGATGCACAAACACCAGGCTGGTGCTGCTAAAAGGCTCTTATCCTTATTAAAATTGCACCCGTTTTGCTTGTTAGCGGTTGTGCCAGTTAAACGTCTTTTAGGCCCTGTTCGCTTTTGGTTGACTGGGTCACAAATTGGACGAGGGAGACATATGCGTGCACACCTGGTGTTTTAATACATCTCTGTCCACTTTAGACCTCTTCTGTCCTGATTTCTTCAAGGTGAGGCGGGTCTATGGGTGAGTATAAATGGCTTTTCCAGATCTCTCAATCTAATGAACAAAACAATCTTGTGCCCGGAGGCGAGAGAGAAACACACGGACAGCATCTAGTTTCTGCTCTGACCAACCGAACACAGTGAGTGTGTCTTAGAAATCACGAATCACGTTTTTTTTTTGTCTTCTAACCAAACTTGCGTCTCTAGTTGACAAAGTTTAAATCCTGTCTGTCTAGAGCTCTTTTCCATAGTGTTTAGGCATTACATCAGTAGGTGGAGAGTAGACGGTCTATTGTGGCTGTTTAAACACATTCGACAACATGAGTGTTTACACTGTTAAAGCAATCCAGTCAAATGTGTTTTCAACTCGGGAAGTGGTTGAAAGTGGAAAAGCTCAAAGCGTTTTAGCATTTACACCTGTATTAGCGAAAATCCGATCTCCAAGCACAGCATGGTGTGTAGCATTTAACCACATCGGTTTTCTCTGCTTATGAGTTTTTGGCATGAACATCTTCGAATATGCTTTGCTGTAAATAGTCTTGTATTACGTCTCTGTATTTTGTGTAAAAGGTTAGTTCTGGTTCATTTGGTTTCCAGGGTAAAACAACTTGAAAAGGTTACTGTGTAACCAGGTTACTGGTTAAAATATTGTAAGGCTTTATTTCATCTGGACTCTCAGCCATCTTGTTCAGGTTTCCCAAAGACTCGCAACTTTTTTGAAATCTGTGAATCTTCTTCCAAACTGTTCCACTCATGTGGGAATTGGTCCTTGTACAGTCTATCCAAAAATATTTTCCAGGGCCCACAAGAGATTTGGTTAATCTCTCAACTCTACCTGATACCATTCACCCGTAGAGTTTGCTCTTATTTACGCTGAAAGCTCCTCAGTGTCCTCTGAGAAGAAAAGTTGCAAACCCTTCAAGCTTCTTCTGCACATGTTCTCCAGTGACATTCATAACAGCAGTAGAGACTTGGAGTCCCTGTTGCTGCGATTTCTATTCTCTGATTCTCATACACTTTCAAGTGTCAATTTCATGATGTTGTGTTCAGTAGTTACAGGACACTCAGCTCCGAAACTGTGGAGATTCATTGCCTGTGTATTCAGCACTGGTAATTCTAGTGTTTTCTCTAGCCTCTCTTGCACAGAGCTTCTGACTGCTTCCATCCAAAAAACAACGTACTAATACGATCCATGACTTGTTTGAAGCAGCACAGTTGATAGTCGATGTAATGATTCCTGTCTGTTTCCCTTGTCTTGTGTGAACTTTTGCTATTTCCTGTTCCGTGCCATGTTTTGTAGTCCTTTGCAGTTTTTCTTGTTGATGAGTTCCTCCAGGTGTTTCTGATTAACCACGCCCCCTTGTTACCTTGTTTAGCTTGTTTGTCTGTGTATTTAAACCTCTGTGCTTCAGTTGTTGGGTGTCGGTCATTGTTTGATGTTATGCTGTTTCTAGTTCCCTGTTCTGAGTACACCCTGGTTTATTTATTTATTTATTTATTTATTTGTTTGTTTGTTTGTTTGTTTGTTGGATTATTAAAGTGCTTGTGATTGGATTCCACCTCTGCTTCCTTCTTGCCGGATCATAACAGAACGACCGACCAAACATGAATCCAGCAGCACTAAAGAGGAATCTCCAGTCAAGTAGGCAACGCATGATCCTCATTCCAAGGATGGCCGCCGCCGAGACCGCCCTGCCGGAGCTTATTCCTGCCGAGCCTGCGCTCCACGTCAGCCCTGCCGAGCCTGCGCTCCATGTCATGTCTGCCCCGTCAGAGACTGTTCACGTCAAATCTGTCCCGTCAGAGAGTGTTCACGTCATGTCTGCCCCGTCAGAGACTGTTCACGTCATGTCTGCCCCGTCAGAGACTGTTCACGTCAAATCTGTCCCGTCAGAGAGTGTTCACGTCATGTCTGCCCCGTCAGAGACTGTTCACATCAAATCTGTCCCATCAGAGAGTGTTCACGTCATGTCTGCCCCGTCAGAGACTGTTCATGTCAAATCTGTCCCGTCAGAGAGTGTTCACGTCACGTCTGCCCCGTCAGAGACTGTTCACGTCACGTCTGCTGAGCCCGAGACTGTTCACGTCACTTCTATCCCGTCAGAGACGCTTCATATCACTTCTACAGAGCCAGTGTCTACGGACAAGATGGCCGAGTCAGAGTCTGTTCATGTCACTTCTGCCAGTTGAGAGATGCTTCACATCCCTTCTGCCGAGCCAAAGGCGCTTCACGTCACTTCTACAGAGCCAGAGATGCTTCAAGTCACTTCTGCGAAGCCAGAGACGATTCACTTCACTTCTACAGAGCCAGTGTCCATGGACAAGATGGCCTATCCAGAGTCTGTACATGTCACTTCTGGCGAGCCAGAGACGCTTCACGTCCCTTACTCCGAGCCGGTGTCTACGGACAAGATGGCCGATCCAGAGTCTGTTCACGTCACTTCCTCCGAGCCGGTGTCTACAGAAAAGATGGCCGATCCAGAGTCTGTTTACGTCACTTCCTCCGAGCCTGTGTCTACGGACAAGATGGCCGATCCAGAGTCTG
Source organism: Pimephales promelas (assembly GCF_988280905.1). Lineage (NCBI taxonomy): Eukaryota > Metazoa > Chordata > Actinopteri > Cypriniformes > Leuciscidae > Pimephales > Pimephales promelas. The sequence goes on from NC_142791.1 coordinate 17,750,168, forward strand.
TTCACGTCACTTCCTCCGAGCCGGTGTCTACAGACAAGATGGCCGATCCAGAGTCTGTTCACGTCACTTCCTCCGAGCCGGTGTCTACGGACAAGATGGCCGAGCCAGAGACTGTTCACGTTACTTCTGCCGATCCAAAGACTGTTCACATCACTTCTTCCGAGCCAGTGTCTATGGACAAGATGGCCGAGTCAGAGTCTGTTCATGTCACTTCTGCCAGTCGAGAGACGCTTCACATCCCTTCTGCCGAGCCAAAGGCGCTTCACGTCACTTCTACAGAGCCAGAGATGCTTCAAGTCACTTCTGCGAAGCCAGAGACCCTTCACTTCACTTCTACAGAGCCAGTGTCTACGGACAAGATGGCCTATCCAGAGTTTGTTCATGTCACTTCTGGCGAGTCAGAGACGCTTCACGTCACTGCTGCCGAGCCAGTGTCTACGGACAAGATGGCCGATCCAGAGTCTGTTCACGTCACTTCCTCCGAGTCGGTGTCTACAGACAAGATGGCCGATCCAGAGCCTGTTCACTTCACTTCCTCCGAGCCGGTGTCTATGGACAAGATGGCCGATCCAGAGTCTGTTCACGTCACTTCCTCCGAGCCGGTGTCTACAGACAAGATGGCCGATCCAGAGTCTGTTCACGTCACATCCTCCGAGCCGGTGTCTACAGACAAGATGGCCGATCCAGAGTCTGTTCACGTCACTTCCTCCGAGCCGGTGTCTACAGACAAGATGGCCGATCCAGAGTCTGTTCACGTCACTTCCTCCGAGCCGGTGTCTACAGACAAGATGGCCGATCCAGAGTCTGTTCACGTCACTTCCTCTGAGCCGGTGTCTACGGACAAGATGGCCGATCCAGAGTCTGTTCACGTCACATCCTCCGAGCCTGTGTCTACAGACAAGATGGCCGATCCAGAGTCTGTTCACGTCACTTCCTCCGAGCCTGTGTCTACGGACAAGATGGCCGATCCAGAGTCTGTTCACGTCACTTCCTCCGAGCCGGTGTCTACAGACAAGATGGCCGATCCAGAGTCTGTTCACGTCACTTCCTCCGAGCCGGTGTCTACAGACAAGATGGCCGATCCAGAGCCTGTTCACGTCACTTCCTCCGAGCCGGTGTCTATGGACAAGATGGCCGATCCAGAGTCTGTTCACGTCACTTCCTCCGAGCCGGTGTCTACAGAAAAGATGGCCGATCCAGAGTCTGTTCACGTCACTTTCTCCGAGCCGGTGTCTACAGACAAGATGGCCGATCCAGAGTCTGTTCACGTCACTTCCTCCGAGCCGGTGTCTACGGACAAGATGGCCGAGCCAGAGACTGTTCACATTACTTCTGCCGATCCAAAGACTGTTCACATCACTTCTTCCGAGCCAGTGTCTACGGACAAGATGGCCGATTCAGAGACTGTTTACGTTACTTGCGCTGATCCAGAGTCTGTTCACGTCACTTCCTTCAAGCCAGTGTCTTCGGACAAGATGGCCAATCCAGAGTCTGTTCCTGTTCCCGAGCCAGAGGGCGTGTTGTCTGTTCCGGAGCCTGAGCCAGTACACGTGTCTGGCCCTGAACCAGTGTGTGTGTTGTCTGTTACTGAGCCTGAACCAGTGTGTGTGTCTACCTCTGAACCAGTGTGTGTGTTGTCTGTTCCCCAGCCTGAGCCAGTGTGTGTGTATCTGCCCCTGAACCAGTGTGTAGAAGGAACCCAGAGAACAGAGAGCGTGTGATAGAAGGGAAAGATATTCCTCCCCTTATGATCATTTATTTGAAATGATTTTGAAGATGTTATCCGAACGATTGCCAATCCACTTTATTTTTAATTTGCTGCACCTGCATTGTTAGTAGATTACTCGAACATGATTATCATTGGCTCTGCTTGTTTGCAACCCTACATTAATTGGCGCGGCTTTTGGTACATTTGGCAAATTCCTTCTGAAAGTGGGCATCCCTATGCCCTACTCACTCCGAAGGGCAGAACATGACCATAAATTGATAAAGTTACCCTCCTTGAAGTGACCATTGCATGTTCCCTGTGCTAACAGACTTGTGGAAATGCACTTTGTTAAGGGATTACTTTATTCACTTTCATTTGAAACACTCCTACCAATGACATCCCCTTCCCGAAGTGCCCTTCAAGGGTGCAAAAACGGAGCTTTGACTTCGCCCATTGTGTTGATCATTATTGGCACACATTATGAAATATGACTGCACCTGTGTCCTATAATTTGTGCATCAAATCACTTATGGGACTGAATTGTCATGTGCCAATTTGCTGTTTAGTAAATCTGGCCTAAAATGTGCAGTGTTGAGGGCTCCAGAAACCAGTTTGTTTGCTACAGTCCTAAAATAAGTCACATTATCACAAGTAAAAATAAATTGTATATGGCTCCAACTCTACTTGAAACAGATAATCTTCAGGATTACTAGGAAATTATAGGATTGTTGTAGAAGCTTGGTGCTAAACTGTTACAAAATGTTAAAGGAGAACTCCAGAACAAAATGAACCTTTGGTCTAATAAAACATCGGTACCTAGTCAATTGTTCTCTGAGATTTGTTTTCATGATAATCGAATGTAAAGGGTTTTATCTCTAAAAACTGTTTAGCATATAATGCTAGTACTGGGGGCATTTACTAAGTAAAAAGAAATCTCTAGTTTGTAAGACAGTTCACTTCGTGTATACAGGCAGCGCCATCTTTGGAAAACAGTCAAGACAAATCAAACCACGAATGACGAGAATTTCTGCGAAGTTCTGAACTGTATGAACGGCGTTTTGGGGATCGACTTATCGAGACTATTTTCTAAGATGGCTCCTATCTGTATACACGAAGTGAACTGTCTTCATAAAGTATCTTCTTAACGGTCTGTACACTTACAAAGTTCTCAATGCTTCGTTTTGCATGTACGGACCCTCATTATGTTACTGTGTTAGTGTGGGGCTATTTTGAGCCTTGTTAGTGGTATAAACTAGCCATTTCTTTTTACTTAGTAAATGCCCCCATTACTAGCGTTATACGCTAAACAGTTTTTAGAGATAAAACTTTACATTCGATTATCATGAAAACAAATCTCAGAGAACGGTTGACTAGGTACCGATGTTTTATTAGACCAAATGATTAGGTTCATTTTGCACCGGAGTTCTCCTTTAATTAGGTGGTGGCTACCATTGCTAGGATTGAAATGTACAATTTAGTATTGATTTCATCATGATGAACTTAAAAATGCCATCAGTCGAAGTTCATTCCCAATATTCACAACATTTAGTTTAATTTCAATTTGATGTAAAAGTAATTAACATAAGGCAGATTTCCATTACAGTGGAGGGAAATAATAGCACATTATGATTGTAATGAAATATGCATTAAAAATATGTTTCTTAACACGAAATATCACTTAGGACCTTGTTTGATGAGGCCCCAGAATGTGCTGTATTCATTAAATATTCCAAAAGAATTAAAACCAGCTGCAGTAACATGTCATACTATGACAAGTAAATTCTATGCAAGCTTTTACATTTCGACATTCAAATATACAAACACATTCTTCCGAACCATTCAGGGTGAATGGAAGAGCTAAATAAGCTTACGATATGATTGTAATTACAACAATGTGATCTCTTTTGGTGGACTGTTTTGGTAACAAACATTCAGTAAGATGTTCCTTTAAATACAAAATAAAGGTACTGCTAATTATGACAAATTCTTGTCACTATAAGTAACAAAGTCAGGCTTGTAACATGCTCTAAGAATTGCTCTAATCTGTCTGAACAGAAATCCTGTTTTGGTTGGCTAGGTCCATGGCATGTGGTCCTCTGCTTGTGTACTGAGTGTACTGTGATATACTGTACATTTCCCAGTTGATGGTTTGCAGATTGATGTCATGTGTAAAAGCCTGGCATGGTTTTGGTAACACTCTTCTTTTCTAGAGCAGGGACTTCATGTGCTGGTGTGCCACTGGATGAGCCACAGGACAGTGGTTGGGTGTTAAAGGAGGGATCAGTGATGGAGATGTTTGGAGCCGGGTTGGGCTGTGTGGTCTCTGAGCTTGGGTGTGAGGTTTTGCCACTACTTGCACCGGGCTCCGGAACATCTGCTGAAATTTCTTTGGGTTTTCTGGCGGGAAAATCATCCTGATCTGAAGGAAAATAAATATATACAGACGTGAAAAGCATAAGATTTTTTATTTCAGATTTATTAACTATATTTTTGTAGAACTGAGTATTTTTGTACCAATTTATCCACTTTCAAAACACTATGCATTAAATAAACTGTCAGGGCTCCAGACTGCAAGCAGACTTTGTTCCTGCTGGTGACTACATTTAGTAAGAGGTCGCACTAGTGCCAACCACGTTGTCCAAGTGATAAAAGCTGGCAATGATTGAGAGAGCAGTGCAGCTCAGATCAGGTTTACTCGCATCACATGACACCGTTACTACACAGCGCAGTGAGAAAGCGTTTGGATTCACTGCAGTATTAATGACTGCGAGATCTAGTAGGAAGCATTATAAACACAGATATCAGATCAAACAGCACTGATGTGGAAACCAGGAAAAACACTGTGCCATGAATGAACAAGTTAAAGAAGGCTTTTCAATCCACAAATCATCAACATTTACCATGGATTTAATGTCGTAACTGTAAACATGGTATTGTGGCAGAAATAGTAGAGTGTTTTATATAGCATAGCATAGCGGCAACCTCCCCGTTTCTCTCTTGAAGCCAACACGGAAGTGAATTAAACTGCAATTCATCGAGTGGCCTCTTGAGGCTGGCTGCAAAAGCGAGTCAAATCTGTATCTCCCTCAAGTTAAAATGTCTAACTTCACAGCAGAAAAAAACATGTTTACAGCCTGGTGGCAAATAGTTGTTTTGGTCTATATTGCTAATTTTGCCCTTCATGACGACTGTGAGGGGGGTGAATTTTTTTACAACTCATCTGTTTAAATTATTTAAGCCTTAAAGTTCTGCATAATTAAGGGCGTGGCCACTTGAGTGACAGGTGGATTGCCGCTGCTGTCACTGCTAGTCGTTTGTCTGCTGTCTGATTTTAGCGTCACCCTCAGCTGTGTTTGTGCTTTTTTCCGGGATTATTTCATACAATTTAATACATGTATTATACACCTTCGCCCGTGCACGCCGTTGGACTCTGTCGTTGTCGAGTATGGAGAGAACAGCGACGTATTTCCAGTTGTTTCCCTCGCATGCACTAATGGATGTCTGACAATTTCAGTGTTTTCTCTCCGTCCATGCAATTGAATGAGCGCAGATTTCTAGTGAATTTACTTGAACTTCTGAGGTAATATCTTTGGTTTGACCCATCTGAGAAACTGAGAGGCGGCCAAAATCAGATTGTAAAATGGACTGAGTAAAGCTCTTTACGAACTTGACGTGAGATGCTCTGCTGACTGACATGTACAGTATGTGCATGAATCACTGTCACACGCACAAGCTTAGAACAATATTGTAACTGACTGCATGGTAATACATTTTTAACTAGCAGAATAATAATGCATCACGATACACATAGTTGACTGTATGTTGTGAGAAATGTGTGTGATCTGTGTTATGTAACATTACTGTTGTATACATGCTCGGAACTAATTGCCCCTTGTGAGATTAATGAAGTTGATAAAAAAAAAGTAAAGTAAAGAGTCTCACTTTTAGTTACGTCTTTACTATTATAATATTTCGAAGGGCAAAAACATGAACTTTAACTATTGGCTTTACTTCTTCAATCAGCTGTCTCTTCAGCATGAGGGCAGTAGCATATCATTAGTACCTCAGCTCCACCCATGTCCCGCCTCTTTGCCCATTTTAATTGATCCGGTAGTGACGAGAGTTGACACGCTGCCAAGATGGCGACAGCCGGCCCGCCCACTTTAGGCTTCAAAAACGCTCTTCAGAAACCTACGGGTGACGTCAAGGATACTACGTCCATATTTTTTTACAGTCTATGGTTTTATATTTATCTCACGGTTCGTTGACTTTGTAAGAGTGAAATTCAAGCACTCTCAAAGCTCTAAATATGATCCATTTTTAGTGTTGTTTTTAATGTGATGATTTGCGAAATTAAAAGTTGATTAAAAGCACAAACACTTTTTTTTTAAAGACATACCACTATAACCACAAGAGACTACCACTATAACCACTACATGTCGGCAGAGGAGCATTTATTTGACTTATTAGCCATTTCCACTCCCTAATAATATATGGAAAAATGTAGGAAGTCACAAATTCTCATGAAAACAAAAAAAAAATTTCTTCCATTTGTGACTAAATTACACAGAAAACTAGTAAAGAGCGCTTCTTTTATAACCCCTGAAGCTGCCAGTCAGTTCACTATTATACTATAGATGAACAATGGTACATTTAATAAGAATATAGTAGAATATTAAATTAAAATGAAAGTTGATTTTATCTGCATCTCAATTCCGTTCAGTGCTTTACTGTCAAATTTACAATAAACAAACATGCAATATTATTAGTAACTGCACTTATGAATGCAAAACAATAGTAGTTTTATGCTTGACTGAACTTTGATTAAAAACCCTCCAGTGCTACTAGTGTTCTCTAGTGTTAGGCCCCGTCCACACTACTGCGTTTTCGTTTAAAAAGAGAGAATTAAAACGAATACGATCTCCGTCCACACCAGCGTTTTATCTGCGTATTAGAATTGATCTCAGCCACATTAAAACGACTGTAAATGCGGATCATCACATGACCATTCACCAACACTGGGCTTGCGCGTGCCGGTGTAAAATTTCAGCGTTTATAAATTTCTGTCTTCGTTTTTTTTCTGTTTTAGTCTGGAAGCGAGGTGCAAACGTAAAAGGTGCAAAAGGTCTCGTTTTTGAATGAAAACACAGTAGTGTGGACAGGGCCTAAGTCGCTCTAGTGTTAGTCTGGAGCCCTCACTATATATGAAGCACTTGTAAATACAAAGCTAGGTTCTACTGGTTTTGCTTCTATACAGTAAATGTAACATGCCTGATGCACTCTTCTCCGGTGAGCACGTCTTCTTGCCAAGGGATTGTGTGAATGGACAGGGCAAAACTTTAGCTGGAGTGTAAGTGTTCAAAGGAGCCTTCTTTGAGGGCAGAGCTGAGGGTTAGAACAAATAAACAGGTTTAAACTAATGTACAGTAACCATGACACAGTGGCAGCCGAGGCGTGTTGTTCTGACCGTACCTGGCGAGGACGGAGACATTTCCAGGACTGGGTCATTGGATATGGCTATGGAGGCGAGGAAGTCGTCCACTTGTTTGAGAGACAGGGAATTATGGAGGGTCTCCAATGGACAGATTGAAGGAACCATGGAATACAACTCAAAACCTTCAATGAAATATACAACATCAGAATCTGAAGAAAACAAAAAACGGCTAGAACTCACATAGCATGAACTATAACTAAACAACTTGGAGAAATGGCAGAGATATGGCGTTCCATTTCCTCTAAATGACAAGCAACAACACCGTCAAACGTGAGTTTGAGGTGGGCAAGATGGAGGCAGATGGGTCACACAAAGAACAGCTCACAATACCTTCAAAATCTACCAAAAACATCACTCAGCCAAGATGGTTTTATGAAGCAGAAATGACAATCGACCTACCTTATAATTGTTTTTCTCAAATGAAACTAGTGGAACAACATGATTATGATTTGATTTATTCAATTCATGCAATTTGGCACAAGATGCCTGAATATAAACTTCAGGTGTCTTTTAATAAAAGCACTAAGCAACAAGAGGCCATGCATTACAGTAATTGGAGGTGTTATTAACCACGGTAAAACCACTGTAACACACAGCCTCTCATGGTTTATTGCTTTTATCCAACGGCAGAAACAGTTCTAGAAGACACATGGTCCATAAATAGTAACATTTATCAAAATTCAAAAATCAGAATAACCAATTCTTCTGTCAAGTAATATAGTTCATTCGACTGTTTACGGTTGCCAAGCAACGCAACATTTATATATTCATATAGAATGTGCGACTATAGTGTGCCTTCATTGGCATTTTACATTGGCTTCAAATGGGACTCAATTTATTTGAATTTAACGATAGAACTGATTCAATTTAGAGTACATGTGCTGTCCACACTTAACATAGATTGATTTACTAAAAAACAAAAAAAAGTTTCAATACCTTTTGACAATAATAAAAAAGGCATCTAAAGAAGTGAATGAGTGAAGGAGCCAATCACATAACAGTATAAGGAAACTATTATTAGGCAATGTTCAAATGAGTAGGTTTGGTGATGTACCTAGAATAAGACTAAATGCAAGATGGGATAATATAAAAAAATACAAAAGAGCATATGCGATGCGTGTTACTTTTCCTTCTGCGAACGGAATGAATAAACCAAAAGCTCATTTTCTTGTGGGTACATAAAGAAACATAAAAATACAATATAATTCTGACTTACAGGATAGATCTAAGTGAGACTGAACTTCGCTAAGGGTCAAAAACTAAGGTCTATAGTCTAGATCAGACTTTTGCTACACAGAATCGGGAACTAGAGCCAAACAACAAACACTAATTAGACAGAATAGAATGTGTATATTAAGTATGATTAACACTTACCACTGAACATACTGGAAAACACTGACCCATTTAGAAAAGCAGATTAAAAGAAAAAACAAACAATAAAAATGATATGCTAATAATGGGCAATTTTCTAAACGTCCAAAAGCATCATCTTGGATGTTAGCAACTTATAAAACACTGCAATGCAGCATTATGCACAATATGCTTTACATTTTAGCCAATCATTTAAAATAATAATAATAATATATATATATATATATTTTTAAGTATGCCACTCTGTTGGATGATAAAGTTGGATTTTTGCTATAGAATTTGCAAGTGAAAAAAAAAAAAACAGAAAAAAATGTAAACGTTAGTCAAGCTAAAATATGCAGAGACATTTAAACAGGTTAAAATAAAGTGTAATATATTAAATAAATATTCTTCATTTAGGCCAAAGAGCAGCGCATTCTTTTCACTTGAAAACTGTCAACGGTTCAGTTTATCAGTTTCGAAGAACTAGTTCATTCAACCACAAACAAACAAACAAATAATTAAAAATAGGTAACAGCAAAATATTCATTTATTGTCATTTATGTAAATGACAGCGATTTTTTTTTAAAATCCATGTAATGAGATCAGCGTCCAGAGGAGACTAGACTGTTGATCACACATACATGATGAGTATCTACTCCTTTATAATGTCTGATTCCTTGAGCCCTATCCTGCGCTTGAAGGAGGAACTCTAAAACTCAAGACATCAAAAACTGAATGTGAGGGGAAAACGTGACTGGGAATTAACAAAAGCAAACATACCATTGGTTGGGTGTCGCGCAAATGAGATAGAAAATCTTTTAACAGCAGAGCCACGCGTAGCTTCTGAGAAAGAGAAAAACAGGTACCTGAAATTATAAGAGCTAACAGAGAGAGGGTTAAAGAAAGGCTGAAGAAGACAGGAGTCATGCAGGAGAGACGCAGAAGTGAAGCAGAGGAGTGCTTGTGTTTAGTGTCTGGACAGCCATAGGGATGGGGATTAAACAACAACAATAAAACGTTAAAAAAAAATTAAGCCTTCGTTTCCTTTCTGTTCAAGCAAACACACATGCTGCATCCCAATTCGCATACTATCCGTCCTAAAAAGTATTTAAAAATAGAATTAGTACGTCCCTAACCGTAGTATGTTGAAATGAGTGTTTCAAAGAGACCCGGATGGTCTACTATATTCGGTCAGGTCCGAAGTGCAGATCGATGCACACTCTAATGGGTGATATTGCCCACAACTCATCGCGCGTTGTACAAGGATTCGGTTAGAACTACAAACACGAGTGAAAAGTGTTAAACAACTACAGACATGGAGGACGCGCACGTCCGGCGGGTGTGTAGGCTGCCAGAGGGGTTTAAAGTCCCCGTGAACCGGAAGTTGCAAACGACTTTTCTCCAGTGTTGTGACGTATTTCCGAGAGAAACGGAATACTAAATGAGGCGAAATAGTGGGTGTGGCTTTTTTTCCAACTAGCACCTGATTGGATCTAGAAAAATGGGTGTTTCATTCTGAAATGGAGGATGACGCAAGTTTACACACGCTGTCGATCAATGCGCGTTCAGCGCTCGCAAACACACAGCAGCTGTCAGTTGGAGGGGCGTGGTTATGGATGTTAGGGACACACCCAAACCGTGAAGCCTACATCATCGGGCAAGGTCTTCCAATGCAGAGGGGAGGGGTATTTTCAAAATTTGATTAAATTTTACAAAGCCAAAAATTTTTTTGTGTGGATCGACTTGGATGTATGAATTGTTCACCACAAAACGATCAATTCTTTAGTTTACAAAGACGTGAAACTCACCGAGTTTCTATGCTCACAAAAATCGCTGCAAAAGATGCTTTCCAACAGGTTTTATCGTAGTTTTTGTACAACTCCATTGAGGCCACGTTTACACAAAGCCGGGTATTTAGCAAAACGAATATTTTCCCCCTCTTCGTTTTCAAAAATAACACCGTTTACACACCCACATAAATACGCCGTCGAGCGCCATCATAGCTATGCCAAACCTATTGGCGGCAGTGTAGGGGTTAAGGATAAAGCCATTCAAGCCAATCAGAATCCTCAGAAACGACAAGAGAGAACCTAAAACGCCGTTTCTCCCAGTTCACACGACAACACATAACCGCCGTTTCAGGAACTCTCCACTTTGGCCGGAGTTTTTAGAACTAATCGTTTTCAGTGATAAAAAAGACGTTTTCGTGTAAATGAGAGGGCAAAACGCAGAGAAATATCTGCGGTTTCCCATCGTGTAAACGGGGCGTGACTTGTATTGTATGTTCTGTGATGTACGGTATTACTCCACCGCCGGAAACGGAAATGGGGTTGTTTGTATTCTTTCTGTAGTCTTATGCAGTCGCGGAATCGTAGGCTACAAGTGGTTTGCTTGCAATTGGCAAAGGTGCATTATCGCCACCAACTGGGCTGGAGTGTCAATTATTCAAGCTCTCAACGGAAGAATGTACGGTTGTGAGGCGTTCGAAAAAATAGGTCTATGTTGGAAAGCATCTTTTGCAGTGATTTTTGTGTGAGTATATCAGTAAACACCCCAGACCACTCTGTGAGTTTCACGTCTTTGTAAACTAAAGTTTTATGCGTTTTATGAAGGACTGTTCCTGTGCATCTATGCTACCATTGAAGAGGTGTGGGGTGCTACCACAGAATCCGAAAATTCTCAGGACAGCAGCATTTGTCTAAAAAACAATCTTAATGATTCTATTTCATCAGAAACGATCATAAAACAGGGCTTTAATTATAAAATACCGAACTTGTCCTTTAACTTTTAAATGCATCCTTACACCGTGTCCTAACTACGCGACGCGATAAAATTCCAACGACAGCAAATGTGTCTGTCCACACTAGACGCAACGCGACTGTTAGATGCCACACATCAATCAAAAATCACAGCCATTCAGAACAGCGTGTGGGCGGAGTCTCTCTGTGAAAGCACACTGCTGGCCCACACTCGCATTGGAAATGGGTAAGGACATAATCAAATCAAGAAATAACATTATTGAAAATCAAAAAATTAACAAAATATACTCATTGACTACTTTTGTTATGAAGTACAGTTGTATGTTTGCATTGCACGCTATATTATATGCTTTCAAAATCGGAGGTAAATTATCCGTTATAGCTTGTGGCACAGTGACCTAATGCCTTGGTTCTACCTAACTTCGACAATCAGTTCCTCGTCGTCCATGTTTGATGATTAAATATTCATGAAACGCAGAACTTCCATCCAATAAGATCTCTGTGTGGATCTCTGTGTGAGATGAACGCGACGTCGCAGAAATAGGAACCGTTTTTAAATTAGAAACTTCGCGTGTTACCGTCGCGTCTGGTTAGGACAAAAACTCTGATTAACATGGAAAAGATACCTTTTATCGCGTGTCGCGGCATCGCGTCGCATGTAGTTAGGACACGGTGTTATATTCAAATTGCAAACACATTTGAGAAGAGTCTCCGCATGAAAGACTCACGACTGGCAGGTGAACGTGCAACAACATTTCTCTCCGAAAAGGTAAGAAATTAAATTAAATTGAATGGAGTATTTTAACTCTGACAAGATGATTGACAGAGCAGTTTATGGTGACAGGATGCACGCGACAGAGCTGTCCGTTAAAGATGACGAAGTAGTATGTCCCAAAGCTTGCCTACTCTTTTGCTACACACTCAAAAGTGTGTACTTTTTTTTCACAAAAGGCGTAGTATAAGTAGGCGAATTGGGACGCAACAACACTATTAACCCTAGAATGCATACGGGGGGTTAAACGACCCGACAGAGCCGTCATGAATCTCCACACTCAGATGATCAGCTAGTCAGAAGATAGACTGTGTCAGATAATAGAGACTTTCAAAAATGTGCAATGCTGTTCCAAGAGACGCACCACTTTTGGGAATATTTTGTTCAAATAAAATCCCTTTTTTTTAATCACTACCCCAAGCCTTTGTAAAGGGTCTCAAAATGACCCGTAGGATTTTCATATGGCATTATGACTCACTATACATTGGTTGGTCAGTATTCCTCAGTGATTAAATCTTGGACTAGCACACAACCACAGCCAGTGGCATTAGATAAGGATGACCTCAGCATCAGGACTTCTCATTGGCCCAAAGCTCACCCGTCTTTACTCTCAAGGCTCTGTTTACTGGCCATGCAACAAGTCTCCACAAACCTTCCTACAGTTAATGGACACAAGACTACAACACATCCACTGCACTTATTCAGATTTACACAAGTTTACCAGTTCTTCATCTTATTAGTTTCAGAAAAACAACTCAACTCGCATGTCTGCAAGGATCAGCCAAATATTAGGGAAACGCTGCTAATAAATTATAATCTTACATAAATACACATTTGTCACAAGTAATTATATTGAACTGAATTTGGTTATGGTATATAGGACAACTGAACATTGCTGAAATTCTTCAATGATTTCCTTGCACTGACAGATAAAGACAGGAGGCCGTCTCTCGGTACAGGTTATGCATTCTAGGGTTAACTCGTGATGACGCTACACTTTCTTTAGCACTGCAACTGCATGAACTTCATGATCTACAACGCTAATTAGCCGTGGAATCTTAAATAAATAATGTAAAAAAAATTTTTTTATGGGAACCAAATATGAAAAACAACATAATAGGTCATCAAAACATATGCTGAGTTATAATTCTCCTCAAATAATAGCTACAAAGTCAGTTGTTGCATGATAAATGGACTTAAAACTTTCGTTGAACAGTTGTTACTGACACTACAAGTTGGCTGGATATGTTAACAGAACCATTAACCGATTCCATAATCCTATATAATTGTATGAGGAATTAATCATTTTACCAAAATAGGTTAACTAATTAAAAGCTATACAGGATTTGCTTGCTCAATATTTCTTTAGAAGTTAACACTAATATAAATCTGCGTTGAAAAGCACATTATTGCCTTACTCCAACTGCAATAGTTATTTTAATACAGAGCTGTGGGGCTTGCTGGGAAATTTCTAGCTTCCAAGATTTGCCCCAAGGCTTTGTTTTAGTTATGTCTGTATACAAAGAAACAAGGTTTGGCTACTATTGGCGCTTTTCCACTGCATAGTACGGTACGGTTCGGTTCGGCTCACTTGTGGTGCTTTTCCACTGCATGGTACGGTACAGTACGGTTCGCTTCGGGTCGCTTTAAATGGGACCTGGTCTGTTGAGGTTCCAAGCGTACCGTAACGGTACTAAAATGTGACGTGAAACACTGCAGATCACTGATTGGTCAGACAGAATCGTCACTACCAGCGTCACTACTAGCGTCATTGGATTTGCGACACGAGACACTTTTTTAGCAGTATTTTGTTTTGCTGCCATCAGCCTCATTTTAAACACATTTTTCCGTCTAGCAGTTAAAAACAACCACATACCGAGAATCAGGAACACCATCTCCTCGATAGTCTCCATTGTTCCTGTGTTGTGGGTTTGAAAATGTGGCGCTTTTAAGATGATGTCATGGCAGTAGAGGCGCGCGCAAATAAAAATCAGTCCCACACACTTTGAAGGGGTACTACTGCAGTGGAAAAGCAACCGAGCTAAGCGAACCGAACCGATCCGTACCGAGTCGAGTCGTACCACGCAGTGGAAACGCGAAGCGAGCCGAACTGTTCCGTGGTGAGTCGAACCGTACTGAGCCGAACCGTACCGTACTATGCAGTGGAAAAGCGCCATATCGTGCAGGTGTGTGTGCACTGTGCAGGATAAGGGGAAATACACAAATTCCCCTTACTTTTTGTTTACTTCAACAATCTCCCAATTGTCTTCTTTCCCTTTCCTTTACCTCTGCACAGATAAAACCAAAGTGGGGCCAAAAAGAATTTAGTCAGCCACTGATTGTGCAAGTTCTCCTACTTAGAATGATGAGAGAGGTCTGTAATTTTCATCATAGGTACACTTCAACTATGAGAGAAAAATGAGAAAAGAAATCCAGGAAATCACATTGTAGGATTTTTAAAGAATTTATTTGTAAATTATGGTGGAAAATAAGTATTTGGTCACCCACAAACCAGGAAGATTTCTGGCTCTCACACACCTGTAACTTCTTCTTTAAGAAGCTCTTCTGTCCTCCACTCGTTACCTGTATTATTGGCACCAGTTTGAAACAGTGAACTGTATAAAAGACACCTGTCCACAGCCTCAAACTGTCACACTCCAAACTCAACCACGGCAAGACCAAAGAGCTGTCGAAGGACACCAGGAAGAAAATTGTAGACCTGCACCAGGCTGGGAAGAGTGAATCTACATTAGGCTTGGTGTGAAAAAAATCAACTGTGGGAGCAAGTGTAAGAAAATGGAAGACATACAAGACCACTGATAATCTCTCTCGACCTGGGGCTCCACGCAAGATCTCATCCCGTGGGGTCAAAATGATCATAAAAACAGTGAGCAAAAGTCCCATAAATACACAGAGGGACCTGATGAATGACCTGCAGAGAGCTGGGACCAAAATATCAAAGGCTACAAGAAGTAACACACTACACCGAGAGGGACTCAAATCCTGCAGTGCCAGGTGTGTCCCCCTGCTTAAGCCAGTACATGTCCAGGCCCGTCGGAAGTTTGCCAGAGAGCATATGGATGATCCAGAAGAGGATTGGGAGAATATCATGTGGCAGATGAAACCAAAATAGAACTTTTTGGTAAAAACTCAACTCGTCATGTTTGGAGGAAGAAGAATGGAGAGTTGCATCCCATGAACACCATATCTACTGTGAAGAATGGTGGAGGAAACATCATGCTTTGGGGCTGTTTTCTGCAAAGGGGACAGGAAAACTGATCTACGGAGCCATGTATCATGAGATTTTAAGCCAAAACCTCCTACCATCAGTGAGAGCCTTGAAGATGAAACGTGGCTGGATCTTCCAGCATGACAATGATCCCAAACACACCGCCCGGGCAACGAAGGAGCGGCTCCGTAAAAAGCATCTCAAGGTCCTGGAGTGGCATAGCCAGTCTCCAGTCCTCAACCCCATAGAAAATTTGTGAAGTCCATGTTGCCCAGGGACATCCCCGAAACGTCACAGCTCTAGAGGAGACTTGCATGGAGGAATGGGCCAAAATACCAGCTACAGTGTGTGCAAACCTGGTGAAGACTTACAGGAAATATTTGACTTCTGTCATTGCCAACTAAGTTTATGTTACAAAGTATTGTGTTGAACTTTTGTTATTGACCAAATACTTATTTTCCACCATAATTTACAAATAAATTCTTTAAAAATCCTACAATGTGATTTCCTGGATTTTCTTTTCTCATTTTGTCTCTCATAGTTGAAGTGTACCTATGATGAAAATTACAGACCTCTCTCTTTATTCTAAGTAGGAGAACTTGCACAATCAGTGGCTGACTAAATACTTTTTGGCCCCACTGTATATATTCAAACACACGTACCAATAGAAAAAACAAGTTTTTGTTCTCTAAGGACCTTAGAGTAACTCTTAATATTGATGCACAAGGGTTTAAAGAAATGTGTGTTATTGTAATTCTTGTTTGCAGTGAAAATAATGATCATGTAAGTTACATGTAAATCTGTGGTGTAGCTACTGAAGGGAAAGCTAAGAAAACAGGAGACCATCCTTATGAACGTACAATAAGTTGTATGGACTGACTGCAAAAAAAACAGATGTGTTTACAGTAGTATATGAGCTACATTAAGGTGAATTAATAAATAAATTACATTATTTGCTAACAGCGCAGGGATTCTGGTGAGATGAATTCAACATACAGCTTTGCGTTACACAGGACGAGACAAAGGCCACACATACAGTAGGATTTACAAAAGAAACGTTTTTTTATCGATAACTTATACCTGATTTTTAATTAAACAAACGCTATGTACAGTCCATAGCATACTTTTTGCAGGACTCCCGAAAAGATCCTGAGTTTGTAGTAATATAGGCTTCTCATTATAAATGAATCTAATCGGGGCAGACGGGCATCTGTACCACAAAAGGAAAACTTATTCCAATGAGAACAACATAAAATCCAGTAGTTTCCCACTGAGAACACATAAGACTCCAGGATTCCTTAAAAGTAGGGACGGGGATGCACCATTAGAAGGTGTGTGTGCGTGTTTGCACATACCATCTAAGAAGCCAGAGGAGGTCAGCTTTTTACGGTGTGCGTGAGCGTAATCTTGTAGGTTAGGAGCGCTGGAGGAGCCGCCCAGCACCATGGTGCTAAACAAGCCAGCACAATGAGACCCTGATGGAGTTAGAGAAGATACATACAGCAATCGGGTGTTCCCAGAGACGCCTGGCAGTGCATGCAACATGCAGAATTTATTACAGATTCTTGCCACAGAATGAGTAGTGCAGCCTCACTGAAAGCATCCCATAATGACAGTAATGTCTTTTGTCATTGTAACAAAGTTAGGTAAAACAATCTTCAGAGAACCTCACTTTAGAGAGAAAATAAAAACACTCATCCGACCAATAAGACATTATCTTTAGGGTCACGTGAAGTGACATATTACTAAATAAAATAAGACTAAATTAAATGTGTAATACACGTACACCATCTTTACTACAACTGCTGTAACTATTACAGTAATTAACAATTCATTGTTTTGTTTTGTTTTTTGCATTATGGCAAATCTGTATTAATGGAAAAATTTTCTGTAAATGACCAGAATGCATTTGGATTTTGTTTGGTGAACACATTTTTACACCAGACAGAAAAACTCTTCAGTTGGCAAGCTTTATAGTTTTATAATGTTGTATAAATCTGTGCTACTTTGTTATGTCACTTCACTAGTAGTCACGATCCCATTGATGTCACATTGCAAAGAACCAAACTAAATCACACAAGCTCTTAGTTGTTCGAAAAGATCAGTGAAATTTGCACTAAATTTGGAGGGCTGACACAAAGAACACATGCTTGTCCATGTGGAACTTTCCCCCAAGCCAACATCAACATTTTGATGATGGTAGGTCCTGTAACCTTTCGTCTTCTCTATAGTTTTAAACTGTCCTGCAGTACGACAAAAGAATTAACTTCAATTAATACCAAATTCAATTCATCTCTATTAAGGGCTCAAAAAGCTGCATGTATAATAATTTCTAAAAAATAAATAAAGAAAAATTTAAATATACAATACTGGGGCCAGTTGTATTATTGTATGTGAGACTGTCTATTAAAAACGTTAACACTTTACTTGAAGGGGTGTGCATAAGACTGACATGACACCTTCATAATCATGACATGACACAAGGAAGGTTTATGCATGTTTATGACAACTGTCATTAAAGGAGTAGTTCAATTTAAAAAAAACTTTTGCTGATAATTTACTCACCCCCATGTCATCCAAGATATCGAAAAGAAATTAAGGTTTTTGATGAAAACATTCCAGGATTTTTCTCCATATAATGGACTTCAATGGGAACCAAACGGTTCAAGGTCCAAAAGACAGTTTCAGTGCGAACTGTTCAAAGGGCTTTAAACGATTCCAGACGATGAATAAGAGTCTTACATTACTCATTTTGATGAACGAGTTCGAACAAGAGAATCATGAACGCGCATCACAGAACAGAGCAAGGCGACCATTTGAGCTTATAAAACTTAAACTTTGTTATTTATTTTTTTAAATGAGTGATCGTTTTGCTTGATAAGACCCTCATTCATCGTCTGGAATCGTTTAAAGCCCTTTGAACAGTTTGCACTGAAACTGTATTTTGGACCTTGAACCGTTTGGTTCCCATTGAAGTCCATTATATGGAGAAAAATCCTGGAATCTTTTCGACTGAAGAAAGAATGACATGGGGGTGAGTAAATTATCAGCAAAAGTTTTTTGAAAAGTGAACTACTCCTTTAA
Organism: Pimephales promelas; assembly: GCF_988280905.1. Classification (NCBI taxonomy): domain Eukaryota; kingdom Metazoa; phylum Chordata; class Actinopteri; order Cypriniformes; family Leuciscidae; genus Pimephales; species Pimephales promelas. The sequence continues at coordinate 17,768,567 of NC_142791.1, forward strand.
GTGTCATTCGCTCAATTATTGCATTTTTAATGAAAATATGACATTGAGATGTCTTTGTTATGACAACTTGACATAAACCAATCCATCATAACCTGTCAGTGTCTTTGTCATGACAACTTGACATTACTAATTTTTGCCATAAACATGACATAGCAGATTAATTATCAAACTTAAGAAACCACTTAGCTTTATGGGTTGACATTACATTAAACTGTCATGTGGTTGGTTTTGACATTGGCTGTCATGAGACCATTATAACTGTGTCATGAATAATTTGACCTCATACTACAGTGGTACAGATTGAATTTGTCATTAAAATGTTAAAATGGCCTCATGACAGCCAATGTCTCCTTTTCTCCTTTTAACCTTATATTTTTGCAAAAAGCGTTCTATAAAATTCAAGAACCCTAGTGTTCTATATAGAACCTTTCTTCTAAGAGTGATGTAACACAGAACTACTTCATGTCACCTACACATCTACACACCCTTACTGAAGATGTATAATCACCTAGTAAGGTTAAAGTATATGCTTCCATATAAAGCATGAGGGTTTGAGTGTATACAGCCTACAAACATACAAAGGACATTACAAGCATATATGAGAGTCAGCACTGTATTAGTCAGCTGTGTGGCAACAATCTTAGAACACAGTGTGTTTCAGAGTAAAGCTCACTGACAGTATTACACATTCACTTCCAATTCCAAATGAATCAGTCGTTAAGTTTAAAGAATCAAGAGAGAGCAGCCACATCAACATCACACACAACAGAGATTAGAAATGGAACGGCAAAATATTATTTGGACATAGAAAACCAGGACAGTGTGTCAGAGTTCCTCCATAATGAACATCCGACAACATTCAGCATATTAAAAGATATGTCTGTTGACATTATAAGGAGTGTGATCTTACCGATTCCAGGGGTGAGCTTGTGCTCGGGGTGAAGTCTGGTCGGTCTGTGGCTGTTGTTCTCCGACAGAACCTGGAAGAGCACAAGCAGACGACAATAACTGCTCAACAAACAGCCAACCTTCATCCTTTCTTCATGAAGCCCACTTACAGATAGACAAACATTAATAAGCAGCACTGTAAATATGTGAGTTCACAGGTCTATACAACAAAAGAGGACCCAGCATGAAGAAAATGGATCATGCGTTAAGCGTTGCCACACAGACTCCATTCCATATCAGAAACGGGAAATGAGATCAGGAGTGCAGAAGGGTATGAGGACGGACATGGCAACAGTTTATAGAGGATAACTGAACAAACCACAATTTCAAACAATGAATTTGCATCCAAGTAAAACCCAACAGAGCAGGGAACAAGACGGTCACAGCCCACTTTTTTCTCTCTGTTAAAAAGGTTCATTTCAGTTTCATGCAAAACCAAAGGAAACTTCAAATCTATGAAATCTACTTTGGGGTAAAAGAGTGTTACCCAGGGAATAGGAAGAGGTTACCAGACACTAAACAGCGGTTCTCGTGAGGCCTAGATCAAGCCAGTCCTCAACTAAAAGGGTTTACAATGGCCCCAAAAATACACTTAAGGCACACATCAAATCTGTGTATTTATATCATACAGCAAACCCATTTAATTTACCTGAAATATTTTGGTTGCAATGTAACACGCTTAAAGGATTAGTTACCTTTTCAAACATTTTTTGCTGATAATTTACTCACCCCCATGTCATCCAAGATGTTCATGTCTTTCTTTCTTCAGTCAAAAAGAAATTAAGGTTTTTGATGAAAACATTCCAGCATTTTTCTCCATATAATGGACTTCAATGGGAACCAAACGGTTCAAGGTCCAAAAGACACTTTCAGTACAAACTGCAAACTGTTCAAAGGGCTTTAAACGATTCCAGACAATGAATAAGGATCTTATCAAGCGAAACGATCACTCATTTAAAAAACAAAAAACAAACAAATTTAAGTTTTATAAGCTCAAATGGTCGCCTTGCTCTGTACTGCGATGCACGTTCGTGACTCTCCTGTTCATCAAAATGAACGAAACTTTTTCCGAGTCAGTTCGTTTGTTTCGTTCGTTGAATGAACCAAATGACTCGGAAAAACATTTGTTCATTTTGATGAACGAGTTCGAACAGGAGAGTCACAAACGTGCGTCAGAGAACAGAGCAAGGCAAGCATTTGAGCTTACAAAACATAAACCTTGTAATTTAAAAAAAAAAAAAAGAGCGATTGTTTCGCTTGATACGACCCTTATTCATCGTCTGGAATCTTTTAAAGCACCTTAAAACAGATTGCACTGAAAGTGTCTTTTGGACCTTGAACCGTTTGGTTCCCAATGAAGTCCATTATATATAAAATCCTGGAATGTTTTCATCAAAAACCTTCATTTCTTTTCGACTGAAGAAAGAATGATATCTTGGATGACATGGGGGTGAGTAAACTATCAACAAAAGTTTTTTTCAAAAGTGAAGTACACCTTTCCTTTAAGCCAAACATTCCACAAAAAAAGTGATACCAAGACTTTTTTCTGGTATTGATGTATCTACTAAAAATCACATAGACAAAATTTCAATGGATTGCAAATTGCTTTGAAATTCTCGTATTTAACATAATATCATTCAGACATTTTCAAGTGTGACTAAAGTGTCCAGATTGTCTTTTAGGGTCACTGTGTTTAGTTGAAGACTCAAAACATTTATTGTGTTAAGAACTTGACCGAGGTTCCCACTTTGTTATAATGTTGCATAAAAATGACAGGAAAACTGATAAAACGAACCAATAATATGTTTTAAATCAAAGACACAAGCATAATTATAACATGTGGGTTATAATTATTTTTGTAAAACAGAATACAACTTGTGATGTTCACTAAATGGTTAACCACCATAAACAAATATCACTGATTATGTTGATAAAGCTTCCCACTGAACTGTAAGAACAAGAAATGAGAAATGTGTATCTGGGTGAGACCGATGAATATTAAATGTGCCGCAGCAGAGGCAAAGTCTGTGGTGGAAGAGGTGAGTGACAGGCGTAACCCCCCCTCACCCACATGTGTGACATCAGAGACACATGTCCCGTAACAGCCCAGGGTCAACGCTTGCTGGACACTGACGTGGAGCGGGGTGCAAAGGACAGCTAACAGCACAGCAGATGAATGAAAAGAGATCGACTACAGGCTAAACATGGATAGAGAGAGTTGATTGGTGCAGAGAGAAAAATTAATCACTGAAGGGTTGGAATGAGATTTTTAGTTTATGGTCTGAAGCAGCAGCAAAAAGCCAAAAGAGTCTATTTTCATGGCCGAAACGTCTATGAATCACTATTATTTTTTCCTCTACAATCTACATAGTATAATAATCTGGTTTGATTCAATCAGTATCCAAGTCTCTCTCTCTCTCTCTCTCTCTCTCTCTCTCTCTCTCTCTCTCTCTCTCTCTCTCTCTCACACATACACACACACACACACACACACACACACACACACAATAAACAATAAATGAATAAATAAATATAACAATAGTATACAAAACTAATTGACAAATTTTGTAAAAAAAACAAAACATTTTAAACAGAATTTAAAGTCAACCTGAAACTGCATTTTATGTCCTTAAAATGAAGCATTTTTGAGGATATTCAACAGGGAAAAGAGAGTGTGTGCATCAGGAATTGACTAGATGTTAAAAGCTGCAATCTGTAGCTTTTTTGGGGTTAATAATTATCCAAAATACATATTTGAGAAAATACATAACCAGCCAGTGTTCAAAACTTTCTGCTTGCCTTTGCTCGATTGCACATTATATTGTTGTCTGAGGTGAACTTATGACTTTCGCTTGGTTTTTGCATTCAAAAACATCAAAATGAATGAGTAATGGGCTATTTTCTACCCTAGTTTTGAGCCTAGCTCAAAAACGCTCTGTTTTCACCCACTGCTGTGAGTGGATACCAGTTTTGCACATTATAATTTTCTATCATCATCATCATTATAATTCATAATTAATTAAAAGAGTTTCAGCTCACTCGTCGGTGCACGTGGGGGAAATTGTTATGAAAACGTCCAATATTAACCGGAATGATTCACCAATACATGTTTGACCCAGAGTCCGTGTGTTGCACCATTCCTGTCAGATCCAATATAGACGGCACAGCACCGTTTTTTAATCTTAAGGCCTGTTCACACCAGGACAAATTTTGCGCACGATATTCGCCGATGTTTAACGCCTCGTGACTAAACAAATGGCACCGATATGAGTGTGCACACCAACGCGGAAAACGCCACACGTAAAAGCATCATTTAAAAAAACGCCTCGTGTTAATTTTTTTCTTAGTTTGAAGCGGAGCGTCAAAAACAATCCGACCAATGAGATTGGTGCTTTTTGCTCACGTGTCTGGAGCTTCTGAAGTTACAGTAAAACAAAACTTGGGGGCGCTCAGACACAAAACGGTCTTGCCGAGCACACATACATAATGGAGAAGAGATCTACACCAAGTAGCGTCGCCATCTACACTGCAAGAAATAAGACGAGGAAGATGCAACGCAAGATGAATGTAGAGCTGCTGGTCTCGTTGGTGTTAGAACATAAAGTACTATATGACAAACGCGACTGCGACTACAAACGTCCTGATAAAAGAGAACAGTTATGGAGTGGTATTGCAGAGCAAATCGGCGCCATCTAATGTCAGGGAATGAATTTGCATGTTTATTTGGCTCATCGTCAGTGAAAATCGCTTGGGTGTGAACACAAAAACGTTTTGAAAAAACGCTGGAGAATAATGCGCGGCGATATCCGTCCCGGTGTGTACGGCCCTTTAATCGGTCTGCAAATCCAGTCTTGTTTAAAAACAATCCTCAGTGAAATGAAGCGAACAAACGCACAATGAAGCATTGAGGTAGGCATCTATGTTATTTAGCTATGCGTGTAATGCGCAAATCGGTGGGCGGGGCTAAACCGGCCATGTTGAAGTAGGAGTTGATCTTCTACGGGGGTGGTGTTTTATTCTCATTGAGGTCATAGTTGCTCACTTTGAAAAACGAGTCGTTTGCTGAGCCTGGTGTCAGTAAAAGCTTTTATTGGACTAACAAGGACGTTTTCAGTTCTGAAACTTACAGGGTATTCTTATAATATGATGACCTCTTAGATATTGAAAGCTCAAGGAAAATTTGATTTCTCAGTTCATCAACCCTTTAATTCCAGTGGTACTGGTGGACTTCCAAGGGAGATTCGAGCATGTCTTTGCATCATTACGTCACATCTGTACACATAGAGAAGAGTCTCGGCAAGTAGACTATATTAAGTCATTATGTCACATCTGTACACATAGAGAAGAGTCTCGGCTAGTAGACTATATTGAGTCATTACGTCACATCTGTACACATAAAGAAGAGTCTCGGCTAGTAGACTATATTGAGTCATTACGTCACATCTGTACACATAAAGAAGAGTCTCGGCTAGTAGACTATATTGAGTCATTACGTCACATCTGTACACATAAAGAAGAGTCTCGGCTAGTAGACTATATTGAGTCATTACGTCACATCTGTACACATAAAGAAGAGTCTCGGCTAGTAGACTATATTGAGTCATTACGTCACATCTGTACACATAAAGAAGAGTCTCGGCTAGTAGACTATATTGAGTCATTACGTCACATCTGTACACATAAAGAAGAGTCTCGGCTAGTAGACTATATTGAGTCATTACGTCACATCTGTACACATAAAGAAGAGTCTCGGCTAGTAGACTATATTGAGTCATTACGTCACATCTGAACACATAAAGAAGAGTCTCGGCTAGTAGACTATATTGAGTCATTACGTCACATCTGTACACATAAAGAAGAGTCTCGGCTAGTAGACTATATTGAGTCATTACGTCACATCTGAACACATAAAGAAGAGTCTCGGCTAGTAGACTATATTGAGTCATTACGTCACATCTGTACACATAAAGAAGAGTCTCGGCTAGTAGACTATATTGAGTCATTACGTCACATCTGTACACATAAAGAAGAGTCTCGGCTAGTAGACTATATTGAGTCATTACGTCACATCTGTACACATAAAGAAGAGTCTCGGCTAGTAGACTATATTGAGTCATTACGTCACATCTGTACACATAAAGAAGAGTCTCGGCTAGTAGACTATATTGAGTCATTACGTCACATCTGTACACATAAAGAAGAGTCTCGGCTAGTAGACTATATTGAGTCATTACGTCACATCTGTACACATAAAGAAGAGTCTCGGCTAGTAGACTATATTGAGTCATTACGTCACATCTGTACACATAAAGAAGAGTCTCGGCTAGTAGACTATATTGAGTCATTACGTCACATCTGTACACATAAAGAAGAGTCTCGGCTAGTAGACTATATTGAGTCATTACGTCACATCTGTACACATAAAGAAGAGTCTCGGCTAGTAGACTATATTGAGTCATTACGTCACATCTGAACACATAAAGAAGAGTCTCGGCTAGTAGACTATATTGAGTCATTACGTCACATCTGTACACATAAAGAAGAGTCTCGGCTAGTAGACTATATTGAGTCATTACGTCACATCTGTACACATAAAGAAGAGTCTCGGCTAGTAGACTATATTGAGTCATTACGTCACATCTGTACACATAAAGAAGAGTCTCGGCTAGTAGACTATATTGAGTCATTACGTCACATCTGTACACATAAAGAAGAGTCTCGGCTAGTAGACTATATTGAGTCATTACGTCACATCTGTACACATAAAGAAGAGTCTCGGCTAGTAGACTATATTGAGTCATTACGTCACATCTGTACACATAAAGAAGAGTCTCGGCTAGTAGACTATATTGAGTCATTACGTCACATCTGTACACATAAAGAAGAGTCTCGGCTAGTAGACTATATTGAGTCATTACGTCACATCTGTACACATAAAGAAGAGTCTCGGCTAGTAGACTATATTGAGTCATTACGTCACATCTGTACACATAAAGAAGAGTCTCGGCTAGTAGACTATATTGAGTCATTACGTCACATCTGAACACATAAAGAAGAGTCTCGGCTAGTAGACTATATTGAGTCATTACGTCACATCTGTACACATAAAGAAGAGTCTCGGCTAGTAGACTATATTGAGTCATTACGTCACATCTGAACACATAAAGAAGAGTCTCGGCTAGTAGACTATATTGAGTCATTACGTCACATCTGTACACATAAAGAAGAGTCTCGGCTAGTAGACTATATTGAGTCATTACGTCACATCTGTACACATAAAGAAGAGTCTCGGCTAGTAGACTATATTGAGTCATTACGTCACATCTGTACACATAAAGAAGAGTCTCGGCTAGTAGACTATATTGAGTCATTACGTCACATCTGTACACATAAAGAAGAGTCTCGGCTAGTAGACTATATTGAGTCATTACGTTCGGACTTCAGAGTGGCTACAGAAAAAAAGAGACTGCAACCGGACCCATGCTAAACTAAGATAAATAACGAAAGGACATTACATGTAGTCACGCAATGCTTGCTTACGTTGTTAACAAACAATTTGAGAACAAAGTATGATTTGCGATTTTTAGATTTAATCAGCGCTATTTACTGCAATGTCAGAACCAGAACAAAAGTGGATGTTACTATTTTGATGATATTAGTAAAAATTCTTATGTTGGTCTGTCATACTTCCAAAAGGCATAATCTGCGATTGCAAATGACAATATCCACATCGGCGCGGTGACTGACAGCTGCACACTCTCCTCAAACATTGTGTTCATCCACGCTGTCGAGTCGAACTACAACTCACGTAGAGTTATTAATTCCCGCGAATGACTGCAATTGCAAATTTCAAACAGAGGTGCCGACAAAGAGGAAAAACTGCGGACTGTGGCTCTTTAAATCTGAATGAGGGTTTGCACAGGACTACTGAACATCTGAAAAACACAAACCTAAAAAAAGTTTGTCTCTGAGAGCATCTCAACAAAGAAAAATGGTAATATTTAATCTTCCTTAGCTATTTTTGCAGTAAAATTACTTACACTAACACTAAACTACATTAACAATGAAATATTGGCAAGAATCCCCTGTGATTTACCTATAAAAATACCAAAAAAAAACAATGACTAAACTATTTGGCTGCATGGCATTTGTGATTTTTCTCGGAATAACATGCACAGATGAATCATAAACACTGAGATCAGGAACATTTGAAGAAAATAAAACTTTTAGCCAATTTTTATTTCAAGTTGACTTTAAAAAACAAAGACTGGGTCATCGGTGTCTTAACACAAATGGATTTGGTTTCTAAATCAAGAATCACACAATTTAGTACCAATTACGGTCGGGAGAAATATTAAACAAGTTAGTTTTCATACGATTAGAACAAATACATGTTTATGTGGAACTAGAAGAAAATATTCATTAAGACGCAATGTTTAAAAAACATTGTTAAAGAGATAATCCACCCAAAAATGAAAATCCTGTCATAATTTACTCACCCTCAAGTTGTTGCAAACCTGTATGAGTTGCTCTCTCCTGTTGAACACAAAAGAAGATATTTTGAAGAATGTTGGTAATAAAACATCTGACAGACCCCATTGACTTCCATAGTAGGAAAATAAATACTATTAAAGTCAATGAACATTCTTCAAAATATCTTCTTTTAGGTTCAGCAGAAGAGAGAAACTCACACAGGTTTGGAACAACTTGAGGGCGAGTAAATGAAGACATGATTTTCATTTTTGGGTGAACTATCCCTTTAAGACAAAGATGAAGACTAAAACTGTCAAGACTTAGATACTTGCTACAAATTGAAAAGTTAGAAGCTGATATTCCAGAACACAAACCAGTGCAATAAACATCAACAAAACACATGACGAATGAGGTAATAGGGCTCTCTTTTAATTCATCTGCTCATTAGGTGTCCTTGCTTACCGCCACCAAGATCTTGAGTGTGAATGAACAGTGCGTTAGTGGTTGGTGTGAAGAATGAATTAAATTGGTAAAAACCTGTTGCCATGAGCCAAAAATACTGGATGTGAAAGCCAGTGATTTGGGGGAGACTGGGGAGGAAGTTATTTGGTCCCCTGATCTGCGTCTTCGACGCCCAGTACCAACACCACCACAGGTGTAATGAATCCAGGTACCTATAGAGTCAGGGCTAGACACACTCAGGGGGCTCTCTTCCTGGAAGTGAGACAGGGGGCAGAAACAGCACAGTCATGCAACGTTAACAACAGTCCGGCTACGTGTCCACCAACATTCACCACATGAAGGCTTTACTCAAGAGGAGACGGAAAGCTATATGTGCGCTCATACTTTGCCAGCAGGCGTCTTGAAAAAGTCTGTCTGCGTTGGGGACTAAAACAGAAAACAAAAAAGAGAGAGTTGCAACATAGCCCTTTAAAAGTTTATTTTCTGTATAGACAAGGGAATGTGCGATTCAACTACATGTCATGTCTTTTTGTCTACATTTTTTTTCATGGAAACGACTTGAATCTTACATCTCAATAGGGTTTTAGGCTAAAATTATACACACCTGTCTATTTGAAGTGCTTTTCGAAAATTATGTGATAAACACAAACCACCATCTTACTCTAAAATAGCTATGTAGATAATTTCTATATTCAATACTTTTTTTGATCAAATACATAACTTCCATTTTTGGGATGCATCAATTTGTTTTTTATATCTCGTTTCGCAAAGGATCATCCATGGCTAGGTTGGCATTACATGGTTTTAATGCAGGCCATGGGTGTGTGTGACCTTTATAGAACGGTGATTAAAGGGATAGTTCACTTTGAAATTAATTTTTGACATGTTTTAGCTTACCTCAAGGGCATCCAAGATGTAGGTCTCTTTGTTTCCACAGTATTTTCAAGGGAAAGTGATCTGAAGGCATGGGCGCTTCGGTCTGCGCAAGCGCTGGAAAGCCCCGGAAGTTATCTCTCACGCATGTACGTCACTCATTGTTTACACAGAGATTTGAGAAATATTACCCTTCTTCACTGTGAAGATCTAAACATATTTAGACATACAGGAAATTGCAATGGAAGATGATTTCGATATATCAACAGGCAACGTTGATTTCACTTCAAGAGATCACTTCCGGCGCTTTCCGGCACTTGCACAGACCGAAGCGCGCGCCTTCAGATCACTTGGACGTGGCTGTGGTCACAAGAGGTAAAAATTATATAAATACTGTTCGTTTTCTCACACAAACCACTCGTTTATTGTCTTAGGCCATCAATGTGTACTTATATTTACGAGTCATTAAATCATGTTTAATTTGGACTTCTCTGTGGATGCTCTTTGAGGTGGTGACCATAGACCTGCATTATATGAATGACTGACAAGAACGGTTTGAAAAATATCAAAATAAAAGCCTTAAAATATCAAAATTGAAAATACTGTGGAAACAAAGACACCTACATCTTGGATGCCCTTGAGGTAAGCTAAAACATATAAAAAAAAATAATTTCAAAGTGAACTACCCCTTTAAACTGACTGGAACTACCTGTGCATAAAACGGGTGGAACACCTTCCAGACAATCATGAGTATTCAGGCAGACGATGATATAATGATGGCAATAAATCATATTTTTTACAGAAGCAAGGGCTGTAATTATTTTGTTATTTAGTGTATTAATTTGGCAAGAGATGGACATTAGAAGGAAAAATGTAGTTTTAGAAATATACAGGTGAAATTTCATTTAGGCAAAAATAATGGGCCTAAAAAAAAGAAAACCACCACCATTCTTTTGATTTGCATAGTGCAACTCAATGACTAACTTAGAATTATAACAAATATTTTGAAATATTACACTAAAATGCAATACATAAAGGTACACTATTGTAACTTTTGGCCCTCTATTGGTTAAAAAACAAAACTGCATGCCTGTGACTGTGCGGATGAATATGATTATGGGCAGCCAACTTTACTCTATAGACCATTTTGCAAGATGTAAACAACACGGGTCCAGAAACACTTCCTGTTTCAGTTTGTAACTGTTTTCTTTATTTCACATGTAAAGAAAACATCTTAAAGATGTTTGTTTAACTTTTTGATTCACTTTTAAAGGTTCTGTTGGTTGTATTTTATCCCAGCTTTTATGTAGTGTTAAAAAACTGAAACAGGAAGTGCTTCTAAACCAGCGTTGTTTACATCTTGCAAAATGGTCTATTTACGGATATGACGAGACACACATAGGTGCAATATCCTGCGAAAACCATCCTGTCAGGACTAAAATAGAAATATTATAAAAGGCCTACCATAGTAAATCAGGGTAAGACAAAAACACATTTTGTAAGAAGGTTTGATGATGCATTAACTCATTTTGAACAAAACAAAGTTAGATAGTGTACCTTTAACATGCAACTGTACAACATTCCTAGAACAACAACATATGCAAGTCATTCACTCCCATTTTGAGCCAGCTTATATGCTTTAAAATGATGAACTGAACTGAACTGATGAAAACAAAATACAAAAACATCAACCCGTTTCCTAAAAAACAAATTCAATGGAAAGAAACTGAGAATGAAAAGAAGACGTTGGCACAGTCATTACATTAAGGACAGGTAAAGGCGCATTGACGTGAAGAGAGACGCAGTTGAAATTGATGAAAATCAAACACAATTTTTCCACATTAATGTATGATGTGAATGTCACCGCAATGGGGAAAAAAGTAAGATACATAAAATTCATTATGCACAGTACATACACTATGAGACAAAAGTTTGGAAACACTGAATTTGTTTCTTGCGATCTTAAAAAGTCTAAATACATTATTGTACATAAACTCATAAACAGAATTTTTCTGGGTGTTTGAGTGACTGTGTGTGTGGGCGTTTGCTGCAATGAAGGCAGAGTATTCATTTCGAACGTTGATTAAATGGTGATTCCATTATAAACAACATTTTCTGAGATGTTAAAGCAACACTAAAGAACTTTTATTCTATGGTCACCCTACAGGTTGGAATTGTCCATTACCGCTGTCGTAAATAATTGAGCCTACCGCATCCTACTGTTGCACACGCGCTCGCTGTTTATCCACAGACAAGGTAGAGTATGTTGCATGATTTCGCGAAAGTATGATGTATTGTGACATCAGAAATGAAGAAAAACAAAATAATGACTATTGTAAAGCAAGTCAAATTTGTAGTTTTCTTATGTCTCATTAGAACTACAGAAATGCAACTCGATCTGCCAATCTTGCATAGCATGGATATATCAGATATAGGGCTGCAAAGCAGAGGCATAAGTGCATTTCTCCCTGTTACTACTTAATGAACCACTGATATGATTTTGGAAACATTATTTTAAGGTAAAAAATGTTCTTTAGTGTAGCTTTAACAGAGATTTTTGTGTTGCACATCATAGAGGACAATGTTAGCATCTGTTAGCAATGGTTCATTTTCTTCTGGGTTTACAATCTATATTATCTTAACATCAGGATGTAACATTTTACAGCGCTATAGTACATTGATGATGCAGAATTATGAATGAATCGTGGCCTTGACAAGACTCTGTCTTTATATATATATATATATATATATATATATACAGTATATATATATATATATATACACACATATATTATATATGCTAAATATGAAGAAAAACAACAAAGTGCTTTGTCACACTACATTCGGATGGATTGTTTCACTTAAATTTGCAGTAAAAGGTTCGAGCTCTGTGTAGATAAGCCTTAACTCATGCATTAATAATTGTCTCTGTCAAAGCTAAGCTTCTATGTACAATTTACATATGCATGGAAGAATAGTGATAAATTGGAAATTACTAGAAGAAAGGTTTTCAGTGACCCTTTATAATGATAACATATAATAACTTACTTCCACAGAGCCGATCTTTTTGGAGCGGGGAAGAGGGGACTTGCGGTGGATGTAAATGGGATCCGACACCATGGGGCGGAACATCATCAGGGCTCGATCCGGCTCGTCCCGCTTGGCACCAGCGGCCTCCTCGTCACTGTCATTATGGGATTTCTTCTTGGAGCCCTCATTCTACAGAGACATCAAACATTCAAGATTCAATGACAGAGACTGAGAAACACTGCAAATACAGACATATAACAGTACATCAATAGCAACTATCAATTGAGATGGAATGTTTCTTGTATCACCAATTTTTTCCCGACCTCAGCAAAAGGAAATATGCAGAATAGCAGAAAAAAAAAAAGATTTCTAACATTCAAAACAATAGTCATCAGTCTCAGCAAACCTCTCTGGATGCTGGTCTGTATCCAAACCCAGATGGCAGGTTTTTATCTTCTTCGCAGCCTTTAGCTCCTGGACTGAAATGAAGCTCCACATGGAAACGGTCCTCTGATGAAGGATCCTACACATACAAAGACCATTTTGCAAGATGTAAACAAAACTGGTCCAGAAGCACTTCCTATTTCAGTTGTTTAACACTACATAAAAGCTGGGATAAAATACAACCAACAGAACATATAAAACTGAATCAAAAAGTTAAACAAACATCTTTAAGATTTTTTCCCCAGATAGCAAACTGACATTGAATCAACGTGGAAATATGACATCGAAACAACGTTGATCTGACATTGTTTTGCTCATCGAATTAACGTTGAACCAACGTCAGACGCGTCATTCTTTCAAAACTAACGGAAAATCAACTTGAAATCAACGCGTTGTTTCAACGTTATGAAAGCAAACCAATTTTCGATTTTCATTTAGCTTTGAAGAATGCCGCGTCTGACGTTGGTTCAACGTTAATTCGATGAGCAAAATCAACGTTGTTTCAATGTCATGAGAGACGTCGTTTCCACATTGATTCAATGTCAGTTTGCTGTCTGGGTCTTTACATGTGAAATAAAGAAAACAGTTACAAACTGAAACAGGAAGTGTTTCTGGACCCGTGTTGTTCACATCCTTGTACATCATACATACTGTATATATGTTATGTTATATATATATACGTAGCATGACATTTTAAGGGCCAGATTTTCTTAATAGGGCAAATTTGCGTGAGAGCTCAATAAAAACGTAGAATTCCTGAAGTTCTGCTTGTGATCTACTGACGACTTGCAAATTAAAGAATACAGACGCATCCGGATCATTTCCATAACACACAATCTACCAAGAGCAGCGCAAACTAGCGTCTAGTTTAAGACAAGCTTTTTTTGGGTGTTAAACAATAGAGAAAATACCAGTAAATAGCGCAAACCTTTAAATCACCTAGCATGATTCATTCAAATATCTCCACACATTTATTTTGGGTCTGAAAGGGAAACTCCAGTAAATGCTTATGTAATAATTACAGCCAGAAAAATAACCCTGTCCACTCCTTCTCAGCGCTAATCTTCCACTGCGTGTCTTCCCAAAAGTAGTCATTTTTAACGCCAAAAAAGGGTTTAAGCTGTAAATCTGGTACGCAAGACTGTACCACAAGTTTTGTGCGCTCAAATTATGATCTTACACGTGCAGAATTATGCCAAAATCATTCTATACATTTCAAAACACAGAAAAACAAAAGTATTTTACTTTATATTTCTACCATTTAAAAGTATTGCATGTGACGTCCTCGTACCTTGTTTGGGTCTTCATAGAGCATGATGACTATCTGTGTCATGTAGTTCAGCTCACTGACGATTTTAAGGTAATCCATGGCTCTCCTCCATTGGTCATCTTTGGCCTCCTGAGGATACAGCGAAAACAATTCCTTTGAGCAGAAATACATTTTGCATGGTATAGCCAAAAACAGCCAGAATATTACAATGTACTGATTACATTCACATTACATGTTTATATGAAAGCTGATATAACTGAAGACATACATCACAGAGGGCGCCGTAACGCAGGATAGACAGCAGTGAGTGTACGTGACTCTCACTGGTGAAGTAAAGTCTTGTCCGCACATGGCGTTCAGGAGACATGACTCCCCGGGAATATCTGTGCAGAAAAGAAAAATCAACTACTTATAATTCACCCCAAAAGTGAATTAATTCACTTTAATTAACAGCCAACTATTAATGCATTAATACATTAAATGGGTCATGACATACAGGTTTTTATTAATTTATCTATCGCTCTTTGGGGTCAACTTATAATGTAAGTTTTATGCACCAATCTGTCCATTTCGCACTATGTCTTTGACCACAGGAATGATGCTTGGTTTTTGTGCCGTTTCTTTTTCAATATTTCAACGTTAATGGCCATGACTGGCTAACACCTCCCACTATGATCCAAGCAAAGCCATTTTGAAAACTCTGCATGATGTGCTGGATGTACTCTATGTGCATTGATCACAGTTCATATAAAAAGCTAGTTTTTCTGTTGTTCAACAGATGGACAAAAACGATGAGTGAATATTTAAAACAAATCTTTGTGTTGCAAAAATTAACTCAACTTTTATGGGTTTGGAAAGACATGGGTAGGGCCCTATGAAATCCGTTTTATTGTTTCCCAAATTCCATTTTTTCCATTTTAATTTTTGGGAATTAGGTTTTTTTTTACACTTGACTGTTATTTTAGTCGTAAAAAAAGTATGCTTTTAAAGTTAATGATTAAAATGTATTAAAAAATAAAAATACATTAGGAATGACCTTAAATTTATTGAGGTAATACAGACATTTACTCAGGAGCCTTTTCAGGACAAATACTGCACGATGCAACATAACACTGCACTCTTCAAGTAACAACAAAATATGGTTATGAGCTTTAAACTGTAATATAAATTATATTCGTTTATATAAGTTTAAATAAAGTCACACTCTGTCTCTCACGGAGTTCGCTTAGCTTTCGTCCAGTCCGCTGCCTCATAGACAGACGCGGTGTGCACGTTGTGTATGTGTGTGTGTGTGTTCGAGAGAGCGGGGAAATACAACTGAAAGAGCTGCGTGTTTTAAATAGTGTTAAAAACCGAAACGCAGTATGTGGCGGCAAATTAGTCAATGTGTGGGAAACACTGCATAAGTCACGTGCGAACTGCTCGGCTCGGCACTGACTACTTAAAGCGTCGAGTTTCTTAACTTTTAGCCAACGAAAGCAGGGCCGCGAAGAGCCGCTTCGCCATGCTTTCATCATTGGAGCTGAAATGACGGGTTGAGGGGTTTGTGTCGCCCAGATTTCCTTCCCCTGGTCTGCATTTTCACCAGATATGCATTCATCTCCCACACAAAAACCGAATTTCAAACCAAATATGTAAAAATCCACGAAATTCCGCATTAACACTAGATTCTGCGTTAATTGGCCAATTCCGCGATTCCGTCCGTGATTTCGTTATCGCGGAAATCATAGGGCCCTACATGGGTGATTAAATGACAGAATTGTTATTTTTAGGTGAACTATCCCTTTAAGTTTTTACATGCGCAATGAATGTCATAAGAGAATTGTATTCCACATGCTTCAGTTCTTGAACTGTGTATTGGCTAGTTCTCTTTTATGAGTGTTATATTCTCAGACTATATCTTACACTGGGTGCAGTTTATTCACAGTGTCATCATCCTGGGTCCTCTGTAGGTCAGAGCGGATCTTGCGAATTAGAGGTGTACAGTAACCTTTGGCTATGTCCAGTTTCTCAGGCTGAGAAATACCATATTCCTGACAAGAGAAAACAAGGACAATTTCAAGAAAATATTCAAACAGTGCCATATAAATATAGCAGCTCTCATAATTCACTTAATTGATTTTTGATTAAAAGCAAAAT
The DNA here is from genome assembly GCF_988280905.1 of Pimephales promelas. NCBI lineage: Eukaryota > Metazoa > Chordata > Actinopteri > Cypriniformes > Leuciscidae > Pimephales > Pimephales promelas. Next base: position 17,785,206 of record NC_142791.1, read on the forward strand.
TGCCTTTTACCTGTGGGATGACAATGTCAGCCAGTGCTTTGGATAAGCGGTAAATTTCCATGGTGTGGTCAAGCTTTAATGAGCTGTTGTGCTGCACATCATATTTGATGCAGTCGTAGATATCAGGTATCTTGCTGATGTTGTACCGGCCATTCTTCATCTTGAAATCCTTCTCGAGTTTAGACCATCGACGCAGCATCAGCTCAAGAGTCTCACTGTGGTACAACTGGATATCTGATTAAAAAAATACACAACCACACTCAACCAACACACCCTCTCGCTCCAAAACCCTGTCCGCCAAATGTATGTCAGCCAACCTGATGTTAGCTGTAGAAACAACACTTAAGAGATTTGGTATTAAAAAACTAAATAAATAAAATTGGGTTTAAAGGGGTAGTTCACTTTGAAATTAATTTTTTGATATGTTTTAGCTTACCTCAAGGGCATCCAAGATGTAGGTGTCTTTGTTTCCACAGTATTTTCAATTTTGACATTTTTCGGTCAAACCGTTGTTGTCTGTCAGTCAACTAATGCAGGTTTAGGGGGTCCACCTCAAAGAGCATGCACAGAGAAGTCCAAATTAAACATGATTTAATGACTCGTGAATGTAAGTACGCAATGATGGCCTAAGACACGAAATGAGCGGTGTGTGTGAGAAAACGAACAGTATTTATATCGTTTTTACCTCTTGTTAACAGCCATGTTGAACTGATCTGAATAAGATGTCCAACTGAACCGAACTGAACCGTGTCCAATGTTACACCAGAAGTGATCTCTCGCGCGTCTACGTCACGCATTATTTACATGGAGATTTCGGAAGTTTTACCTTTCACTAAAGATATTTAGATACATCGAAACCGTCTTCCATTCCAATTTCCCGTATATCTAAATATGTTTTGTGAAAAGTAAAACTTCCGAAATATCTATGTAAACAATGCGTGACGTAGACGGGCGAGAGATCACTTCAGGCGTAACGTTGGACACGATTCAGTTCGGTTAAGTTGGACATCTGATTCAGATCAGTTCAACATGGCTGTTAACAAGAGGTAAAAACTATATAAATACTGTTCGTTTTCTCACACAAACCGCTCGTTTCGTGTCTTAGGCCATCAATGTGTACTTACATTTACGAGTCATTAAATCATGTTTAATTTGGACTTCTCTGTGCATGCTCTTTGAGGTGGACCCCCATACTTGCATTATATGACTGATAGACAACGGTTTGTCCGAAAAATGTCAAAATTGAAAATACTATGGAAACATAGACACCTACATCTTGGATTCCCTTGAGGTAAGCTAAAACATATCAAAAATTAATTTCAAAGTGAACTACCCCTTGAACATCATAACTAATGACATCAATACAATATTGATGTACATGCATCTAAATATCTCACATTAAATCTCATATTTGTATTTATGTTGGTTTCAAACATTTTACAAAAACCATTGAAAAAAACAGATCAATAATTATAAATTAAAATAATAATAAACTGAGCAATTCCAATAGGGTCCTCACACAATCGGTGCTCAGGCCCTAAAAAAACCTTATAAACAACATTAATACTTAAAATCAGGTAAATTCAATGAACTACAATGCAGAATCAGAAATTTTGATCATTCTCACAGGTATGTCAGAAATGCATTTGTAATATTTCTTTGAATTAGCCCAGTAACACTGCAGTCATTGAAGTTTGTTTATACATCATGTCTACAAATGATGTACCATTAAATATTTGTAAGTGCAGCATTTGAAACGTGTACCTGCTGATTTGGGGTCTTCCATCCTCTGGCGGACCTGCAGCGTTAGGCTCTGAATGAGGGAGTACACCTTATCACAGGTCTTCACAGGGTTTTTGATCATCTGCATGGACTTCACAAGGGATGTGCTGGAGGTGGGCGCCAGCTGGTCCACAAATAAAACACACACCATCACCACTCACAGCAACAGAGAAAAGCTCAGGCTATTTACACAAGGTGTTCATTTCCTCTTCTTCACGAGGTGTAAATAACAGTATTTTCTTTGCACTGAGTGTAAATAGTTGTTAGATGCCATTTATAGTGGCAGATACAGTGTATTTGCTGTACATTATAAAACAGTACGCAATAACAACATATTCAATGCATAAGATTACATTTGTTAAAACCATAAATAAATGCTGCCTTATTGGGACATTACTTGTCCCTGTCCGTAAACCTACCCGATATACCCATTTTTTCCCATTATTAAATACCCGTTAGGCAATTTACTTATTTCAAACTCGGGTCTAACACCGTCGTCTTACTTTTCACAACACTGATCTTGTTAACAGATGGGTTTCTTTAGTCATTTTGTCTTGCTCCATCAGACATTTGAGGGTGGAGGAATTTGCATTAAAAATTGGATAAATTCTACAACATCTTTCAGTGGCAAATTCACAGTTGCATCAGTTTTAATTAAGTCAAGGGCCTAATGACAACTACTCAAAAGCAAAAAGATGAACAACACAGTTCAATTCTTTACAGACCAATAGAAATGTCCTACATTTCAAATCTATTAAGCGACCTTGTCAAGCGAAATATGATTGTCCCTTACCTTCTCGAAGTCTTCTGGCGTGAAGTCTCTGTCCTTCTGCAGGATCTCATGAAGTCGTGCTTTGACTTTCTGCTGGCAACTGCTTAGGGAGTCGCTGTCACTGTCCAGCAGGCCGTTCATATTGGCACTTTTCACCATCTGAACCAGGATGGGCGTCAGCTCTCCCTCTAACGCCAGCAGGCCCTGAGGATACCACACACACACACACACACACACACACGTCCCGTCGTTTATAAGAGGAATAATGGTAACACTTTACAATAAGGTTTGTTAGTTAACTACATTACTTAACATTAACAAAGATAAAAAATAAAAAATTAGGCCATGTTAATTTCAACATTTACTAATACTTTATTAAAATCTTGTTAACATTAGTTAATGTACTGTGAAAGAGCTGTATTTGTATTAACTAACATTAAGAAAGATTAACAGGCGAGAAAATAAGAAAATTATGGGAGTAGAGATGGACTTTTCATTCACTACTATATATCTAGGTAAAATATCGGGTAATGTTTTAGACAAGGATAAATATTTACTAAAAATATTGTTAGCAAGCTGTAGGAAAGCAATAACCCGTAAATGGTTGCAGGTGGATCCTTCAAATAAGGATCAATGGCTAGGGATTGTAAACGAAATATACAGTATGGAGAGGCTTTGGGAAAAATGGATTATGCATGTAAACCATTGAGTGTGATATTATATATCAAGATGTTGGAATTATTTTGTGATACTGTCTGATATTTTAACATCCATGATAACTTTTGTGTTCTTTGTTCCAATAAAAAAAAAAAGTAAAAAAAAAAAGAAAGATTAACAAATACTGTAACAAATGCTCATTGTTAGTTCAAGTTAGTTAATACATTAGCTAAAATTAACTAATTAACCTTATTGTAAAGTGTTAAAGAAATATGTTTTAATTCAGCTGCCAAAATAAACATTAAAGCATGCGATTAAAAAATCTTTAAAACAATTTATGCTTTTAACAACAATTTAACATTATAAGATTAAATCTGAAGTTTTAATGTTACTTTTGCAAACGCTGCAGCAGTCATCTGAACACGTCCCTCATCAGAGGCGTATATCTTCAGGTCGTGCCTGTATGTGCTGTGCAGACGGAGAAGCCCACAGCCAGGGAAGCCAGCGTAGTCACCTGAGACGCAGGAGGAAAACCATAAAAAACAAGAGGCGGACGGAACAGGGGCAGTGTGTGTGTGTGTGTGTGAAGTACCTTGTCCTCCAGGGTACATACACCTAAAGGCCCGACCGAGCTCTTCGGCCTGAACCCTGCCAGCTGGAGTCAACTCGCCACCCCACTTCAAGACCAGCAACAGTGATGGGTCATCCCTCCGCACATCTCAACAAACACACACACACAATCAATATCAAATCTCTTTTATCACATTTAGTTCTAAAGTCCCCCTGTAGTCGATAATTTCATCCCTTAAAACTCATCTTTGATCACCAAAATGACATATTTAAAAACCTTTCCTTGAAAAAAAAAATGATTCATGACATGTATTGAATGAAACTCGACACCCATGCCACATTTAGTATGAGCGGTTCTATGAATATGCAAATGAGCCCCGTCTCCACTCACTCACTCAGCTCAGAGTTCCACTGGTTGATGATCACACATTGATCTGATTGGTTACAAGGTAGTTTGTGACGTTAGAAACACCGGCAATTTCAAACCGTGTTTTTGAGACTGTCTTTGGTTCACTGCAGTTTTTAGTTCAATTTTAAGTTAACATACCAGATACAAATCAAAGCTCACTGAATAAGAAATAAGAAATAAATGAATAAGAAATTACAGAGAGAGGGAGGGTTCACTGCAGTTTTAAGGAGAAAATACTCAGCAATGCTGTCGACAGATGAATTTACAGTACACATAGTTTGTCTTAGAGTACATTAAAAACACCACATAGACTTATAAACAACATTAAAAGCTTGATTTTCACTACAGGGGGCTTTAATAAAATGTAACTGATCTTACACATACATAAAACTAATGTAAACAGATGGAAGGTCTAAGAAACGGCCTGAAAATGAATTAAAACCAGCCAAAAGCTTGCTTGTGCAAGACCATCGTTACCTTCCTCTTCACTGGACGTTTTAGGGCAACCATGTGGTAGATATGTTAATTGAACCTTGCGATTAATGCCAGAGAAATGGCCGTACCTAAACAAACAGAATGAGATATTAGAAACAGGACTGAAATATAGCTGTATGTATATTTAAATGTAACGGGGCCAAGCGTGACAAAATCATAAGTGGCATAAAACTAGGCTTGATACAGCTAGGAAAAGTGGTTCAAAAAACACAAAAGCTGCCATCAGATTGATACACAGTATCTTGTAAATTAGTTTTATGGAGTTCTTGCCATCAAATCAATAATGCTTTGCTTTACATGTGAAAGGTTTGGTATAACAAAATTTTTCACTAGCATGGTCCGAATATGATCTAAAGGCGATACTAAATTAAATAGACACTGTAGCATTCGTTTGATAAAAAAATCAAAATAGAGAAATCTGTGTCTTCAAACATTTCAAACCCAATGTTGACATGCCATTTAATGAGAAGATTCACCCCAAAATAAAAATCCTTTCATCATTTACTCACCCTCATGTCATTGAAAACACTATGCCTTTCACTCTTGTGGAAAACGAACAGACACAATACGTGTCTCAACAGCTGTGTTGCTTGGCCCCTACTAATGAACTTACAGGAAGACTTACATTTCGAGGACTGTTTTCAGCTGTTCAAGCTTTGCTTTACTCTCCTCAATTTCTGAATCGTTATTTTGGCCCAGTTCTACCAACAGCTGTCTGGCAATGTCCAACACTTCCTGTTCAATTCAATCAAATATAACTTATTATCTTGAAATGAAACCTTTAGATATAAGGGGTGAATATTATTCCTTATTCATTGCTAAATCAAAAATGTATTTACTTGGAGTTGCTTTGGCTTTTTCAGTTTCAGTTTCCCACTTTTGTAACCTTCACATTTTTCAAAGAGGTCAAAAAATCTGAAAGACACAAAATGAGAAATTAACAAAGGACAGGCTTTAGCTAATGCCTGGTTCAGATAACACGATTTTAACCCGATTTTGGCAAGATCCGTTTGACGTAGCGCGTCGTGGGGAATCGCAAACGGGAAGCAAGATTCAATCGTATCATCTCGTATAGTGTGTCATAGTGGGCGACAACCTAAATCGCGTCTGCGATGCTTCACGACATCACAATAAAAAGACTAACATGTTTAATTTTTTTAACGGTCGTCCATGATGGTTCCGACACATGTATGAGGTTGACCAATAGGAGCACAGAAGCTTAGTGGTACACAACTTTCAAAAATGGCGAAACGAAAGAGAGACGATGGTGGTAACGTTAAAACTAAAGGTAAAAATATATAAGAAAACATTTTACCTCAAGTTCTTTTTGGAGGATTGACAGCCCATACTGTCTTCTTCGAGAAATCCAGGAACGTGTCCATTGTCGGGTTTTCTTTCTTTTTTTACTTTTTTCTGAACACAGGACAGCCAAAACAACACTCACTGCGTCATCCATTGTTTGTTTACGTTCGTTTCCGGAAATCACTCGCTACTAGTTTCGCCTTCTCGATGACATCAGGTGCGTCGTTAAAGGGATACTCCACTTTTTTTGGAAATAGGCTCATTTTACCACTCCCCCAGAGTTAAACAGTTGGGGTTTACCGTTTTTGAATGTATTCAGACGATTTTTTGATATTTAGAAGAATATCAGTTACGAGACAGTTTCTGGTCTCATTGACTTCCATAGTATATATTTTTTCCTACTATGGAAGACAATGAGACCAGAAACTGTCTGGTTACTGATATTCTTCTAAATATCAAAAAATCGTCTGAATACATTCAAAAACGGTAAACCCCAACTGTTTAACTCTGGGGGAGTGGTAAAATGAGCCTATTTCCCAAAAAAGTGGAGTATCCCTTTAAAGATAGCACGCGATGACTGGTCAGGAAGCAACGTGTAGTCTGACAGTGTCTTGTCCCCACACGACAAGATTTTAGGAGTCAAAATCGCGTAATCTGACACAGTGACTATCATAACAGATAAAAAAAATTGTGTAATCTGAACCAGGCATAAGCATACCATCACTTTAAAGGGATAGTTCACTTTGAAATTAATTTTTGATATGTTTTAGCTTACCTCAAGGGGATCCAAGATGTAGGTGTCTTTGTTTCCACAGCATTTTCAATTTTGACATTTTTCAGTCAAACCGTTGTTGTCTGTCAGTCATACACTGGAGGTGAAGGGGGTCCTCAATCGGTTCACCTCAACAAAGAGCATGCACAGAGAAGTCAAAATTAAACATGATTTAATGACTCGTACATGTAAGTATACATTGATGGCCTAAGACACGAAACGAGCGGTTTGTGTGAGAAAACGAACAGTATTTATATAGTTTTACCTCTTGTAATCATAGCCATGACAAAATGATCTGACGGCACGGGCGCTTCGGTCTGCGCATGCGCCGGAAGTGATCGCTTGTGCGCCTACGTCACTCTTTGTTTATACAGAGATTTCGTAAGTTTTACCTTTCACTAAACATATTTAGATATACGGGAAACCGCAATGGAAGACGATACCTTTTTAGTAAAAGGTATAACTTCCGAAATCTCTGTGTAAATATTGAGTGACGTCACACGCAAGCGATCACTTCCGGCGTAACATTGAACTGATTCAGTTCGGTTCAGTTGGACATTGAACAACTGATTCAGATCAGTTGGACGTGGCTGTGGTTACACGAGGTAAAAACGATATAAATACTGTTCGTTTTCTCACAAAAACCACTCGTTTCGTGTCTTAGGCCATCAATGTGTACTTACATTTACGAGTCATTAAATCATGTTTAATTTTGACTTCTCTGTGCATGCTCTTTGAGGTGGACCCCCTTTGCCTCCAGTGTATGACTGATAGACAACAACGGTTTGACTGAAAAATTGAAAATACTGTGGAAACAAAGACACCTACATCTTGGATGCCCTTGAGGTAAGCTAAAACATATCAAAAATTAATTTCAAAGTGAACTATCCCTTTAACATCATATTCAGTGCATGATGAAGACTGCTTACTGACAGTAGATTTGAAATGTTGGTACCTCTGATGTCGAACTTCCATTTTCATCTTCTGTTTGGGAGTTCTGTCACCATGTCGAATCACAGCGATCACACACCTCAACTCCATCCTGAAAGTCACACAGCAGCACTTGAAAGGATATTTGTTTTGAGCTTATGCAAAAAAAAAAAGATATAAATCAATACATCAGCATTGATATAGATTCATGTGTGTTAAAGGAACAATTTTCCCGAAACATTCAAATTTCTGTCACCATTTTCTCACTGTTATTCCAAATCTATTTAACTGACTTTCTTCTGCTCAACACAAACATCGACAATTGAATGAATATCAAGTTTGGTGAAATCCATTCAATAGCTGTATGTGTGTGTGTCACTAACACTTAAATCATTTACTCACCCTAATTTTAATCCAAAATCATAAGACTTTTGTTCATCTTTGAAATCGTACATATTTTTGAATGGCATCTAAGAGAAACGTAACGTAAACGAATCAGTATGAATTGAGCGGTTTAGTCTAAGACACAAATTCTTCATATGACGAACATACATATAAATATTGATCGATGCACATAAACTGCAGATTGGATAAGCGAAACAGAGGCTTGAGAAAACCTGGATTAAACCACTTCATCCACATGGATTCCTTTTACAATCTTTATGAACTTTTTGAAGCGTCAAAGTTTTAGTGAATGGACTTGGTCAATAAACGGAAAGAAATCTCTCAGATTTAATTAAAAGTATCTTAATTTGTGTTTCAAAGATGAACGTCTTATGGTTTGGATTGGAACGACATGAGAGTGAGTAAATGTGAGCAAGTTCACAATTAAAATGTTTGGTTGAACTAACTCAACAAAGCACTTGTTAATGAAGTTGGTTTTGGTGAAAACAGAAGGAAGTCATGTGAGTTTGGGACCCCATGAGGATGAGTTAAGGACAATTTAATTTTTGGCTGAACCATTCCTTAAATAACGTAATAGAAAAAGCAGGACAAGCTGAGATACTAATGGCATTGTTGATGTAATCATCAGGATAGTGATGTTCATATCTGCTTGTAAGGACATACATCGTTCCAGAGGTTGTGGGAACTATGGGAATGTCCTCTGCTTCTAAAGGTATAGACCACGGGATCTGAAACTGTGGAGCCAATTCTCTCATGATGATATTCCTGTTGTGCAAAAGGAAAATAGTACTTGACTCAATTGAGTTTAAACAAATACACTAGTATAAATACATGTTGATAATTCATGAATAGCATATAAAAGATTACACCATAGTGTAATCATCTGATTATAATAAAATTGTAGCAAAAAAGTTTGTTGAAGTTTGTATGATGTACTGACCCCAGGATTTTAGCACAGTCATCGTAGTACTTCATGGAGTTCTTGACGAAACTGAAGCCATTGACATCACAGACGTAAGACTGGCCATTGGCTCGGAGCAGGTCGAAGCCACACACTGTTTGCTACCAATGAGAACACACTTCAGTTTACACTGGCACATCGAGACAATCCATTCATTAGCATTTATATGTCCTGTAAATGCTCCACTCAACACTCAACAAATTTTCACATATTCAAACTTGTATTATGCAAGTGTTTAAGACACATTTCACACAGGAACACATTTCTTTGATTCATCACTGTTTTGCTGCTAAAAGCTATGACCGATTGTCCCAGACGACCATATATTTATTGAGTATGTATGTAGCTGTGAACTAATGCACATAATGTACAGTACAGCTAATGTACATGAAAAAGACCTGAGCACTTTGCCACAACACATTATCTCTTACATATGTATCATATATGCACATAAAAAATACTTTTTGTCACTTTTAGCAATAGGAATATTATATAGAGGGCAGAAAATGACAAGAAACTGATTTCCTGATGATGCACATGAGGAACTGAATTTGTAAATGTAAATGTCAGTCATGACCAACTTTCAGATATCAGGCTCTAATGGCTAAAATAAGTGGCATTGAGACTCAATTACACATTTTGGAGGATTTACCTTGAAAGCCAAACAGACTTTCCATGCGATGAGTTTTTCTCTGGCGTTGAGGATGACTGGATAACGGACTTCTTTCCCCTCGCTGTCTCGTTCCACCTTGCCATCCAGAGCAGGGGATTTACGGGCCTCTGCGTGGGCGTAGTCGGGCCCTACAGTGTACACCTGATGCCGACACACAGAGGAAATGTTTCATTCATCAATGGATCAGTGTACACTCATCTAAAGGATTATTAGGAACACCTGTTTAATTTCTCATTGATGCAATTATCTAATCAACCAATCACATGGCAGTTGCTTCAACGCATTAAGGGGTGTGGTCCTAGTCAAGACAATCTCCAGGGGCCGTATTCACAAAGAATGTTACCTTACCACTAGGAGTACTCCTAAATCGCACTAAAATATTTTAGCTAGGAGATTTATCTTAAAGGGGGGGTTGATTGCAATTTCACTTTTTTCATTTTAAATAGTGTGTAATGTTGCTGTTGATGCATGAACAGTATCTGCAAAGTTGCAGCGCTGAAAGTTCAGTGTAAGCAGAGATATCGTCTTTTAAAAATCAGGAAGTATATTGCCTACAAAAACGACTCGATTGGGACTACAGCTGGGTTAGGGTACGTCACTAACATCGTCTGTGTTCGAGCTTCCCACGGACGCTGTACTTCATCAAAAATGGATACAATTTATGTTTGATTATGTTCCTGAAAATGACGATCGTAATTTAGCTCTGTGTTGCGCATTTACGGAAGACAGCTTCCAGAATTTCCACGAATATAATGCCGGATTCAACAAGAAACTGTTACTAAAACATGAAGCGGTTCCAACTTCAAAACAAGAGGCAGCAGTTGTTGGGCCACAACCTGTAAGTAGGCTAAGAATTCATTATTTTAAATGTATTTGCATGTATAATTCCAGACGTAGCCTTGTGTTTTATTTTTTTCAAATACCAGCGCTGGCTTTATAGCCACTCGGCTACTAGTTATGCTATTTTGTGCCTATGACAAACGCGTACAAACATTATGGACCTGAATTTTGTATAATGTTTTAAAAATATTTTTCATGTATATATGTTTTATGATGTTATTTTCGATTTGATCAAGACCGTAAACTAATGCAAAAGCTGTTATTGTTTAACATTAGTAGCCAGTCAGTTGCTATTGTGTTAAACAAACGTGTATAAAGTTAAAAATGTAGCAAAGTATCATTCAGAAACGTTTAGTAAGAGCCGTGTGTGGTGAGGTTCTGCTTGACTCTCTTCATCGCGGCTTTCTCTGTCTGATTCTGCCTCAAACTGATACTGCAGTTCACACCATTATTTACATCTGAGCGCAGGCACGTTTCGCCCGTAAAGGTAATGGACGTGAAGTATCCGGACAAATGTGAGCGTCAGTTTAGCCAATCACCACACACCAGCCCAAACTAACCAATCTGAGACCACTGCCTGTTTCTGAGGGAGTGGTTTCATAGAATCAGGAAGTGAACCGCTCGTTCGAGGACAGAGGAGAGCGCGGCTTACAATAAAGGTGAAGTTTATGAAAAATAAGACTTTTTAAAAAAGAAAAACCACGAACATATGTTATATTGCACCCCATAAACACAATCATGCAAAAAAAAAAAAGCAGTCAACCCCCCCTTTAAAAGTTATTCACAACACCTTTCAGACCTACTCTTAGTAAGGAAAAATGACCACTCCTAAACTAAGAGTGAATCTTCGTTGTTATTGATGACGTCAATTCTCATGCACAAGCTTCCTCGCAATGATCACGGTGATTGGTTATTATGACAGGGCCATCATGCGGAACATAACACAGCGACAAATCATGGAATTACGACATCTAAATATGTCTGTGTCCTACACAAAATAATAATAAGAAATTAAAGCTGCAAGCAGCATTTAGCGGGGTTCAAGCAGTTTAGGCCTTTAAGGCCTTTAAGCACAAAAGCATCAAAAGACATTAAGTTTTAAGTTTCAATAATGGCAATTTACTATAGGGTATACATTGTTTTTAATATTTTTAACAATTATAGCGCCACCTATAGTCCGATCTCCATGAAACTTTGCATGCTTGTTGAATACGTTATGACACAAAAAAGTAATGTCATCAAAATGCATAGGCTATAATGACATGTTTGTGCAGGCCCCAATGAAGTGTAATTCTAAAAAGGCAGAGAGAGAAAAGTCATGAATGAAATTATTCAAGGCAGCCTAAGGGCCTGCAGTGTTCACATATCGTGTCTTTTGCACGCTCAAGTTCGTTATTTTAAATGTTTTTTCCAAGCACGTCCATATGGAGCGCACCGTAGGTCACGTGACAAGAACCAACCGGAGAATGCGGCGCGCCTTGCGTTTTTAGGCGCTATACTGTATGTGAATGGTGCCTAATACCCTAATGAAAACCTCCACTTGCCTAATAATGAAAAATTACACTTGCATTAACACTTGCTTGGTTAACTGACATTCTATTAGCCAAGACTACTTAAAGCAAGGAAATGTTGAATTAATGAAGTATTGAAGTAATGTAATAGTTGAATGACGGTGGATTATGAACTCGAAAGCCCAACTGGACGCAGGATCAGTTACTGCTGCTGACCCAGTTGGTGCTAGAAAAATAAAAACAATAAAAGTGAAATTCAGCACTGGGATATCAAGCTAAACTACGCGAGAGACATTTGTTTGCGGTTGAATGCAGCATTGTTGCGAAGCCCGGACGACTGCGAGAGGCGCTGGTATGTGCTACAATCCTTTGTGAATAGGTCTTAGTGAGTTAGGAGTCCTCTCGACTTCTTTTAAGCTGTCCCAGACTTAGGTGCTACTTTTAAGGCTAAAATGCTTCGTGAATTACTCTTAGTGAAAAAAATTAGGAGTCCTAAAATTAGGAGTGACACACCCATTATTTTTAGGAGTTGCTCCTAAATTCGCCAGTTAGGAGCTACTTTTAGCCTTAAAATTCTTTGTGAATATGGCCCCTGAACTCCAAACTGAATGTCAAAATGGGAAAGAAAGGTGATTTCAGCAATTTTGACTGTCCAAATTGAACAGTTGAAAACTGGAAAAATGTTGCCTAGTCTGATGAGTCTCGATTTCTGTTGAGACATTCAGATGGTAGAGTCAGAATTGGGCGTAAACAAGAATGAGAACATGGATCCATCATGCCTTGTTACCACTGTGCAGGCTGGTGGGGGTGTAATGGTGTGGGGATGTTTTCTTGGCACACTTTAGGCCCCTTAGTGCCAGTTGGGCATCGTTTAAATACCACAGCCTACCTGAGCAATGTTTCTGACAATGTCCATTGCTTTATGGCCACCATGTACCCATCTTCTGATGGCTACTTCCAGCAAAATAATACACAATGTCACAAAGCTCGAATCATTTCAAATTGTTTTCTTGAACATGACAGTCACCAGATCTCAACCCAATAGAGCATCTTCGTGCCCTGGATGTGCATCCCACAAATCTCCATCAACTGCACGATGCTATCCGATCAATATGGGCCAACATTTCTAAACAATGCTTTAAGCACCTTGTTGAATCAATGCCACACAGAATTAAGGCAGTTCTGAAGGCGAAAGGGGGTCAAACACAGTATTAGTATGGTGTTCCTAATGATCCTTTAGGTGAGTGTATGTCAGCACTGCTTTTAAGTTGAAGAATCATTTTCATGACTTACCTTTCATTTATTAAATTATATTAAATATACTTTTGTTTATTAAAGTATATTTCCTTTATATTTAAAAGATTTATTTTCAGCACTTTTGACTGTTTATAGAGGTCAGTATGGAGAGCAGACGCGAGATGGGAAAGTCCCGCAAGCCCGAACTCAAACTCGGGTCACATGTAGCGCAACCACGAACTGGATCTGAAGTCAGGCTGACTAGATGAATAAGTCAGTCACAAGCCATTTTGAAATGTTTTCAACATTCATAATTATCAGAAATGCTTCTTGATCATCGAATCATCAGATTAGAATGATTTCTGAAGGATCATGTGACACTGAAGACTGGAGTAATGATGAAAATTCACGAATAAATTACAGTTTACAATATTTTTAAATTGTAATAATATTTCACAATATTACTGTTTTTTAGCTAATTGCTAATATTCTCTGTGCATGTTTTTTACTGCCGCCTTGGTGAGTAGAAGAAAACATTTTTTTTTTAACTTAATTATTCTAAACTTTTGACTAGTATTGTAAGCTCCAGGCAAACACAACCCAAGAGTTAACACACATACCTCATATTTCATTATGTTTTGTGAAGAAAAAAAAAGAAAAAAAAAACATTTTACTCTAATTAATCAAAATGACCATCGCTACCATGAGAAGCATGCGTGTTAGTCTGAATTGTGCTTGAGTTGTGCTTCTTTACCCTGTTGGAGATAAGCCAGACGGAGATACCTTCACATCAGTTCCATCTGTAGGCATGAACTCCTCATAGATGTAGGATCCAGTCTTTCTGACGTTACTCTCAGGAGAATACACGCTGCTTCTGCTGCCAATCTGAAAGAGATGTACAGGGATCAGAAATGTGTCCAAGCACTCCGCAAGACATTAGGACAAGTTCAAATGAGACCCCAAAAGGCTTGACTTAAAGGTATAGCGGAGGATTTTCTTTTTCCGGGTGGGTAGTCTATAATATTGGTCCACCTAAGTGTCAATCATTCTGGTGATATGTTTACGTAAGGCCGTCGTACGTGCTCATCCCTATGTAGTTTTCACTTTCAGGTGTATTATGTCGGAGTTATGGTTTCAGCCATTCCTTTTGAAAATGGCTGAGGGTCGAAAGAGAAAAAATGTATACGAAGTGTATGATTAGAAGAGAAAGGCCGCAGAATATAGAAACAAGACCAAAGTGATTGAATATCACACAAGTGGGTGAATATCACACGCTGGCGTGCGCTAAAAGCACAGGTTGGGCTTCTCACTGACGCCGCAGTCGCGAAGATTCTAGACAGGTAAAGTTTGTCATGCTATTTGGAGAAATCCATTTAAAATCACTAGTAAAAGTTAATGCAAGCTACTTAGCAATGCTAGCCCTGGCACAATGCACCGCATAGACACGGTAAACATCTCAATTCGTCTAAAGCCTTTTGACCAAATGGTAAATGGTATCATGCTGAAATATTCTAAAACCTTGTGTGTTCATATTCTAAAACCTTGTGTGTTCATATTCTAAAACCTTGTGTGTTTATTATTACACAAATGCAACAAGCTACTTCTCCATTACATATGCAACTATGTGTAAAAATAACGTATTAAAACCTACGACAATGAGACATAGCACTGCTTATATGTTGCCATTTAACGTAATTGCGATTCTGCTTATATGTTGCCATTTAACGTAATTGCGATTTGCAAAATAGAACGTATTTCGTGTGATACAGGGTTGTACATATTATACTGATCGATTGAGAGACCGAGGACTCAAGACATGATAAGTAAATAAAACACGAAAGGGCATTTGACATGTTGTCTTTTTTATAAATGTTTTTGAGTTTGTTTATAATTTGCAACATAATTGCGCGAGGCGTAATAGGCGTTCCCTCTCGGGAGCAAGAGTGTTGTGTTTGTGCATGTGCATTTTTTAAAAAAAATTGGAAAGGGCGGGTCTTCTCCAAAATTCGGAAAGATCCTCCGCTATACCTTTAAGTCAAATGATTGGTGATTGGATATTTTTTGCATTTTCTGCTGTTTAACACTTCCCAGCAACACAACCTTGCTTCTGCAGAAACTTTCAGCAGTTTCCTATAACAACGCCTGACATTTGTGTTTTACGTGGTGTGAGAAAGTCACATAAACCACACGAAATCCAACCAGAGCGGTCAGACTAAACTGGATCTCCAGAAATGCGATTTTAATAGGATTTCAAACCACGTATGAAGGTCGAAACGGATTTGTATCGAATTACATGTGTTTTATTGCCATTCACATTTGCTATTTCAATATTTGGATTAGATTTGGATTGGATTTTGCCTATATCACAACTAAAAGGAGGTCTAAGTCCACTTTAAAGTCCAGATGCAAGTCAATGCAAATACTTTGGACACTGAAAATGGGTTGAAGCTCAAAGAGCACCAGATACATTTATTTCATTTTAAAATGTTCTTAGAGGGGAGGCACACCCCTGAGGTCAGCTCCCCATAGTCTCTTAAAATACTATGGGAAACATTGTATATCCCCAAAAAAAAACATTCAAGTACAGTTGTCTTTAGCTGGTTTTAAAATACTTTTGCAAAGAATGTAATGTTGTACTGTGGTGTGTTTTGGGGTGTTTAGGTCACACACACACACCTTGCGGAAGAGCCGCTGGCTGCCTCCTCCTGCAGACGTGGGGTAGTAAATGTACACATTGTGGTCCTCGGCACTAACTGGCTTCTCCACGAACGGCTTTTGGAAAATCTCCCCGTTCACCTCCACATGGTCCTCTCCCTCCACCAGATTACATTCTAGAGAAACACCACACAGCATATCTTATCAAGGACTGGTGGAATGGTTTGATGAATGCTACTTTTTGTTCTTTATTGATGCAGGTCTTTTTGAAACAGGAAATTGAGGCATATTTTGCACATTGTTATGATCTCACTGCCAGATTAACAGGCCAATCACAGCACTGCACTACCTCCTCTCTCACGTGACTTTACATTTGTATGTTGCTGTTACCACCTCACATTCACAGTACAGGAGATAACATTAAGCTCAAGAGACATTTCAGTCAGTTTAACTAAACATTGCTTTAAAAAGTCTTATTAACATGGTCTTAATTTGATTAGATCAGAATTTGACATGAAGTCAACTGAAAAAATACTCTCAACTAATTCTATAAACTACAAAGTGAACCTACAACCATTTGAACTTTAACTAACAGGTGTGGCGGGTTTTCATGAATCCACACGTCTAAATTGAGGCTGTGAATAAATACTGCAAAACAATGAAAGCCACTCACAATAATTCATTACTAGAAAAAGAAATGTGGCCTTCGTTTTGAGTCAAATAACCTTATGTCTTTCTAAATATACAAATATGTTTCTGGCTGCAATAGTTGAAATATATACAGTATAATATATATATAGTATAAATTATATACATACATAATATTATATTAAGATTATGATAATATATAAGACACCACTAACAGCTCAAGTAAAAAAAAAGAAAAAGAAAAAAAGAAATGCTGTGTACTTAGTAGTCTGCTCTTTTCTAGCTAACTAATGAACTATGAACACCATATAACTTCCCTGACAGAAAAATAGAGATGATGACATGTTCACCAGCAGTTTTTTTAATGTTTTTGTAAACAAGTTTCAAATTCATTCAGTTATTTTTAACCTCATTCCTGAGGTTGAATAATTTGTCTTAATTTAAGCATGTAACTTTTCATTATTTAATAAACAAAAACATAATCTACTCGGTAGTTAATTCTTCCTCCCAATAAAACTGAAGAAAAAAAAGTTTGGAAAAGTAATATCTCCCCACTACAGTTTAATTAATATTTACATTTACATTTATTCATTTAGCTGACGCTTTTATCCGAAGCGACTTACAATTGCTATACATGTCAGAGGTCGCACGCATCTGGAGCAACTAGGGGTTAAGTG